>NC_141159.1:95652152-95964425 GCF_053477565.2 Lygodium microphyllum | reverse complement strand
TCACTTGGAGCAGCAAGAAACAGCCTATAGTTGCCTTGTCGAGCACAGAGGCCGAGTACAGGGGTGCAGCAATGGCTGCATGTGAGGTAGCTTGGTTGCATAAGCTACTTTATGATATGCATCAGCCTACAGATGGGCCAGTTGTCATTTATTGTGACAATATGAGCAGTATGCACTTGGCAAATAACCCAGTCTATCATGCAAGAACAAAGCACATTGAGGTGCATTATCACTATGTGCGGGAGAGGGTTTTACTAGGTCTTATTGATCTAGTTTATGTCAGCACAGAGGATCAGGTAGCTAACATATTTACGAAGGCATTGGGCACAGAGAAGCTGCGCAAGTTCAGAGACTTGCTTGGTGTGCAGGAATTGGGATTGAGCTCGAGGGGGAGTGTTGAGAGATCGATCTCCACTCGCGATATGCCAGGGTGACCGTTGTGCATTTATGTCACCGACTTGTCAGTTGTTGCAGATGCGATTGGTACACCACCCATGAATAATAGCTACATGACAGCTATCCTTATCTACTCTAGTTTGTGGCTTAGTTAGTATGCCACCTTAGTTAGTTGAGTTTGGTTTGAGACCCATATATAGGGTTCTTCTATTTCTTTGTACTTGAGTTCTTTTGGCTTACACAACTAAGAAGAGGAAAACAATTTTCAGCCTCCACCTTTGTGTGTATTCCCCCATTGTGCAAGCAAGAAAGCTACAAGTGAGACTCCTTCCTTCTCTCCCACAATCTTGACAAACAATGCTATAATAGCATACATATCCAAAGAACATACTGACAACACTCTGTTTTCAACCTCTTTTTCTGCATGTATAGTTGTTGAAATTTCACCCATAGTGTCAGTAATATTAAGCCCATAAAAGACGCCTGAAATGCCATCATTTTCAGCTAACAACCCTAATGTTCTCTATTTCTTGGTAGCCATTTCATAGATATGCGTTCAGTCCTACACATAGCTTCGATAGGCTTAAATTAACATGAACTATCTACTGTAAACTGAGAATTATCAATAGTAAATACATGCTTCATTTCATCAAGAGGCCAGTACAGCCATTGAACAACACTACTATAGCCCCGCATTACAATAGTGCTTAATGAAAATACAGTTCTTTGAATTCCCTTGCATTTGGAACCAAAGGAGAGTCTCGATCCTGGTTTCTAGGATGATTAACACAAATAGTAAGAAATTGGACTACTTTTCTCCCATCCTTGCTTCTGACTCTTGCATAAGCAGAACCATCATCAAGCACCTTTGTTTCCATATGCATACCTGTAATATAGGGTTGTCCCAAAATCACTGCATATGAGGAATTATCTTCCACAAAGAAGTGTTACTCTTCCTGTACATCACCAATCGTCACTTTTACATTAGGACATGTAGCATAGAGCTCCCCTGAAGAATTATTTGCAGCCCTTATTCACCAACCATGATTAGTGTCTACAGGACATGCACCATCTTCATACCACTCAATGACATTTATTTCAGACCCATGGTCAAGTAAAGCATAACAAGGAGTTACACGTTCCCCTATTTTCTCTACCGTTTCAGTGGTAGCTCTAGCCCAATGATTTCTTGTGTAGTGACTTCGAGGAATAAGTCCTAGAGTCTCTTCTCCATATTGTTGCATTTTTCTTACTCCACTATGCATATTGCTACAAGACAATGCGTTTTCAGCCACTTTCTTCTCTTTTCCACATGTTGTACGTTGATTAGTAGCATCCTGCATAGACAATCCTGTACTTACTTCATGCTCATATTCAGCCCGAATACCTAGCAAACCAGTTTCCTCTTCAAATTGCAGCAATGCACTAGTGGTATCACCAAGAAACTGACGCTTCCTTTTAATTATGTCAATGATCTCATCATGAAATTCTCACTTGGCAATGCCAAGCACCTCTCCCAAGGTAAATCTCACCCAACTATTTAAGATCCATTCCTCAAGAACCTTCTTAAGATTTGTGGCTAGTGTCTCAATGTCAGATTGCAACTTATATCGTGACTGCTTGCCCTTCTTTTTTCCCTCTTTTTTGTTATCCTGTTTTTGCTCCTGACTGACCTCTTCCATAACATGCTCGGGAAGTGGCTGATTCGCAGCTTTAGGCTGATCCACACTTCTTCTTGTCACACTTTTAGATGTCCCTGCAATATCTTCATCTCTTTTTCGATTTTCTTCCACAAGTACATCCATGTTTTGTACGTTTGCTAAATATGCATACACTGAATATGCATCTACCGGTGATTCCCAACCAGTTATGCCACAAATGTCTTGCCCTGCATGAGACATTTCACTATCAGTGACCTTTCTCTTTTCACCTGCATGTAAAGCATGTGTCAATATTTCAGCATTTGGGCCAACCATCACTTGGCCATGCGCTCTATCCAACTATAGACCAAAAGTAGAAGCATATACCACTGCATAAGCATTTTGGACAGCCAAGTCTTCCAACAACTTCTACATACCTCCCTTTCCAAAATTCAAAGCAAGAGGCAATCTTGTTTCTTGTGCATGGATTTTGCCATCTTTCTGTAATATATTAAATAAATATATATATATATAAATTTTCGCCTTCGCAGTGGCGCATTGTGCTGGAGCGGGAGAGGGGGGATAGAGGGGCCAGCAAGCTCCTTGTCGCTGGAGCTTGCCCAGGCCCCTCGCCATGTAGGCGGACAGCTCAAGGGGGGGAGGATTCCCTCCCCTCCCCTATTTAAAGAGGGAGGGCCAGACGGTTGAAGGGGGAGGAAGGAGGGAAGAAGATACGCCGTCGCCCTGCTTCGAATGCTACCACCTGATGCTGCCGTCACCAGCCGCCTGTTGCCCTAGCCTCTCTCCCCCACAGCGCCAGCGTCGGCCACCGGCAAAATTTTCCACCCGCGCCAGATTGTTTCCCCCCCCTCTTGCCACGTGGGATAAAGGAAGCTTCCTTGTGGAAGCTTCCTAAGGGGGGGCTAATCAAGCCCCCATTCACCCCCTCATATCCCTTCCACTCCATAAATTTTTCCCCCCCTTCCCCGGGTTTTCAAAACCCTCAACCCCCCCTATACTCATGCTCCTTTTACCCTTCACCCCCTCATAATCTTTTTTCCCTTCCACCCCCCATACTCCTTTTAACACACCCCCTAAGCCCTTACCCCCATGTACCCTTTTTCCTTCACACCCTCTCCCCGTGCTATAATCCCTTGTGTTACCCTTCAAATTTTCCCCCTAGGTTTGAAAACCCCTAAGTCCTTTCACTCCCATGCACAAAAATCTCTCAAGGTGCGTATGTTGCGAAGCCACAGTCACACACAACTTTTTTTGCTGTGTATATACCCTATAGGGCCTTTTTAGGCTTTATAAACCTTTTCCTCTCCGAAGAAGCTAAGAACCTAAAGATCTTATTATTTCTTCTCGTGGTCAACTTTTTGAACGACTTCTTGCCTCGAAGAGAGACAGTGGAAATCCGAAAGAAAGAGTAAAAACTGCCTTCACGTTCGAACTGCGATGCCGCCTAAGAAAGTCCAAGGAGTAGCTGCGGGAGGGTCATCTCCTGGTATCCATGTGGATATCTCACCTCAAAACCAAGTTTTTCCTTCTTGGTTTTATATCGGTTTTAATTTAATCATGCAAGATGAATTGTCTGAGATAAGATATATTTTTGTCCTAGTTATTTATGATGAAGGAGTTTAGTTTAATTAAACATGCAAAAATGATAATATAATAAACATAGTTCTTTCAAATAGCATCATGCTTTGAAACAAATTACGAGCAAGATTATCTGCCTACTGTAGTAGTATATTTCGGCTAAATCTTGAAGGTATAAAAACAACATCTTGCACCATTATCCCCTATTCCTTTATGCAACGAATCATCGTAGAAGATGAAATTCATGAAAGATTTCTTACGTTGCTTGAATTCTAGGAAGTTATCATTGCTAATTGCATATCTTACCAAGGAAAAGATTGTTATTTGGCATGAGTTTCGTTGCAAGGAAAAAGAAAGATTAATTGAATTTACCTAACCTCAAAGCATTAAAGTTTAGGACTGAAAAATCAATTGTCACAAGGATATCTGGTACGCAAATCGGTCGCAGTATGCTCACATAGTGAATCCCAGAAGGTCCCCAAGAACAATGAACTCTACCTTTTTGCACAAAAAACAATGTAAAAGCATGAACAACAAGAAGCAAGAGACCAATTGGGTTCAATCTCCCCCCATGCCTTGTGTGAGTGCTTCACAAAGCATGTATTTTATGTATATTTCCATCTTCATACTCAATATTAGCCCAATTTACAAAAATATGACAAGCTTTTAGCTTTTGAGTTTGCTTTCTACAAAAATAGGAAAATAAAGCTAATGGACGGTGCCCATAGAGTTTGGCACGCCCAATCTCAATGTCCAAATAGAAATAACATATCCGTGCGCATAGGCGCATACAAAATAATAATCAATAATCAATGCCTCAATAGACATAACAAAATATAGGCGTGGCGCCTATCAAAATATAATCCAAAGATCGAATACTCGCTAAACTCCAATGCTTTCCTCCGCCATTGCTGCTATCTCTACACATCAACTGAAGCATTCACAATCATTAGTAAAATAATACAATTAAACCGACAAAAGTGAATACCTAGCAGTCTTCAGCTACATAAATAAATCAACTGGTTAGAAATATATCCTAACCTTAATTTATTATGAGTGCGCACTCTAAACTCATAAACGTTTATTAATTTAATATGCATTTTGCGGAATCACCCGCTATGGAATCACCCATGTACACACTAAATTAATGAAACGCCCGAAAAGGACAGGCGTCCCCATCAACTTCTCGCATAAAGAATCCTCTTTGTGTATGAGCCCGGTCATCTATGTTTACGGAATCCACCGTAAAACCTCACGGAATCCACCGTGGCATGGAATCCACCGTGGAATATGCCTCCTGGCATCATACCCCCGGGGTGGGATAGCAATTGACCTCAATTGCTATTAGCTCAATGTGGAGCTAACAGAGTGGGGAAAGCATTTAAGTCTCTAGCGTGCATCCATTGTGCTTCCTCTACAGGATGGTTCTTAAATTTTACTAGATATCTAGAATACCTTCAGCCAGTTCTAGTGGTCATGTAGTCAGTGTCTATGATGGCTTCTGGTTCAAGTATTTCAGTCTCTTCCTCTAATAAAGGTGGGTTTTCATAAACAAGGTGGATAGGTAATTGGCCTCTAAATGGTCTCAATAAACTAATGTGAAATGTATTGTGAATTTTCCAATGAGATGGTAATTCTAACTTGAATGCATTATCATTAATCTTATGAATGATTCTAAATGGTCCATAGAATCTAGGAGCTAATTTAACAACTAGATGTCTATCTACACTTTGCAGTCTACGTTTTTCTATTCTAATCCAAACATAATCATCAACTTTGAAATTCATGGCTTGTCTTTTCTTGTTGGCTTGTTTGGTATATGATTGTTGGGCTTTAGCAATCATATCCTTAACCTCATCAAAAATACTGTTATGCATAGTAGCAATATCATCAGCACTCTGAATTCTATTAGACAAAGATGCAACAGGTGTAAACAATCTATATCCATAAATGACTTCAAAAGGTGCTTTCTTTGTAGATGTGTGCGGTGTATTGTTGTATGCAAACTGTAATAAATGCAAATGAGTGTCCCATGTCTGAGGTTTAGAGATAGTATATGCATGTAAAAGATCTAGAATGGTGCTATTTGTGGCTTCTGTTTGTCCATTTGTTTCTGGATGAAATGCAGATGAGAAATCAATCTTTGTGCCTAGATTTGCAAACAGTGTTATCCAAAAATTGTTACAAAATCTAGAATCACGATCTGAAATAATCACTTTTGGCAATCCATGGTTAGTAAAAACAGTTTTAAAAAATAACTGTGCTGCTTGTGATGCTGTTAAAGTTTTCTTACATGGAATGAAATATACTTGCTTACTAAATCTATCTACAATTGTCCAAATCATATCATGATTAGATTTAGTATTTGGTAAACCAGTAATGAAATCCATAGAAATATGTTCCCAAGGTTTAGATGGAATAGACAAAGGCATTAATAATCCATACTATTTACCATGATGTCTCTTTATTCTTTGACAAATCAAACATTCAGAAACAAAATTAGATACATCTGCATCCATATGCGGCCAATAAAAATCTTCAGTTAACATGCATAATGTAGATATGATACCTCTATGACCTTGATATGGGGGACAATGAATTTCATTCAAAACAAAAGATCGGAATGGAATAGTAACACACAGTCTCTTTTAAAAAAACATAAATCCATCATTATATGAGAATGAATTAATAGGAATGAAATTATTTTGAACTAATTGTTGCCAATGAGAATGAAAAGTAATATCCTGGTGATATGTATCTTTCATAGCAATCAAATAATCAAAAGATATGATAGAAATATTATGAATTGCAGGTCTTCCACTCAATGCATCAGCAACTACATTTTCTTTTCCAGGTTGGTATTGAATGATAGGATGAAAACTTTGAATGAAGGAAGCCCATTTGATATGACGGTCAGAAATTTGGGGTTGGCTAAGTAAATGCCTAATGCTTTGCTAGTCGGTCTTTATCATGAATTCTGAACCCATTAAGTAGTGTTTCCACTGTTTTAATGCTTGTACAACTGCTAATAGTTCTTTGTCATAAGTGGAATATTTCAGCTCAGAGGGTTCATCTTAGAACTAGAATATGCTATTGGATGATTGTCTTGCATTAGTACGGCTCCTATTCCTGATCCGCTAGCATCGGTCACAACTAGAAAGAATGGTCTATTAAAGTCAGGCAATTGTAGAACAGGGGCATTGGTTAATGCACGTTTCAGTAAGTCAAATGATTTATGCTGAGTTTCAGTCCATTGATAAACAATTTCTTTCTTGAGAAGTTTGGTTAATGGTAAAGCAAGTAATGAAAATTTACGTACAAACTTCCTAAAGAAACTAGCAAGACCAAGGAATGAGCGTAACTCATGCACGTTTTTAGGAACAGGCCAATGCAATATTGCATGAATTTTCTTAGGATCAACTTTAATTCCTTCTTTTGATACAATATGACCTAAATACTCAATTTCTGTCTTAAAGAATTCACTCTTTTCAGGATTTGCAAACAATTGATTTTCTTTCAGTAATTGAAAAACTAATGATAAATGCTCATAATGCTCTTTTTCACTTTGACTAAACACCAAAATATCATCAAAGAAAACAATCACACAATACTGATATTTCAGAAAGATACGGTTCATCGTTCTACTGAAAGTGGCAGGTGCATTAGTCAATCCGAATGGCATGACTAAGAATTCGTAATGGCCAACCTGTGTTCTGAATGCAGTCTTAAATATGTCAAATTTATCTAGCCTCACCTGATGATATCCAGACTTAAGGTCAATTTTACTAAATATAGAAGATCCTTGCAGTTTGTCCATAAGGTCATCAATTCTAGGTATAGGATACCTATTCTTTACAGTGATCTTATTTAAAGCTCGGTAGTCAATACACATACGATAAGTATTATTCTTTTTCTTAACTAAGAGTACAGGTGCACCGAATGGAGAACTGCTAGGTCGAATTAAGCCTCTATTTAGTAATTCTTTAACTTGACTCTGGATTTCTTTTTGCTCTATTTGATTGTGCCTATATGGTGCTTTGAAAGGTGGTTGTAGGCCAGGGATTAAATCAATCTTATGGTCTTCTGGTCGTGAAGGTGGTAAACCTGGTGGTAGGTCTTCTGCAAAACAGTCCTTAAAATATGCAAGAAATTCCTTATGCCTAGGGTGCATATGATTTTCCTTTGCTTGTAATTCATTCACCCAAATAAGATATGATTTAGTACTCTTGCGTAATGCACGTTTTGCTTGAGTATGCGAAAGCAGTGGAAAAATATTAGATGCATGCATACCATATAATGTAATAGATTTTCCTTGAAAATTAATATTCATTGTGTGTGTGGAATAATCTATATTTGGATTATGCTGGTGTCTCCAAGGCATTCCTAAAATAATGTCGCTTGACTGTAATGGGACAACTAAGAAATTTCTTCTTTCAATATATGAACCAATTTGAATCTCTAAATCTTGAACTTCTTGTGTGCCATTGTACCTAGTGCCTAAAAATGCAGCTTTTATGCGATAATGCGTAGGTACAGTATGTAATTTCAATTCCTTTACCAATTTTGCTGAAATAAAGTCATGAGTACTATCGTCATCATGCAAGATAGTTCTTTCCTTTCCATGCACCAAACATTTCATAGTCAATAATGAATGTGGAGTAGGCATACCTGGTAAAGTGTCGGAAGTAGTAGTAGGATCATCCTCATCTTCAGTGAAATCTGGCATATCCTCATGCTCGTCTTCGTCCATGGCTCCAAGATAGTTGATATGTGCTGGTGGCTTCTTTGAATGACAATTTGCTACGAGATGCCCAGGCTGGTGACACTTATAATGATACTATTGGCTTGGCTTTGGTTACATTATTTGCAATGGCTGGAAGTCTGGGTACATTTGGATTTGCTTGTGAAATAGGCTTTGGATTTGGATTGACATTGGATGGTAATGCAGGTGGTTTAGCCCAATTCTTGTGGAAAGATGGTGATGAGAAACGACGTGGATTAAACCTTCTAAAATTGGAATTGAATTGTTTAGATCCATAATTACCATTGGCTTGGAATTGCTGTGGTCGTCTGTCTCTTCCGCGTAACTTATCTTCAGTGTCGTGAGCTAGGGAGATGGCGTCTTCAAGGGTAGCAGGCTTGAACATGTTCACTTCAGCGTAGTAATGTCCAAGAAGTCCAGACATATACTTCCGCTTATGTGTCATCTCTTGTACGTCTTCAAGCATGCGTAGCTGTAGGAGTGCATTCCAAAAACGCTCTGTATACTGTGGAATAGGCTCATGATCCCGTTGTTGAAGTAAATCCCATTGCTTGATAGCCTTCTCATGAAATTGCGGTGGAAGGAAATTCTGCATGAACTTCTTCTTGAAATCTTCCCAAGTAGCAGGACATTCTATGCTCTTGCATACTACAATCCACCAAAGTGATGCTCTGTCTACCAAATGATTAGTAACACACTTGATTTTATCTTTTTCTGGATAAGTTTCCTCATGGAAATAGTCATCAAACTGGCTAATGAATGATAAAACAGTCTTTCCTTCTCGTATGCCATTGAAAGTGCGAAATTTGAAACTTCGTTTACTTATCTTGGATTCCTTGCGAATGGTTTCTGCTTCAAGAGTGGCATCGATGGTACGTCGAATCAAATCTTCAGCTTGAGGTTCTTCTTTGTCGGTGGACGCTCTTTGTAATTTTGTCAATTGCGTTTGCAATGCTTGCCTAGCCCTTCGTTCTTCTTCCAATTACAGCATGATTAGATCCAGCTTTTGTTCCATGGTAGGCTCAGGTAAGTCGTCTTCAGCCATAGGATCATCCATATGTGGGGTCGTCATCCTGTAAAACTCAATAAACCTTTCTCACTCAAAATCAAGTTAGTGGGATGAGCGTAGGTCAAATTCGGGGTTACAAGGCTATGTATTTTTTGTATTTCTTTCTCAATTTTCAGAAAATCTGCAATATTTCCATCTTCATTTTACTGAAAATACTTCAGTAAACCTGTAGATAGGTAGAACACTTTGCCATGAACAACTTTCCAGTTCAGAGTTTTTCCGTAGGAACAAGCCTTCTAGGAGTTTTGAGCACTAGTCAGTTCTGACTCCAGTTGACTAGTCTGACTTGCAGAGTTGCAGACTTAGGCGACTTGCAGAGTTGTAGACTTGCAAAACTTAGGCCGAATTGATGAACTTGCAGGACTTGATTCCAGTTGACTTGCAGAACTTGACTTTTGATGCGCAGGACCCTGAGTTTGGTGACTTTCTTGCCCTGTGTGACTTGCAGAGCTTAGCTTTGACTTAGGAGATTAAGCTTAAAAAGCTTAAGGAAGGCATCGACTGATTTCGTGGGGGGGGGGGGGGGGGGGTTTTGTGACGGCGCGAAAAACGCGGGGGTGTCCTCAGATACCACGATGCCAAATTGTGGAGCTTGAAGCTTCTTCTAAGCTTAAGTAAGCTTAAACTTATGAGAAATAAGAGATATGAAAATTTTTTTCTCACTGTATAACCACGACTTGATGAAGGAGATGGATGCGTGGTCCTCTGCCTACACAGCCTGGTCCTTCGCGATCTGACAGTAGAAACAGGGGTTCTTGATCGCCAGAAGTCTGCCTGTATCGACGGTTCGCGATGAGATTGACTGTAGAGCCCGATCGTTCCAGGAGCTCCACCTTCGCCCGAGATGGGTAGCGATTGGAAGCTCTTGATCTCAGCTCCGCTCTGATACCACTGGTGCGTAGATCGGTCGCAGTATGCTCACATAGTGAATCTCGGAAGGTCCCCAAGAACAATGAACTCTACCTTTTTGCACAAAAAACAATGTAAAAGCATGAACGACAAGAAGCAAGAGACCAATTGGGTTCAATCTCCCCCCATGCCTTGTGTGAGTGCTTCACAAAGCATGTATTTTATGTATATTTCCATCTTCATGCTCAATATTAGCCCAATTTACAAAAATATGACAAGCTTTTAGCTTTTGAGTTTGCTTTCTACAAAAATAGGAAAATAAAGCTAATGGACGGTGCCCATAGAGTTTGGCACGCCCAATCTCAATGTCCAAATAGAAATAACATATCCGTGCGCATAGGCGCATACAAAATAATAATCAATAATCAATGCCTCAATAGACATAACAAAATATAGGCGTGGCATCTATCAAAATATAATCCAAAGGTTGAATACTCGCTAAACTCCAATGCTTTCCTCCACCACTGCTGCTATCTCTACACATCAACTGAAGCATTCACAATCGTTAGTAAAATAATACAATTAAACCGATAAAAGTGAATACCTAGCAGTCTTCAGCTACATAAATAAATCAACTGGTTAGAAATAAATCCTAACCTTAATTTATTATGAGTGCGCACTCTAAACTCATAAATGTTTATTAATTTAATATGCATTTTGCGGAATCACCCGCTATGGAATCACCCATGTACACACTAAATTAATGAAACGCCCGAAAAAGATAGGCGTCCCCATCAACTTCTCGCAAAAAGAATCCTCTTTGTGTATGAGCCCCGGTCATCTAAGTTTACGGAATCCACTGTAAAACCTCACGGAATCCACCGTGGCACGGAATCCACCGTGGAATATGCCTCATGGCATCAATATCAAATCGTGCCGAGGTGATCTCAATTTTACCTTCTAAAATATAACCGAATTAATGTAAACTTAGAAATACCTATGCTGAAAAATATGCCTTGGGAATGATTTAAAGACCAAGAAACGTTTATACCTTAAACACTTGACTATCTTCCCTGATTGTAGGGTCAATAAATTCGTAAATGTAAAAGAACTAGGGTTGTCCCTGAGGTTCTTAAAAGAGACCCTAGTCCGACAAACGTCAGCTTAAAGAAACTAAAACGGATTATTTCATCGTATATTACGATGCAGGACTTGCGCAGCAAGTACGAAGTCTTATAGTCATGTGATTGATTCACAAGAAGGAAGGTTAAATACCCTCAACAAGGATGGTGGATCCTTACGCAAGTTATCTTGCAAAAAGAATGTATTCTTTGATATCCTTCTAAATAAGGAAAGTTAAAAACCGGAAACTAAAAGTATCCAATAAACTTTAGGGTTGACCAAGTTGGGTTAATAAGGTATGCCCTAACCCAGAATATAAGGGATCTTGCCAAGTTACAAGACACCTTGGAACAAGTGCTGATGCATTCGAAAGGAAAGAATCATTCCTTAGCAGTTTGCCAACAACAAGAAAGGTTAATGAAAGTGTTTGTGCTTGCTAGAGAATTTCGAGCATTGTTTGATTTATGAATTACAAATTAAATGAATATCTACGCTTCAGGATTAAGGCCTGAAGGGAGAGGCAGTTTCAGTTACCCCTGACTGCCTGCTTGACCCTAACTAAGGGGGTTGTTGACTGCGCGAGGAACGTGGACTAAACCCGCCGTGAGAGGTCTCTCTGTTGTGTTCTACTTGGAGAGTAGGAGGATGCTTGGGTGCCAGGGGGGCTCTGGCTATAAATCCCTCGCCTTCCGGGTCCTGCACAAGAGGCTAACGTGACTCAGGATTGGATCTCGAGGCCCTCATACTAGTTTATGGGAGGAAGCTTGGAATAGTGATCCCTGTGGATTACTGGATAGCCTTCGAGTGGATTATGGACAAGCGTACGGGAAGAAACTCCTTGTATTTCAAAGATAAAAATGATGATATGTTAATAAAAAACTTGTTTGATATTGTTTTTCTATGTCACGTAATAAGATTACATAAAGGAACCAGTGCCTAACGGATTAATTAAAGAAGCTGGTTGTTACATGTCAAATTAATGTGTTAGATAATTACATAACTAAAACAAACCAAGGAAAGTGCGGAGGATGGGCCATGGGTCCATCCTACGGTTGGGTGGTCTCGGTTAGCAGGGAACTTTTCTCAAAATCTCGAAGAACAGCGGGATGATCGTCAAAGAAAACGAATAACGAAAGCGATGACCTAGAGTTATGTCTTAACCGATTTACGTTGTTTTAGGGGAACGGAATGGGACTATGCCTTATGGCAGAGAGGTTGAGCTTTGCATCCCTCTCGTTTCCCATTCTCCTTGAACCAAGTGCAGTGTGAATCCGCTTCGGACCTAGCGTTTCTGCGTAAAGTAGTTCACTTGGGTCCGACGCTAGTTGCTGTTAGGTAATGACCAATCAAGAAAACCCTAATTCCGGTCGATCCTAAGTGGGAATGGCTAGGATACTTCCGCTACGTGGTAGACACGAAAAGACCTAGATCACAAATCCCGTAACATTCCATGGGACTGCCGGGCGGAGTTTTCTAGACATTCTTTCTGATGGACTGCTAAGACGTGTCCTGGATGATACTAGTGGACACGCTACACTTTCCAAAAGATAAGGTGTCATGCCAAGGCCTCCTGATAGGCAGCACAATCCTTTCTCTCGTGCTGCAAACTGTCACACCACATACATCTTTTTCCAGGCTTAGGGGCTCCTGCCCGTTCCCTTTTCTCTTGTCCTTTTTTGTCCAATTTTGCAACCTCCAATTGAAGATCCTGCATGCCTTTGACCAATTCATCTAAGACATCTCCCCTAATAGAGAGAACAATAGCAAGTACAGCCATAGGGTTAGCCACAGAAGTAGGTGGCTTATTGGATACATCAATTGTCTTGCCTGTAACAATGGGCAAGCTAGAAACATGCAATCTTTCTCTTCTTCTGTGCTTCTTCACAAGTGTGGTAACAGCTTCCTTGACATGTCTCCACTCTGTTTTCAAACCTGTCTTTATAGTATGATCCTCCAGCAAATCATTGAGCTTCTCTTGAAGCTCGGGATTAGCTGCCTGTAGAAACAATTCAATTTTCTGACTTGCAAGAGCTTGCTGTTCTACAAGATCCAATTGCTCAAATTGACTTTCAAATTCTCTTAATAATTCCGTAGCCACAAGACCCTTATTGGGTTGTAAAACACACTCTTGAAAAGTCTTGCACATAATCAAACAGGTGTCCTCAATGTAAAATTCTTCCCTGAGTGTCTTCTTGAAGGCTACCCACAGTCTGCATCCTGCAAGTATAATTCAGTAATCCATGCTTTTAGTTCATGAAAAATAACACATACAAAATATCGGCTTCATGCAAATTGAGCCACCTAAAAAAATTCCATCTTTTGAGCATAGGCATATACATATGTAGATACATTCCTGTCATTGAATAACTTCACCTCACGCTCAACTGCTTGCAAAGCATTCATCACAACACTTTTTGTTTGAGCTCAAGCTTGCATCACCTGTTGTTGTTGTTGTTGTACCCGCATAAGCATATTCATATTTTGCACCAATTGTTGCAAAATATCACTGGAGAATGTATTCGAAGATTCTCCCATCTTGTCTTTCCTTCTTCTGACGACCTTTAACGTCAAGTTCATCAATTTCGGAGGGGTTTTTGTCGAAAGGTCAAATCCATCGGGGATCAGAAGTAGAAGGAAGTAGAGATAGAAGATGGAAAAGAAGATAGAGAATACCCAAGTGGCAAATACTAAAAAGAAAAATCACAATGAATTGAATCAATATGTATTGAAAGAACTTGGAATCTTCACACTACTCAGAAGTAATCTCCAGGCATTAGATCTCTTGGAGCTTCTTCATAGAACAAAACGTGCATAAAAAATTACAGCTCATTCTCTACTGCTTGGAACCCAAATCTGATGGCTCCGTTGGCTTCAAAAGGGGGGTAAAACTTTAGGACACCTGAGGACACCTGGTCACAAATCTCCCAAATGACTCCTTCTTCTTTCAGTTCAATCTGCAGTTTTCAGCTTGTTTACAACGATCGCGATGCGCGCGATTTCGTCAATCTGTCCCTCTTGTGAAAATCCCCTAATTGGCTGAAAAAGCCACTAGCTTTTTGCATGCCATCCTAATCTAGAAGATTTTTTCTAACTTTTTCTTATTTTTACAATAAATAATATCAAAAATAGGCTAAAATTATCCAAAAAGCTAGTACTTTTGGATAATCCATGCAACTCACACTAGTACTAACAGCTGAAATCACATTGACTCTCTAGATCAATAAAGAAGTCAGATGATGATGCATTCCATACTTTTTCACACTGTGTCCTCATAACATCACGACAACGAGGATCATTAGTAGTTCCACGATCTCACTCAAGTACATCGGCATCACGTATCTAATCTTTTGCCCCTATCAACTCATTCAAACACACTTTATAGACCTCCTCCCTTGTGGAACCCTCATCAAATTCACTAGAGCTCAAAGTTCCAAAGAGACAAAGAAACCCTCAAGTGCCTCTCATTCTATAGTGGCAAGTGGTGCCCTTTCATTCAGTGGACATTCAAGGTAAAATCATTTTTCTCAACCCATACCCAAATATGAATCGATTAGTTGGGATGTCTACCAAACAATCAGAGTGTAATATCCATAGCCATCTGAGCAATAACTAATAGCTTGGTCTCCCAATAAATAAAATAACATGGAAATCAAGAATACACTCAATATATGCTAGTATTACATGTATTTGAGACACTACTCCTTTTAGCTATCTTAAACTATCATCAACCAACTTTAAGTTAGTTGTAATATCCTTGTGAATGGGCAAGAAAAGCCTCTCTAGTAAGTCCATACTCATGATATTTAGGGATGAGTATGGGTTTGCTACATCACTTTCTATCAAGATGCTATCAACATATTAGAGAATTTGGGAATTTCCTAAGTCTTAATTTCAAATAAGTGATAAATATTTGACCATGTGGCTAAATCTTGATCCATATTTGAAAGTGAAAATTGGGAAGGTAGCTTATATAGCATTTAGGTTAGACTACACCTTCAAGTAAGGCAACAAGTTTTGACCATGTGGTCAAATAATAAAGGTATTGGGGGTTCCCAAAGTACATGGAAATTTCCAAATTTCCTAATATAGTGTTTTAACGACCACTCTTAGAAGTAACCTCACACACTCAATGTTAATCGCAATGTTGGTCACAACTAGGCATACAAGTGCTATGGATCCAAGAGCTTTTCTCTTGATACAATGCTCAAATGCAAATGCAATGTGTATGACATTATGTCAAACACTTTCATCCATAAATCAAGTAAGTATTTTGTGAAAATAGTCTTTTCATGTTTGTTAAAAATCCGCTAATGTTATGATGCATTGAAAAGGGATAGTACCAGGCTAATCTTGTGCTACTATTCCCCTTCAAAATTAAATAAACCAAGGTCTATATACCATAATATACAGTGAAATAAGGACTTATTCATGTCTTATCGTTTATCAGCCTTCTTTCCTCTACCACTTAGGTTTTTCTTTCATGCATAAGTGTAAAAGGGCTTTGTCATTATTTTTTTGTATAATTAAGCAATAAATACACACCTTTTACATGCAAATAGAGGTAGGCTGAGGCAAATCCTCATACCCTATCCTCATTATACATGCACACACACTCTCTTAATTTTTGGTAATGTTTTATGCAGTAAAACTAAAATGCTCTAATTTTCTCCTTCAAAAATATCATTTTTCATTATTTTTTATTTATTTGAACATAAATTACTAAATTTTATCCATTTTTAAATTTATATGACAATTATGGATTGTAATCCATCAACATATCAATTATTATTCCATGTAAATAACATTGAACCCTCAAAATCTAATAAAATTTTCAATTTCACATCAAATCTCGCATCTCGAATTTAGTAGTTTTAATATTTTTTATTTAAATGAATGAAAATGACTAATTTGTTATTATTTTAGATATAAATAAACATAATTCAAGAATTTTCAACCATGTTCCATAATAGACACAAGAGCTACAACATAATATGCAATAAATTGACACTTATGCTAAATCATGCACATGTGACGTATCTATTTCAAAAAATGAAGCTACTGACACCATCACATAGCCAGTGATGCTTACCTTTATGCTTCTTACTATCAAAATATAGAGAGAAGATATGTAGACATGTGATAGCAAGAGAAGAGACACACCATATACACTCCCAAAGACTACATCATATTGATTGCAATCTACATATATATAAGTGAGACCTAGTCTAGATAGGGTGAGCTATATATAGATCCAACACCCCCACTCAAACAAATGTCTCTAGCTATGGATGAAAAGACCCTTGGGGAGCATAAGGGAAAAACCCGAGCTCCTATATACAAATGTACAAGCATGATCAAGAAGGATTATTGTGTGCATGTAAAGTGAATCTATGTATGTGAAGTGAAACTGAATATGTTACAAATATGACCAAGAGTTCTGAGGTGTATGTGCATATGTGAAGTGTATGGTGCCTACAAGGAGTATATACAATGGCACTACAATGTAATAGTAGATTATTCACCAAAGATTGAAGTTGAGATGACTCCAAGTTTTGAGTGCAGCATAGTGAAGTGTGCTTCATTAAGTTGTTTGGTGAATATATCTGCAATCATTTGATCACTTAGACAATGTTCAATCATGATCATGCCTTTCTTTACTTCATATCAAACACAATGATAATGCACTACAATGTGTTTAGACTTGTTATGTTGAACATGGTCTTTAGCAAGACTAATACAACTTGGTTATCACATTGAAGTGGCATGCTGTTGGAGAGAGGAGGATGGCCAATATCTAATAGAACTTGGCAAAGACATACTAAATCTCGAGTTGCTAAAGATGTAGCTACATATTCAACCTTTGTAGTGGAAAAATGACAACACAACGTTGTTTCTTGCTAGTCTAAGAAATAAGACAATCATTGATAAACAAAAAATTTCCACTTGTAGAATGCATAGATAAGTGAGAGATTGCCCAATCTGCATCTGTATAATTCAAAAGTTGAAGTGAATGTAGGGAATCAAAGTTTTGTTGGCACCAATAAACCAACCCAAAATCTTTCGTGCCATTCAAATACTTCAAAAGTCATTTTAGCTGCAGTTTAATGTTTAAAGCATGGAAAACTAACATGTTGTCCAAGAAAATTTGTAGCAAAAAGAATGACAGGGCAAGAATTTAAGCCAACAAATTGAAGACATCCAACAAGATTAGCATAAGGTTAATGTAATGCTAATTTTTCATCATTTTGTTGCAAAGAGTGAGAGTTTTTGGTAGAGCTCACAAGACAAGGAGTACTAGCAAGATATGCAGAACCCAAACAAAACTTTTGAATAATATTTTCAATGAACTTTGTTTGACACAATAATAAAACACCCTTTTCTGGATAGCATTGAATTTGAATACTAAGACGTGAGTGTACATCTCCAAGATCAAGCACAAAGCTTTGACCAAGAGGATGACCATTTAGGCTCTACACTAAATGCATCAAATTATTAGTTAATCTCCCATAGAAATAGCAAAGGGTATTTGATGAATATGCCATCGAACAATCTAATATATCCATGACCGAGTAGGAAGATGGTCAATCACTACCTGGATCATAACCCATACTAATCATCAACATCTAAAATAGGGCATGTCGGTAAGCAATCCTCATAGTAGCCATAGACTAACATCAAGAGGTAATTGTAAAAATGCCTTAGGACCACCATTAAGAAAGACATCTTCAATAAAGGCATAATTAGCTAGGGATTCTGCAAAACGATTTCATTTTTGGAGAATTATCTGAGGAATTATCTGGCAATTCACTATCTCAAAGACCTCAAGGGTGTCCAAAGGTTTCACGATAGCACATCTGTAGAATAGGATCCATTATGCTATAGGTCCCTTTCAATTGGTCAAACACTAACTAAAGTCACCTTTCACCAATAACTCAAAAATACCACTACATTTAATCCCTGCAAGGTTCGGGGTTGTGAAGCAGCTACTGGATCTGGAAGTCGAGAAGAGCGTGATGGGGCCCAACTTTTTAGATTTCGATGCCACGGAACCACCTGTCCAGGCGGATCTCGAATTCGATGTTGTTTGCCCCTCCAGAAGTGAAAAAACCACTTGCCGAAAGTGTGAAAGCAAAGGGCATGAACTAGATAAGTTGATTAAGAGCTTAAAAGCTCTTAACAAAGAGCTTAATGCTCATGAATTGAAACGTTGGGGGAGGGGGGAGGCATCAGTTTTTTGTGGCCCATTTTTCCCCCATTCTTTATGGATTTTCTGATTGGTGGAGGCAGGAGGAATCCTCTTGGGCCTGAGATGCTTCTATCCTTCGCTCTCCATCGCCATAAACGGATCAAGGAATGATGCACTGAGCAAAGAAATAAAAAACCAGTCTTTCTCTCTCCTCCTTCTCTCTCCTGCAAAGAGACAATTCATGTGCAAGAAATCAAGAAGAAGAGGGGCTGAAGGATGCTTGTCTTACTGTGATCAGATTGCTCCAAGATGAAGAGGAGGCTAAGGAAAGAGGTTCAACACTAAAGAATGGTTGCTAGTCGGTCTTTGGGCTGCCCAGAATAATTATTAAAAAACCCGCAACACGCAAGACACGCGGTGTGCTCCAATTTTATGAAGAAATTTGCTTGTTTTTGTTGTTTCATGGTCCAAATGTTATTCATATGCGATGAAATTTTGTTTGAATCTTGTTTGCATCATGTTTGAGGGCTGTAACTACAAAAATGTAGAACCTGTGATGATTTAGCGCCATTATTAATTCTTTAAAACCTGCAAAATGTCATTTTTAATGGAAATTAGTGATTTTTTCTGTTTTTGAGTTGGGAAAAAGGAGTGAAAATGGAATAAACTCAGAATAAATGTTAAGTTCCAGTCAAAATAATAAGCCAACACAAATAAATCAGAAAATAATTACTTTCTATGAATAATAAATATTAAAAAATAGCAAAAATAGAGAAAATTGGGATTTTCACGTTCAAAAAATATGAGAAAATAAGATTTATGTGTGTGAATGTTTGGCAAGGTTAAAGCATGAGGACAACCCGCAGTTTGGCCTCCTCTTTTGTGTTATAGTATGTGTTTATTGGTTTTTTACATACAAAAATGATACAAAACAACCATTTATACCTATGCAACGCAGCAACACCTAAATGGTGAGGGGAGAGGAAGTTTGTGCGATGATCTAGTTGCTGAAAAGATACAAATTCTGATTTCCCTCTTTGTGCATAGCATTTATGGATTGTTTCATAAATAAATATAGGTGACTAGTAGCATGGAAGTTCTGGTGCTAGTTCCTAAGCAGCGCAACACGTAACACTTAGTTAAAATTCATGAAAGGGCTATTTTTCACACCTCACATGGCTGGTTTTTTAATCATAAAATGGTTGTGCACAATCGTCATACACCTTGCATCAAGTATGTCACGTGGTATCTCCTGGAATGCATTGCAATTGATTGATAAACTTTGACCAATACTAAGAGGACAAGAAACCTAAGTCATCGGTTAGATGGGCGCTTCCATTGGGGAAAGTTTTGTGAGGCAAATCAAAATCTCCTAGAATGCTGAATTATGAAAGAGTGGAGTTTGTGCGAATGTTATATGTGTTAGCAACACATCTTGGGGCCAATCCCTGAGGTGTAGGAGAGTCGCAGTGGAGCCACGGTAATCAGTCGAGAGTGAATTACGAGGCATTATGCCTATATGTTATGGGATCTCCCTCCGAGGAGAAGGGAAGGTGAACGTTGGACTACATATTGGATATAAATGCAAAATTTTCATAAGCATTCAGTGCAAAGTGAGTTTTAGATGCTCCTGGCCCGCGAGACCATGTGGTGGGATTATTTGTCGTATGCATGAGATGTGGCTAGTGCCATAGCCAATACCGGCCCATTTTAGGTCCCATCAATAGAGCAGCAAGAACATATCATTGCCCAAAATGCCCCAAAAAGAATTCAATGATAGTAAACATACCAATTTCTTGACAAAAACAAAGTACACTCCTGAAATTCTTGACAATACAGGTGGTTGTCCTACTATTCAGAAGTGCAGTCCTAAAATTCCTGACAATACAGGCGGTTGATCTACAATTTAGGAGTCTAGTCCTAACATTCAGGAAAAATCTATTCTAAAAATTTAGAACTAAAATAACCTCTCAAACTAACTGAGATTGAGCTTAAAAATATAATGCAAAGCTACTCAAATCATCACCATAATGTTATTGCATAGAAACATATCAATTTTCCTAACAATGAGGTATGTTGTCCTGAATATGCAAAAAGCTATCTTGAATGTATAGCAATAGACATGTAGGTAAATTTGATCCAAAAATGAGCTTTAATCACTCTCAAATGCATTCCAGAATCAAATCCAAGCATGTAACATCAACCATGAGCATGAATACTTGGTTTAGAATACTCGAGACCAAGTCTAGAAGAAGCAAGACATAATGCATACACAGTCAAAATGTCATTCAACCTTGTTATTCCAGCAACCAAATCTTTGTCAAAAACCAAGAAAAATGATGACTCTAATCACCCCAAAATGATTTCTAATCATGGACATAACATCTCCAAGTCATGTAGCACCAAATGGGTATCAGATAGTCATCACATAAGTGAATCATAAGCATTATTCACTCAAGAAATAGTTGCTGCCATGTTTCAAGCCACAAATATGTCTGCAAAATGTGCCAAATCCTTGTCAAGATTAGCTCAAAATGGACTCAAGACAATGCCATATGGTTCCCAAAGCATCCATCATCAAGATACATCCAAATAGCTATCATATGAGCATCAAACTCAAGAGAGCAAGTGCTATCCTATTTATTACAGATCTGAATATTGTGTATTTTAAACATGAAGATGAATGTATATCAACCCCAAGTGTAATATTACACTTTAATGCTCAATGCTAAGCATTAGATGCAAAGTATGGAGCACAACCATGATGCCAAATAAAGATGAGAAACTCTTGTTGTAGGTCTTGATCATGCTGAAACCTAGATTTGTATGCCCATGATGATGGTGCCTTTAGCCTTGAAGAGATTGGAATGCTAGTCCAAGTGTTGGAGATGATGGGGAGGGTCCCCAAGTGGCCAATGATGGGGGCTACCAACAAGCTCTAATGAAGAGAAAAGCTTTAAGCTTCAAAAAGAAGCTTCAAACCTTGCTACCCTGCCTGCAAACTCTTCATAGTGAACTCTTCTTCAACTTCAAGCTCCTAAACTTGAAGAAATGCCAAGCTCTTGATTGACTAAACCAAGCTCTGATACCAGTTTGTTGAGTTAGCTACAATGGAGCTTCTATGTAGAGATGCAGGTTGAGAGAGAGAAGAGACAGAGACACACAAAATTTGTGGTACTGAAGAGTGTACCTCAATAATGATTTTAGATAGGTATATGTACTACGTACAACTTGGCCCTTATAGGTGGGCATGGGCACTGCCATTTATCCCAACACTAACATAGAGAAGAATTACTCCATTAGTGAAAGAGAATATATGGGCATGATCTATTCCATCAAGAAATTTTGGAATTATTTGCTAGGGCATGATTTTATTTTCCTTATGGATCACTTATCCTTACTTTATCTAGTTAGGCAACAAAATGTGATAGGAAGATTAGGAAGGTGGATCCTCTTGCCGTAAGAATTTCAGTATAAAGTGATACATCGATTGAGAGCTCAACATGTGATTGTTGACTTTCTATCTTGATAAGATTTTGGAGAAACAACAATCCTGTGTCTCAATGATGAATTCTTGGATGTCAACTTATTTGTAGCAAAACAATGGATGAGTAACCACCTAATCCCTCGTGGACATGGTATGAGAAAATGCTCACCTTTCTAGAGACTAGAGTGCCTTTGCGCCATTTTAGAAGGGTTAGAAAAAATGATTGGCTCTCCATAGCTTGTGTTTTGAGGCCATTATGGGCCAACTATATCATCACACCCTATCCGTAGTGCTACAAAGAGTAGTTCTACCAATGGTGTAGCCTATAGTTTTGAAGGAAGCTCACCAAGGGACTTACAATGGCCATTTTCTTGCCGAGATGACCATTGGAAAAATCTAGTAAGCTAGATTGTGGTGGCCAATCATGCATGGCGATGCACGTAAGTCTATCCCCAACCATGTGACTCTTGTCAAAGATTGGGTCACCCTTGCGCCAGAGCTCACTTGTCGCTTCAGCCAAATCCTCACTTTGGAGCCCTTTCAAAAATAGAGTCTCAACTTTGTTGGTCCCATCTTCCTAGTAGCCGCATACACTAAAAGCTAGATTATTGCATTATGTGTACCATATATTCTTGACCTCATTTTTTGAGTGCTCTCTAATGGTTTCTTGCCCTTTTCCTTCCTCTTGGATTTGGTTGGCTTTATCTCCTCCTCATCCTCAAAGCTAGCTTCCTAATTGCTAGTTTTTGCCTATAGATCCAAATCAATAGTGGTATTTGGTTCTTTTGGGCTAGTTTTGTGGATTTCTTTCCTTTTCCAAACTTTTCTCTTAAAAAATTTGTTTTAATTCAAGAGCTTTCTTGTAAAATGAGTCTATGCTATTGCCAAACAACTCATCATAGGCAAGAGCTTTTCAGATTGGCTTATTGAATCCTTAGACATATAGGGTGCTTCACATTTGTTCACATAGTTGGGGACATTTGGGTTAATTCTACTTGTTAGGATTACAAACTTGGCCATGTTAGTCTAGACTGATTTATCCCCTTGCTTAAGGCTATGGATCCTTTCAAGCTTCTATGCATTTTTTCAATTGGGTTAAAATCTTAACACAAAGGTGTTGCACAAATCCATCCTTTTTTTTTTGGAATCTATTTCGAAAAATCCAGATAGACCTCATCGAACTGTTGCTCCAGCTCCTTCAAGTACCACTTTGAACCACTGCACATCAAATAGTATCATGGAGAAGCTACAGTAATCCACTGTAACAATACTTTGCAAGTTCCCAAAATACTCCATCTCATCTATAACTATGTTTCGATCCATTACTCGTCATCAGCTCTCCTGCTCGAACCTTGCCATGATACCACAGTCCATTGTGGAGCGCATTTTATCAATATGCTCCACACGAAAATGTAGTCCGCATGACCGTGCTGCACTATATATTTTGTACTGTACATTGAAACACTCAAATTACTTATCGCATATAAAATATAGATATGACAAATCCTAAGCACATCATCACCTTTGGACTACATCCCCTCGAGAATTTCCACTCCTCAATTGAGACCTTCGCCCCTTCGCGAGACGCTGCGGTCAAAGCTCCATGTAACCATCACGTTGACATGAACTGCAACATCCCCTCCATGCCCTCAGGATATTGAATCGGTCGATGGCGCGTACTACGTTGAATTTTAGATTGCGCTGTCGTATTGCTGCGCATTTGAGGTGTGAAAACCACCCAAAAGTTGTGCATGAGATTTGTTACTTTGTACATACTTAGTTGTTATGTTTGCTCTTTCATTCTATGCCGAAGATGGAGAAGAATAAGGAATTTGGTAGACTGGTAACTTGAGATGCAATCTCTAATTGGCTACACTTATTTCAAGATATACCGATTATGGAACTTTGCGAGGGAGGAGAGTTGTTGGATCGCATTCTCTCACGGGGCGGAAGATACTCTGAGGAGGATGCAAAGGTTATTGTGGTGCAAATTTTGAACATAGTATCCTTCTGCCACTTGCAAGGTGTTGTTCATCGGGGTCTGAAGCCAGAGAATTTTCTTTTCACAACGAAGGATGAAGCTGCATCAATGAAGGCTATTGATTTTGGTCAATCGGTTTTTGTCAAGCCAGAGGAGAGACTTAATGACATCATGGGAAGTGCCTACTATGTTGCACCTCATACAGCACAGAGGCTGATGTTTGGGAGCATTGGAGTTATTACTTATATTCTTCTTTGTGGAAGTCGGTTTTTTTAAGGGGACTGCAACAGTTCCTTGGGGACAATTTTATGCATGAGATTGACAAAGCAGGGTTTTTGGATTTCAAAGATAACGGGAAAGTTATATTTCGTATAACTAGGGACAGCTTGATGGAGCGCCTTAATACAGATATTAAACAAGCAGTCTTACAGATATCCAAGGATTGCAGAAAGGATGACTATCGTAAATTCTCATGGAGAAAAGCTGGCGGGAATTTTGCATGAGACTGGCAGACAAGAACTTATTATCCTTTGCCATGGTCTAAATTCCTCAAAGGATTGTGAACTCCATGCCAATATCACATCCATGCTAGTTGAAGCAGGCCTAACAGTTTTCAGATTCGACTTCTCAGGCAACGGAGAAAGTGAGGGTGAATTTCAATTTGGCAACTATTCTAAAGAAGTGGAGGACCTTCGTTCTGTGGTAGCTCATTGGATGCAGCAGGGGGGGCGTATTGTGAAAGCTATAATTGGGCACAGCAAAGGTGGGAGCACTGTGCTACTGTATGGATCCAAGTACCATGATGTACATAAAATAGTAAATGCTAGCGGCCGGTTAAATACAAAGGAGGGAAATCCGAAAAGGGAGGGAAGCAAAAACGAAGACGACAAAGCTAATCAAAGGAGCATTAAGCCAAGAAAAGGAGGAAGATAAAAAAAGAGGAAGGAGGCACTGGAACGAACACTCTAGTGGATTGTGAGGAGGGAAGACGCAGCGGTACGAAGGGGCGGAAGACGATTCTAAGACAACGATGCTGAATCAGACAAAGATGCTCAGGAGACTGAAGACGACGTAGCCGACTGACGGGAAGAGACAAAAAACGAAGAAAAGGGAAGAATCAGAGAATGTCTGGAGGAGCCATGCTGCTGGACAGCGGTAGCATAT
Source organism: Lygodium microphyllum (assembly GCF_053477565.2). Lineage (NCBI taxonomy): Eukaryota > Viridiplantae > Streptophyta > Polypodiopsida > Schizaeales > Lygodiaceae > Lygodium > Lygodium microphyllum. The sequence goes on along the minus strand of NC_141159.1, from coordinate 95,939,170 downwards.
CGAATTCATGATGAGGAGCAGCAGCATATCAAATTCAAGGTATGACTCAGAAGGGTAATTGTAAGAGATTGCTTCAAGACTAGTAAGCCTGGAGAGGGTGGCAAGTGCCTGTGTTAATCAAAGAGGGGACACTATACGAGTCCATCGCTGCTTTAGAGGCCGCCCTGTACGCGTCGAAGGTTGACATGCCCTAGAAGCCCATGACAATCGATGAAGTTTCACATGAAAGGAGTCATAAGGCGTGAAGGAGGGGAAGATTTTAAAGCTTCTTAGACATCGGACCCGACGGACCTGCAGCGAATCATGCGCCAAGGAAACCAAAAGCCGGAGGCGATGTCACAACTATGAAGAAGATGACATTTTGCAAGCGAATTCCATGACAGAGAAGGGAACGAAGATAAAGCTCCCCCCCCCTAACATGAGGAAGATGAAGTGGTTGACTGATTTTGTGCTTCGATGAAGGAGGCCATGAGAAGAAACGTCAACGAACAAGGAGAAGACAAGCCGTCGGTACTGAAGAGGTTGCTCTCCTCTGGCTTAAGACTCATTTCTGGCTTCTGCGAGAGGGCGATAGCCTACTCTTTGACAGCCACACGTCTCATCATCTCTCCGAGTAGCATCATCGTACTAACACGACATTCTGAAACACAGTGCCTTGCTCCAGTACATCGAACTATGCTCCAGTTACTACGCCTAGCTGATGTGATCTAATGCCATAAGCGAAGGACAATCCTTTACCATAAAAAAATCATCCAAAGAATCTACGCTCAAGTCAAAGACTTGGAGGCGTTGAAGAAGAGAAGTAACGAAGGGTACAATACTTCTGTTTTCTGCAGTTGTGCTGATGAAGATAGCGGATGTAGTTCACGAACAGAATGTTTTAGTAGAAGAACGAAGAAATATTATGACAAGTCCAGCATGATCACAAAGCTAAAGGGAGCGTAAGGAAGTAAAAGAGAAGTCTATACTTTCAAACTGAATAGAAGAGCTAACTTCCATTCTTTCAAATCGAACCAAATGTTCTTCTACCTATTCCTGAAATTTATCAAGGTCTTCTGAAGACGCGACTTTGTTTTCACAAACCCTTCGATAGCGCTTCCTCTCAATCTTGCCTGGCTTGCTGGTACCTGGCGAGCCACGTCTCCATAGAGGCATAGTGAAACATACAAAAGCGATTCATATTCTCCTCCATTGCAGCATCCATTATTTTTTCTAACCCATTTCCAACCACCACATCTCCGGTCAGTCTATCATCGTCCTTCAGCGAGACCATAACATTTTTTTGTCTGGATCCACTATTGGTAACCATTGTGAAATATGCACTAGCGCCTCAGACACCAACCAACCTTCAGCCATACTACCTTTTGGCCGATCTCGTTGTCGCACAAAGCCTTTCAAGGTTTTCATGAAGTGCTCCAAGAAGAACATCCATCGCATATGGATAGGTCCAGCAATCTCCACTTCATCTACAAGATGCACAAGAAGGTGGATTTGTATCGTAAGCATGCTAGTAGGTAGGTATTTCTCAAAGAGACAGGTCCAACAATCTCCACTTCATCTATAAGATGCACAAGAAGATGGATTTGTATCATGAGCATACTAGTAGGTAGGTATTTCTCAAAGAGACAGACCATCTCCACTACTCCCGGTCTCGCGGATTCAATAAAGGATGTCTTGATCTCCTTCTGTGAGATCCATTACACTAAAGTTGACAACCTGTAAATGGCCTTGCGTATTTCTGGAGTAAGGCATCGTGCGATCGCGATCAATAGTACAAACTGCCACAAATGAGAAAGCATTATGAACAATGGCTACACTCCAAATAGCAAAATGTGTACGCCAATTACAATCCATTCGTAATACAAACCCTACATATCTTATGCCAATCATGGGATTTTAGCCCTGAAGATTGGTCGTCTTTAGAAAATGCAGACCTAAGAGAGCGCATCATACCCATCGAAGTGCAGATAGACTTGAATATTTGCTTCACAATGCATTCTTCTTTAGTGGACAAAACCCAAGGAGCGCGAGGTAGCTGCACGCGACCATCAATACTCGACTGCAAATCCATTCATGCCCCTATAGTGTCTCTCTTTCCTGTGATGTGGTCCCATAGCAAGCTGCCCACATTCTTGAAAATATGCATGGGATCCAACAAGTCGTTGATCTGTAAGTGGGTCCAATATGGCAACTCGTAAAAAACTGAGAATCGTCGCATTCCATTTGGATGTGACTCCGCATGGACCATTTTCAGCTCATACTAGCTTTTGGCATTCATACATATTGGAGGTTATCCAAGAAAACCTTCCCTAAGTTCATGACCCTCTGGCAAGAAAGCGGCGTGTCCTTGATATACCATCTTCTTCATGGTTCGTGACCCTTCGGGAGTCTAATTGTGGCCCGCACAATGGACATGCATGATAACCTGAGGTAACCAGACTTGTTCCAACACCTCTATCCAATGAATACAAACTTGAACAAGATAAAATATAGATATTACCAACGAGAATGGAAGCCTGTTTACTTGAGAACTCTCCGAATCCCAAAAATTCATGCATCGTCCACATGAGAATGGCTCGAATATTAGCAGACCATTGACCATTGCGGTTGCTCATATCTTGCATGGTGACCCCCTCCTCCCACAAAATCTTAAGCTCATCGACTAATGGATGAAGATGCACATCCATATTTTTGACTTTGTAGCCACCGTGGACGAGTAAGCTAAGGATGAGATGTCCTTTCTTCGTAGAAAGCCATGGAGGGATATTGTAGTTGACAAGAACTATAGGCCACACACTGTAAGAAGTTGAGCGTAGACCAAATGGGTTCATGCCATCCATTGCTTCCCTTCTCTCATTTTTCTCTTCCTCCCCCTCTCTCATTTTCTTTAACGATCACGACTACGACTATTACGAAGTCCACGACCACGACTACGACTACGACTATGACCACAACCATGACCATGACTAGGACCACGACTATGACTACGACTACGACTACAACTATGACTATGATTACGATTATGACTATGATGACCACGACCACAACTACGACTATGACCATGACGACGATGGCGATGACGACCATGACTACCACTACCACTACCACTATCTCGATGATGACCACAACTAGGACTATGACTACAACCGCGACCACGACCATGACCACGACTACGACCACGACCACAACCACAACTACCACTACCACTACCACTATAATAAAGCATTGAAAAGAAGAAAAAACAATGATCATGACCACAACCATGACTATGACTACGACTATGACTACCGCTACCACTACCACTACCACTATAATAAACAAGAAAAGAAGAAGAAGAAGAAAAAAACAACAACTACTACTACTACTACAATAATAAACAAGAAAAGAAGAAAAAACTACTACTACTACTATTACTACAAAAAACAAGAAAACAAAACAACAATAAATAAGAAAAGAAAAAAAAAAACTACTACTACTACTACTACAAATAACAACAATTAATTTTCTTTTCTCTCTTCCTCTCCCTCTCTCATTTCCTCTCTCTCCCTGACCCTCTTCCTCTCTTTCTCTCTTTCCCTATCAGGTTTAATGTTTTTTCTCTTTTTCTCTCTCATTTTCTTTTCTCTCTTTCTCTCCCTCTCTCATTTTCTTTTCTCTCTTTCTCTCCCTCACTCTCTCTTTCCCTATTATGTTTAATGTTTTTTCTCTCTCCTCTCCCTCTTTCATTTCCTTTTCTCTCTTCCTCTCCCTCTCTCATTTCCTCTCCTTGCCTCACCCTCACCCTCTCTTTCTCTCTTTCCCTATTAGGTTTAATGTTTTTTCTCTCTCCTCTCCCTCTCTCATTTTTTTCTCTCTCCTCCCCCTCTCTCATTTCCTTTTCTCTCTTTCTCTCCCTCCCTCACCCTCTCCCTCTCTTTCTCTCTTTCCCTATTAGGTTTAATGTTTTTTCTCTCTCCTCTCCCTCTCTCATTTTTTTCTCTCTCCTCCCCCTCTCTCATTTCCTTTTCTCTCTTTCTCTCCCTCCCTCACCCTCTCCCTCTCTTTCTCTCTTTTCCTATTAGGTTTAATGTTTTTTCTCTCTTTTTCTCTCTCCTCTCCCTCTCTCATTTTTTCTCTCTCCTCTCTCCTCTCCCTCTCTCATTTCCTTTTCTCTCTTTCTCTCCCTCTCTTTCTCTCCCTCTCTCGTTTCCTCTCCCTCCCTCATGCTCACCCTCTCTTTCTCTCTTTCCCTATTATGTTTAAGGTTTCTCCCTCTCTCTTTTCATTTTCTCTCTTTCTCTGCCTCCCTCAACCTCTCCCTCTCTTTCTCTCTTTCCCTATTAGGTTTAATGTTTTTTCTCTCTTTTTCTCTCTCCTCTCCCTCTCTCGTTTCTTTTTCTCTCTCCTCTCCCTCTCTCATTTCCTTTTCTCTCTTCCTCTCCCTCTCTCACCCTCACCCTCACCCTCTCTTTCTCTCTTTCCCTATTATGTTTAATGTCTTTTCTCTCTTTTTCTTTCTCCTCTCCTTCTCTCATGTTTTTTCTCTCCTCTCCCTCTCTTTATCTCTTTACCTATTTTTTAATGTTTTTTCTCTCTCATTTCCCTCTCTCATTTCCTTTTCTCTCTTCCTCTTCCTCTCTCATTTCCTCTCCCTCTCTTTCTCTCTTTCCCTATTATGTTTAATGTTTTTTCTCTTTTTTCTCTCTCATCTCCCTTTCTCATTTCTTTTTCTCTCTACTCTACCTCTCTCATTTTCTCTCCCTCCCTCATTTCTTCTCGCTCCCTCACCCTCACCCTCTCTTTCTCTCTTTCCCTATTATGTTTAATGTTTTTTCTCTCTCCTCTCCCTCTCTCATTTCCTTTTCTCTCTTCCAGTCCCTCTCTCATTTCCTCTCCCTCCCTCTCCCTCTCCCTCTCCCTCTCTTTCTCTCTCCTTAGTATGTTTAATGTTTTTTCCTTCCTCTCCCTCTCTCTTTCCCTATTATGTTGAATGTTTCTGTCTCTTTCCTCTCCCTCCCTCTCCCTCTTCCTCTCCCTCTCTCATTTCCTCTCCCTCCCTCTCCCTCTCCCTCTCTTTCTCCCTTTTCCTATTATGTTTAATGTTTTTTCTCTCTTCCTCTCCCTCTCTCAAACCTCTCCCTCCCCCTCTCTTTCTGTCTCCCTCCCTCCCCCTCCCCCTCCCGCTCTCCCTCTCTTTCTCTCTTTCACTATTATGTTTAATGTTTCCCTCTCCCTCCCTCTCCCTCTCCCTCTCCCATTTCCTCTCTCTCTCTCTCTCATTTCCCTATTATGTTTAATGTCCCCCTCCTTCTCCCTCTCCCTCTCCCTCTCCCTCTTTCTCTTTCTCTTTCTCTCTCCCTTCCTCTCCCTCTCCCCCCCTCTTCCTCTCCCTCTCCTTCTCCCTCTCTCATTTCCTCTCCCTCCCTCTCCCATTTTCTCCCTCTCTCATTTCATCTTCCTCTTCCTCTCTCAATACACACGAATTATACCAAAAACAAGTAAAAGAGAGAGAGAAAACACAAAATCAAATCAAGAATGGAAAATGCACTCATCGTAAAGACTCGAAGAAGGGTTTTGTGGCTCCTCTTCGCGACGGCAGCTCCTCTTCGCCCTCTGTACACCTCCTCCTCTTCTTCACAAACGGCGGCGGTGGCAGCAGTGAGAAGCCTTCTTTCTCCCTCTTTCTCTCTTTCCCTCCCTCTCAAATGCAAGATGTTTGCTCTTCCTCTCGCTCTCCCTTTCACTCTCTCTTTCGTGAATGCGCACAAAATGACGCGCTCGGATTTTGGCCCACGTTTTTTTTGTTTGAGTACCGTCACTATTTGCATCGCTATTAGCGTTGCAAATGCGATGCTAATAGCAACGCAAATAGCGACGCCACTATTTCGCATCGCAAATGGCCATGGATATACCCTCATATCCTTGTAGTGTATGGTATGGCCATCTTTCTCAATGTGACATTTGGTATGGTCAAAACCGACAAAGGGACCAAGATTCACAAGTCTTGCAACTGAAAGAAAATTCCCTTGTAGATCTGGACATGTAAAACCCCATGAAAAATTCTTGTTAAAGAAAAAGTACGGAGATATAAAACACCTATACCTTTAACTTGGTAGGTTGTGTCATCAGTAAGATATACCAATTTCTTGATAGGAGCAGAATGAAAATTATCTAACCTTTGGGATTGATTTTTCATGTCTCCCATAGCACCATAATCAATAATTAAAAGACATCCATCACAAACATGAAGTATCCTTTTCTGAGAGATAGAATAACTCACACAATTTGCTTCTTCAATAGTGTTGTCATGTGTAGCAGCATATGCTCTATTACTATCTAAATAAAAATGTCGCTTGAAAAATAGATGGGTTTGATGATCAATATTTTTGCAATAGTCACAAGGAGAATAATCTATGAATAAACATGGTTTTTTATTTTTAATACCATGTTCTTCATCATATTGTTTTACCCATCAATCATCTGTAGTATTACCATTTCTATTGCAATAAGAACAATGTCTACTAGGAATTTTGAGATGAGAGAAGTTACCACCACGATGAATCCTGTGTGTATAGCATGGAGAGGGATGTATTCAAGAAAGTAAAGCTTAGTCAATTTGTTATTACTGTGTGTCCTTTTGTGAGATCATAATAGTTTTTTAATTTGTGTATTGTCGTTCATGTCATTGTGAATATTCAATCAAATATATAAAATCTTGATCAAAATTAATCCCATCTTTGTTAGATAATATAATAACAATATTATCATATGTGGGATCCTTTATAGTGTCAAGAAGTTGTGTTACTTATTGCTTTCATGGAATATCATCACTAGTAGCAACAAGTTGATTGATAATGTTCTTGAATGATTTGATATTTGTTGTCATAGAAGTTTCGATGTTGTATTGTAACTCAATGAGCTAACTATGAAGATAAAGTATTTCTAAAATAGATTTTTTCTAAAAATCTTCTATCGAATACTCCCATGTAGTTTGTGAGGTTGAAATATTACATACATCCAGCATGAGAGATTCTTAAAGAGAAAAAAGAATATACCAACAAGCTACTTTGTCACATCTAACCCACTCATTATAAAGATTTTGTCATTCTTCAAAGATAGGTCCTTCAATTACAAGGGTATTATCATGAGCCTGATTAATTGGTTTAGGTGGACATTCATAATTATCAAGAACAATATCATGCAAGTCATCACCTTCAAGAATTAGTAGCATCTTTACTTTCCACCCAAGGAATCCTTGTCCTTGAAAGTGAGGGATGTAATGTTATCCAAAAGGAAATCCATTGACGATTATAGAATTTAATATAGCTAGCTGAGAGAATACGTACAATATGAGATCATAGAGTTTGCACACCATATACAAAAGGACGATAAAAGTACAGCACAATAAATTGTACACAAAATCTATGCTTTAAGGAAAGATGTTTAGTTTGAAAAAAATATACTTCAAAAGAAAGAGACCCAAGTTAGGTAAAACGTGGGCAAGAATCAAGTGACCAAAATAGACAAAATGTGTGAGAGAAGAAATTGATCCAACAAAGACGAGAAATATGAACAATGCTCAAAACATTATCGCTTTACTTTTTGGCCAAGAATAGATGATGATCTAGCTAATTTTGGCAGGAATGCAAGAGTGAGTAACCATGACAAAACCTGTGTCATAGAAGTCTACTCGAAAAGCTATTATCCTATTTGTTTGCCTAATTCAAGTCCAATTTAGAACTCCAAATTGAGCATGGATTTGATAGAAAGAAAGCTTTTGAGGTTTCTTAAGAGTTTTCCAAATAGAAACTTTTAGGGTTTCCAAACAAGGCATATCTACAATTCAACGTATCTACAATCTAAATGATGATCGAGTGAGCTTCTTCTATGTTTGAAATTCATAACATAAGATACTCATAACATATGCAATACATAAAATTTAAGCTTAAAAATAATAGGAATCAAGAATAGAAGAGATATTACATAGGTATACTTCATGATTGTCTTCTTCAAAGAATTGATTGTAGTCGATCATGATAGCTATGATACCATGTTGAAATGTAGAGAGAAGATATGTAGAGATGCGATAGCAAGGGAAGAGACACACCATATACACTCCCAAACATTATATCATATTGATCACAATCTACATATATATAGGTGAGACCTAGTCTAGATAGGGTGATCTATATATAGCTCCAACACTTCATTCCTTGTATCTTGTTATGATCCTCTCATCCTCTTAGTCTATACAAATAGCAATTATAACAAGAGAAAAATACTAGATTTTTATATTTTCATTTACTGCATAATCTCTCTTTCTTATCAAAGCAAAATAGAGTAAAAATTTACAAGAATCCATGGCCTAGGCTACTCCCTCCGATTCCACCAGCTGCCAAACTCCATTTCATGGGGATTGAAGTGGTGCATCGAAAAACCTACTCCCCTCTCATGAATATTTTGAGTTATACATCTTTTTATAACTAATTAGCAAATAATCAATTATTTTTCTTTCATTCACACTACTAGCAAGTGGTTTGCTTAAAATTGGAGGTCCAAATAGACTCAAATTTGAGATCCGAAAACACATGTAGGTTTCTAGCATTGAAAAATACTACCCTAGTCTCTTTGACATTATTTTTGGCATTTGAATTAAGTTACTGCTTTATAGCACCAAACCTTGTGACTATTAAATGGGGATCAAATGGACTTTGGTTTATTAATAGACACTTGCATTCAATTCTTGGAGTCAAAATACACATATGTAAACTCTAGCTCCTCAATCTATGATAAACACATTTTTTACCAAAACCACCACTTTTATAGCTCTTGGACCAATTTTGCGCTTTAAATTCTATCTTAAAATCGGCTCTCAACATCTTCGCAAACCTAAATAAGCTTTGAAACATTTAAATCTTCTCTCCACCTAATGTTCTTATGAAGATGTCAGCTATCTAATCTTGCGTGTTGACATATACCAAGTCCATCTCATCTACAAGTGCATTCTCTCTCACAAAGTGGTAATGCACTTCAATGTGTTTTGTCCTAGTATGGAACATAGGGTTCCTAGCCAATTATATGCTACTCATTTTGTCATAATGAATGACAATTGAACTATCTATCTACACATCCAAATCAACCAATAACTTTTGAAGCTATATGACTTCACATGCTGCCATAGTAGACCTCGATGCTTAGTCTCTATACTTGATAAAGCAACTATAGGTTTCTTTTTACTACTCCATGTAACAACTATGCTACCAATGGACAATATGAATCTATAGATAGATCTTCTATCAAACATGCTACCAGTCTAATCTACATTTATATGTCTAAACATATGTATATCCTTGTCTCATAAAAAAGTCCATAATACAAAGTGCATCAATATGCATCTAACTATATCTAAATGAGGCTTTCTAGGAATTTGCATAAACTAACTAACAAGGCCAAAAAAATAGCTCAAATTTGACCTTGTGATAGTCATATAAATCAAAATCGCTACTATCCTCTTGAACTAGTGGAGTCTTCTATCTCATTCCCAACATCAGTACTCAACTTTACATTTTTCTCCAACAACACTGAAATAGGCTTACATGCTATCATACCATTATTGGAAAACATATCCAAGCCATGCTACCTTTCAAATAGCCATATAACATCATCACATTTGATCACCTCAATACCAAGAAAGTATCTTAGCTTACCAAAATCCTTGATCTCAAACTTCTTCTTCAAAAGGTCCTTGACTTCAATGATTCCACTATCACTATCACATAAAGTGAGTAATCAACATTAGAAACATAAGAGCTGATGTTGACAAGATACTCTTTGACCTTATAAGACCATGCTCTAGTTGCTTGCTTCAACCCATAGAGCACCTTCTTTAACTTGCACAGATATATAGGATGCTTTAATCCTCATAATCTATTGGTTGCTCCATATATATTTCTTCTTGTAATTCACCATGGATAAAGGCATTCTTTATATCCATTTTTTCCATATTCCAACCGTTGGGTACTACCAAGCAATGCCATCTTAGCAATTGGATTGAATTTCTCTTCACAATCTATGCCACATATTTGAGCATAGTCTTTTGCAACCAACCTATTCTTATATATTCTTATAAAACCATCTACATTATACTTAATGTTACAGACCCACTTACAGTCAATAACTTTCTTTCCCTTAGAAAATGGTACTAGATCCCAAGTCTTGTTGGCCTCTAATGCAACCATCTCCTCATCCATTGCTACATTCCAACGAGCATGACCAATAGCATCCTCAAAAAAAGTGGTCTCAAAATCCTCAACCACCTTTATCATATGAGCATAAGGGTGAGCTACATAACTTTCAAAACTAAATATTTTAGTAGGATATTTGACCATGCTAAACCTGCATACTACTAAACTACTCAATGGAGCCTTTGCATTACCATGTGCTCTCAATATACCTAGTGTCTCGGTTGAAGGAATATCAAGCTCATCATCCAAACTATTTGAACCACTCGAATTTCCATCAAACCCCAAATGACTAGCAAATACATACTTACCACATCTGATGCTTTCTTCTTTCATTTGTCTTTACCTACAATACGAGTAGATGCACTTGAAGATGTGAAACAACTCTTCCAGAAGACCAAGGGATAACTATTGATCTAGTACTTGAAGATGTTTTTGATCCACTAAGGCTCTGTGATTCTTGCTTCTTTTTTCTAGACATGCCTATCATGAGCATGCTTATCATCTAGTCCGTCACCATTAGATGCATACCAAGTGCTCATCTCATTAAAAAACAAAATCCCTACTTACTGTGAACTCACCTATGACAAGGTTATAATAGTGATACTATTTTTACTCTAAAGAGTATCTAATAAAATTATATTTTTTAGCCTTTAGATCAAGCTTCTTTTATAGATAATCTCGCACATGAACATATACAATACAACCAAACACTTTAAAGTATGATACATTGGGTTTGTTAGTTGCAAAACATTCTTCAGGATCATTCCATGAACTATATTTGTGGGAGTTGTGTTTATAATATAGATAGTAATATGAACATCTTCAAACAAAAGATGTTTTGGTAAAGTCTTTTCAGCCACCAACAATGCTCATGCAACTTCTCTAATATGCCTATTTTTCCATTCTGCAACCCCATTTTGTAGTAGGGTATACTTGCAAGCAAACCACCTCTTTATCCCATGAGATCTCAAGAAGTCATTGAACCTATTAGAGAGGTACTATCGCCATCCATCTAACCTCAAGCACTTAGCTTTCAAGCTTATTTCTATTTCAATAGCAACCTTGAAAGTTTTGAACTGCTAAAATAGATTACTCTTTTCCTTCATGAAATATACCATTAGATTTCTTGAACAATCATCAATAAACACGACAAAATATACCACTAAGAGATATGTTTTGTGAAGGCTCCCAAACATTTGTATGCATAATATCAATTATATTCTTGCTCAAATCTCTATCATGTAAAAAAGGTTGTCTTGTCTACTTACCAAACTAACATGTTTTATACACCTTATGAAAGTTTTACAACTCTAAAGTAGGCAATCCTATAACTAACCCTTTGGATTGCATTAATTTTAGTCTTTGCACATTTGTATGTCTAATATATTTGTGTTATATCTTAATGTCTATAACTAGTCATTTGCCTTTAGCATACATAACAACATTTATAGCAAGAATTCTAGCATCTGAATTAAACATGCAGCCAACTCTCCTTTCTTTTGTGACCAAGCTACATGTTCCACCAAATAGCCTTTTGTATTACATTGAACCTGTATCCCTTGCTTTACCATCTAACCAACAAACATTAATATTTTGTGATGGATGGTACATATATTATATCTAACAGACTCTTTGTCTTTTGACCATCATGCAAGGATAATTAAACTCTTCTAATGTGGAAATTGGGTGGCATAAATCATCACCTATCTACACATAATGTGGATTTTTTAAATCCTATGTCTCTCCAAACAATTGAGTATGGCTACTCATATGATTAGATGCATCTGAATCATAATATTAAACATCATTATGTATCTCCTATCGTGTAATAGTATTCATTATCTACTAAATAACAAACAAACATTCATTTTTGTCTTCATTCTATCATGAAGACGATGCATAATTTCTTTGTTGTAATTTACCACTATGGATATTATCCTTGTTAGCATAACATTGGATCATAATATGATATATTTTGCCACAATAATGATGAATAATACCCAAATTGCTAGACACTTTGTTCTCCTATCCACCTCTTCTTTTAGAATTTCTCCTACCTTTCAAGTTGCCATAGTCTTCTCAAACATAATATTACCAAAATGTTGATTTAACTTGTTTTGTTGGTTATCACCAGCACATCCCATACCACAACCTCTTCAAGAGAATTTTCCATGTCTCCTTCCGGAATCAAAGTAGAATTCTTGGAGTTGTTCACCACTTTTTTCCAATGTTTCACTCTACATGTTGATCTTTTTACTAATCATGAGAGAGATCAACTCATCAAAATCATGGCTTCCATACATACATAGAAGTAAAAAATATATTTCCAAGCCTTTTCATTATTAAGGCCACCCAAAGTAGATGGTACCAAATCATCATCATTAGGCATTGCATTAGTTAATACCAAACTTGCATGTCTAATTCTCCTCGCCTTCAAAATATACTCATTAATAGACATTTTTCTTTGTTCAAATCTAGCTCTTACTTAAGGTAAATCTTCAATGCCTTTGTATTCACAAAAAATATATTTTCAAACATAGTCTATGTTGCATGTGAACTTTTTCATTTTTGATATACCCTAGGATAGTATTATCGATAATTGTAGAATGCCAATACATGACATTTTTATCTCTTGCATTCTATTCTTTTCACACCTTTAATTTATCTATAGTTACAATGTCACTTAGCTCTAGCTCATTTTCTTTAGTAAAATAGACTTGAAGAGGCATTTTCCAAAAAGAAAGTTTGTCACACAAAACTTCCATGAAGGATAGTTGTTCTTTTTTAGCTTCTCAATCATGGGGTTTTTGTTATTATCTATCATTATCACAAAATTGATACAAAGTAGCAAGCAAGTCTTCTACAATCTTTCAGATCAAGTGCCCACCAACATGCCAAGTAACTTTTTTCACTAACTACTCAACTATACACGTAATTTGAAACCTATTTGCAAACAAAACTTGTATTTACTTCCTGAAAAACATCCTAAAACTTACAAATTCAAAATCTATAACTTGTATACCCATTGTTGATACAACTAAAATCTTAGTATATCTTGAAACTACTATTTGTAATCTTGTGAGTCTAAAAATGAGACTTGAAATTATCTCAGATGAAAAAAAAACAATGAAAAATATCTAAAGTACCTATTTACAAAATATGCATTGCTCTGCTCACATACTGAATCTCACATTAATTTGAGATTTTGCATTTTCCCTACTTTCAGTGTTTCAATATTGGGTAGTATCCAAGAGAAAGAGTAGGAGAATGGGTGAGCTTGTTACCCATTACTTGCTTGCTTGAATCCTTGCTTCTTCTCCTTCACTTTAGCCTCCAATATTAGCCTCTATTATTAGTGCAACTCAAATACCATGTTTGGAATTGCGTAGTGAGGGATTACTCAAGATGCTACACTGCACACTCACAACACACACAAGGAGAAGTTCACTCAACAACACACAAAGAGAGACGGAGGATAAAATTTTTTCTTCTTGATTTCTTCTTCTTTTTTATACTTTTCAATATGTACCAAATATAGATAAGATACAACATAAAGAAAATTGGCCTAAGTCAAACCATGCACAATGGACTATACTAACTGATTGGCATTAGAACTATGCTAGTTGTAGATAGGTGTAACAAACAAAATATAATAAGTAATAAGTTAGTGGCCATGTAAGAGTCATAATGACCCACTGACATGCTAATTATAGATGTGTGAACCCATCTAAGTGGAAAGTCCATCATCAATGTCTACGCATGTTGAGCTTACCATCTCAACACATATAGTGTATAAAAAAGGCTTATTAACTTCTTTGAAAAGGAAGGTGGTTCCTTGCATATTTATTGGCTAAAAAACCTCATTGATATCCACATGGAGGGGGCTTTGATACCTAAATATCTCAATGGCTTCAACACTATTTTAGGTCAACTAATATCTTAAAGGATTATCTTTCATAATGCGGTGAAGACCATGCTCTTACTTATCACCTTGCCTAAGAGTTGGGATCCTTCTAAGATTTCCATTAGTAACTAGATACTTGTATGTGGTTAGACACTTGTATGTGGTCTTATGAGTGCTTATGTTGAGTGTACCTTGCTCATTTAGGAGGTGAATAGAAGGAATAATGTAATTATGGTGAGATGAAGGTTAAATGCTAGGGAAAACTATTGTGAGAGAGGTAAATCAAGAAGTAAGTCACATAGCAAAAAGGATATAGAATGATACTTCTGTAACAAGAGGGATTAAAAGAAGGATTGCTACAAGTATAAGAATAAGAAAAAAGACATGAAGGAAAAGAAAAATGATGATAAAGAGAAAATAAAGGTTAAGATTGAGAAGATAACTGCATATAGAAATTTGGCAATGATGGTGGTGATGTTTTATTTTTATCTTCTTATGCATTCTTGGTTGCTATGGATAATGGCATGTCTCTGGATGGCTGTATGGATTCTAAAGCTTTGCTTCATGTTACTCCAGATAGAGAGACGCTGTCGTATGATGTTGGAAATCAAGGATGTGCCTATCTTGGAAATGACTATATATACAACATTATTGGCATTGGAAATACACACTTATCATCGTCAAATGGTTCTTTTGTTTTGTGGAATGTATGGTATATTCTAGACTTGGCAAAATTTTTGATTAGTATAGGACAACTTGATTATTGTTTTTGAGTGATCTTTTGGTGATCATGTATGGAACATTTGCAAGGGATATCTTAGAATGGCCAAAGGGATGAAACGTTGTACCTTCTATCCTTTGTATATTTCTAGTATTGAAGACCATGTTTTAGTTATTAGTAAAACACCATCTATTTCTTTATGGCATCTTCTATGGGTCATATATCAGTCTCATTAGATTGAAATCTTGTTAAGGGTGGTGGTAGTTAGCAACATTTAAAGCAAGATGGGTATCCATGCATTAATAAGGAGATGGGCTAGTAATGGCTATGACCATATACACAACACATGGGTGAAGCAAATATCACACTTGTGGCACCAAACTATATAAGGGAGAGGCCCACTTAAGCATGTGATTCTACTATTCATTCATCTTTTTGGTTTTATATGTGTATTCACCATGTGCCCATTGGGTCCCTTAACCAATTCTTTGACTGGCATCCTAAGTGCTACATTAGTAGCAATATTATTCCTCTTTTGTATGTTCTCAGATGCAAGCATTGGCAGTAATACTATATTTTCTTTTATATTACTATTTTCCACTGAGTCTATGAGATGATGTTGTTCCTTCAGTGATTGTTTCTATTTATTCAGTTATTGCCATATCCATCTCTCTCAAGACTTTTATATTGATTTCATATATCAATATATAGTTGGTAGTGTTTTTTACGTACTTTATCTCCATCTTTAATTGTTTTGATGATGTTAATCTTAGTACATTGAACGCTGTCGTAGAGTTTGCATAAGAGCTGCTGAACACGGGGTTCAAAATGCTGCAAGAAAAGAGGCTAATAAGAAGAATTCAATTTTTGATGCCAAAGTTCACTATATTCCTTATCAAGTTCGTAGAGTTACAACAAAGAAACTGTCAACAATCAAATTTTGTTCAAGTCCTTTAGCATGTAACTTTTGGCTTTACTCCAAGGCTCTTAAGCAAGTTCAAGCTTCACTAACAAAGGTAGACAGCAGAAGGTTCACAAATAATCTCCAAACCCATGTATAAATCAGAGCAACATCAAAGGCCACCTGTACCTCAGCATTGCTGAACTCCCATAAACCTGGGTGAATTTTGTTCATGTACTTCATGCAAAAGTGTGTCATCAACAGATGCTGCTATGTTCCACCTCCAAACAGCATTGCTTGCACTCTATCAGGACCTAGTTTCTCATATTCTCTCCCTGTTACTTCCGAGAATTCACCATTTTTGCTTTGTGACATAACAAACTCTTCATCTTTTAGAGAAGAACCAGAACTGCAATCAGATAAGCTTTTCGGTTGCTTTGGTGCAGTGACAACAGGATGTAAACCAGATTGCTTTAGGGTAGTCTTCTTGCTTCAAAAAACTGTCCAAACGAACATAAAATTGTTCCAACATTGTGATCCAGGAGGCAGTAAGTTGGAGGGAAAGGTCAAAAGCTCCGCATCCTCAATTTAGCCTTTCAAAGCTAAGTCATGCTTCATCAGCCGTTCCACCAAGAAAGCCAAGGGCTGGTTCGGGTACAGCATCTTATAAGATGGGACTCAACGCCAAACCACACAGCTGATGTCCTTTAGAATACCATTCATTGTCCTTGCAATACTGATTGAAAAACCATTCACAGTCCTTGCAATAATGATTGAAATACCAGTCATTGCCCTTACTCGTTTCTTATAGTTAAGTATACTCAGCTTCCCTCATAGTGGTCCCAGGAACCCTTGCAGATTCTCTTCATGACAAGATCACGTATCCATACCATCCATAATTATCTGCATCTTTGCTAAGTACTACAGAATTCTCCTCGACTTGGTCATTAAAATTTATCCACTTTTACCATGGCTAGATCGTGATTCTGGCTAATTGTAATTGCGAGTCACGACAGGGGTTCGGTGTGGCACGGAGCGGCTTAATCAATGATACCACATTTCTCAGAACTCTGTCTCCAAAAGCGGTGGGATCGATCATCGAGAATAGCTGCTCACCTCCCTGCTCAATACTCTAGAACTAGAATAATGTGATTTGAAGCCTTTGCATCATATCTTTTAGAATCCAAGATTTCAAGTGCCATGTACAGGGAAGATCTGCAGAGTCCAGGAAGCGCTGTTGTCTTACTAGCTTTTTCCGTTGATTATATAAGAGAGAGACAGCAGGTTCCAAAAAAAAAACCAACAAGCTAAGATTCCTGGTGTCTTTACTTAACATAAAGAACTTGTTGGCATTGCTTTCAGTGACATCAGAGAAGCTGTTTATTTCACTGAACTCCACTAGCACTTTGGCCGGCAAATACTGATCAATGACATACACCCTCTTTCCCAATTAAGCTCCCCCCCTTTTCCTCCCCTGATAGAGAGCGAAAAAGCTCCTCCTTGACCAGAATAGGCTAAGCCAAAAAGTTATCCTGAAGACTGCCAATAAGCACAACTGGCTTCAGAGAGTCGTACATTCCAAAGTTTAGACCATGGTATACAATG
Organism: Lygodium microphyllum; assembly: GCF_053477565.2. NCBI lineage: Eukaryota > Viridiplantae > Streptophyta > Polypodiopsida > Schizaeales > Lygodiaceae > Lygodium > Lygodium microphyllum. Next base: position 95,921,816 of record NC_141159.1, on the reverse strand, counting down.
ATTGCAACGCAAGAAATGTTGAATCCACGGTAAAGCCCCGGAACACCATCAGACTTCAGAGTCTTCTTGTAGACATCCAAGAGTCCATTGAATTGATGTTCCCCTTCTTTCTTTGCACCCTTGGCATCATTGGCAAGGCAAGTCCTAGCATAATCAAGGGAATACAGAAGAAGGAGGAAAGACGCGAGGTTACCAACAAACCAGGCCCATTAGCCATCCTTGTCGAAGCTTGACACGTTCTATGGGAGCAGCTGTAATCTTTGAGATAGCTGCAGAGATTCCTCCCATCAAAGGCAAAGGCATATGAACCCTTCTTCTCCATGGTATGTAGTGCTAATGTATCTTCTTCAAAAATGCTTTGTCCCGTATATTACGTTGGCCTTGTTCACGTGCAACCTTTATCTTCATAGCTTAAATGTCGACTTCTACAAAGCTTCCTTTGATTCCACGGTTTCCTGCACTTTTCTTGGAATTCATCATTGAAATTGACAGCATAATAATATTCTTTGGCATCAGTTTTTCATATTTTCTCTGACACACACATAACATGCACGCAAACTGAAACACACACAAACACAAACACACAAGTGGAGTATGTACATTGGATGCGGGTACTGAAAAGAACAGAAAGATAATGCAACAATCAAACACAATGAAACACACACGAAAAGATAACACAGATGCACAACAAAAATGGAGGTGATTAGGCTCGGATGCGCAGCAGCACAACATCCACCCCCTCTAAACCTGCGCATCCTCCGGATGAGCCAACTATCTAGGATCATCCAAGTCCACAAACAGGTCCAGTCCTTCATCAGTTTCCAGTAGACCTGTTTCTTCATCAGCTTCATCATCCATATTCTCTGCTTCTTTTGCTAGAATTTCTTCTGACTGCTCTTCTTCTGCCAATGCTTCAAGTGCATACTCTTCATCTTCTCTTCTCTTGAAAATCTTGACTCGTTTTCCAGCGGACACCCTCAATACCATCCCATTCAATTCAGCTAACTCATAGGTAGCATTGTCAAAAACCTGTTTTACCTCATATGGTCCAAACCATCTTTGAACCATTTTTCTCATGCTACTATGTTGATTCTCTAGGCTACTGTCGTAGACTAGAACCCAATCTCCCTCTTTTATGGCTCTAGGCCGCAAGCGATGCCTCAAATCAAACCTGTCCTTGTTTCTGAGTCGGGCTGCCTTCAAACGATCAACTGCTAGCTGCACATCTTCTGTCCTTCTCTCTAGTTGACGAATCTGAAGAGCTAGAAGCTCCTCTCTTGATAAATTCTCATGCCAAGGACGAGCACTCCACGTAAGAGCACAAATTTCAGTAGGCATGACAGGTTTTTGCCCATACATCAACTCTGCAGGCATATATCCAGTAGTCATGCTATGTGTAGAGCAGTCTGCCCACAATGCAAAAGGTAGTAATCTCGGCCAATCTCCAATCCGACCTCTACAAGCTTTTGCCAATACCTTAACTATTGACGGATGTCCTCTTTCACTCTTTCCAGTCCCCTCTGGATTATAGGCAGTAGTAAGAGCCAACTTAATCCCAAGACATGAGAAAAATTCTCTAGCTTCATTTGCATCTAGGTCTCCACGATCAGCAGTAATCTTGCCTATACATCCATACCTACAGAATATTTCTTCCAACAAGAATTTACATACTGTAGTGGTGGTCTTTGTCCGCAAAGATCTGCCTTCAACATAGTTTGTAAGATCCTCCCTGGCCAAGACAAGATATCTCATCTGCCAAAGTCCCACTGGCAAAGTAACCAAGTCAACCACCCATTTATAATGCATACATAGCGGATAAGTCGGATGCAACTTATCACGATGCCACACTAAAGAGTAAAGCTGACAGTCCCTGCAAGTCTCCACAAAGTGGGAAACATCTTTATACATCCCTTTCCACCAGTATCTTTCTTTGATTTTCTCATAGGTAGCCCACACACCTCTATGTCCAGTCCAAGAACTCTCATGAAACTCTCACATAATCTGTATCTGCATCGCTGCCTCACAAACTACTCTCAAGGGTAGGCCACCTCTCTTCTTTGGGTGCTTCCAAAGAAAACCATCTTTCAAGAAATACCCATAAGCCTTTCTTCTGATTTTCTTGAATACATCATCTATCCAATCAGCTCTTCGAGTCAATGAACTCAGATACTAACCAATTTGTAGCCACTCGTCAACATAGAGTTCTTCAGTAAAGGCTTCAATAGTAGATACATGACAATCATGAACAAGGACAGAAGCTGCAAACTCTCTCTCATCATCTTCTACAAGCATTGACTCCTCATCCTCATATCTCGCTCTAGGTAGCATGTTAGCAACTGGATTATCTTTTCCTGCTATGTGTCGAAATTCTGGATTCAATGATTTGATGTAGGCAATCCACCAAAGCATCACTATATCTGGAGTCGAACAGCTAGTAATCATGCCAAGCAAAGGCAAGCAATCTGTTTCCACAACAAGTGAAGCACCAATAAAATACCCTTTATCACACTTCAGTGCAGTGACTACTCCCCACAACTCTCTTTTAATCTGCAGATATCTCCTCTGCCGCTCATTAAGAACTTTAGCTCCAAAGCGAATTGCATATCTATTTCCATCAGCATCATCCTGTCCCACTACCCATCCTATGCCAATAGGGCTGGTATCAACTATCAACATGATTGGCCGTCCACACTGATAATCCGCCTTGCGAAGAGTAGGAGCTGACTACAACAGCTTCTTGAGTTTACGCATGGCTTTCGAATGCTTTTCATCCCAATGAAATTTCTGCCCCTTTTGAAGCAGCTGATAGAGAACATCTACTATGTGAGCAAAATGAGGAATCCAAATCATGTAAAATACACAAACTCCCACAAATCTCCGCACCTCTAAAGTAGTCGAGCAATACTCTGCAATCCTGCTTATGGCATCCACCTTTGCAGGTGAAGGCTTTTTGCCATAATAACCAACCATATGCCCAACTATGATGACTTCATTAACACCAAAGACAGATTTCAGTCCTGAAAGAGTCAAATTTACCTCTAATCGTGTCAATATTTGCTCACAAGCAACCAAGTGCTCAGCCACAAACTGTCTACATCCTCGCAAATCAAGACTCTCATTCATTTCTTCTTCTGCACAACCCTTAATAGGCACATCATCTAGGAAAGGCATGGTATACTACGGAATATAGTCTCGTAGAACTCTATGCATAGCATTCATCATATGAGCAACTGAGTTGGTGGCACCTTGAGGCAAGGTACACATCCTCACAAGACCAATAGGTGTCTGCATAGTGGTAATATCCCTGCTTTCCAAGGCAAGCTGAAACTGGTCATAACCAAAATACAAGTCACCTAGGAAATAGATGGCTCGTCCTGCAAAAGCCTCTGCAAACTCATCCACAACTGGACCTGTTCCCACATTCCTGATTGTCACTTTATTCACGGGCTGCATATCCTGAATAAATCTCAAGGTTCCATTCTTCTTTGGTACAGTAAACCACCTGTTAGAATAGGGCACAGAAGAGGGTTCCAAAATCCCCATCTTAATCTTCTCATTCAACAACTCTATTAACTTTGGCAAGTGTGCTCTAGGCACAGGTATAGGATGTATATTCCATGGCACATGAGGAACAGTGAAGATGACCATAGGCGCAACCAATTCGGGACTAATGCAGCCAATTTCATGAGAAAAGAAAGCAAATGCCTTACCATGGCGTCCAAGCATCTCTCTAAAACATTCTTTTTCCACTGGAAGCAAGAAATCATCATTTCCAATCTTCAATTCTACAAGAGTTTCGGCTATAAATTGATGTCCAATATTTGCAGGATCTCTCAACATAGGCTGCTTCATAGCTTTTTCTATATGCTCATCACTATCAGGAGGAAGCGGTCCTGCAACCGGCTTAACCTTCTTATCAATTGTTTTATACTTCGTGTCAACCTTGGCATCAGTCAGGCACTCTTTTCTTTGCTGCAATTTCTGCAATTTTTCAGCAACTCTCAACTCTATTGGCTGAAAGATTTCAGCCCTTTGCTCTATGGACTGCATGGGTGAAACCTGAAACTCTGTATGCTGAAATTTTTCAGCATTAAACTCTGTTGGCTGAAAGGTTTCAGCCCTCTACTCTGTGGACTGCCATGATGCAGCCTCATACTCTATATGCTGAATTTTTCCAGCATTTAACTCTGCTGGCTGAAAGGTTTCAGCCCTCTGCAACTATGAAAGCTGATCAAGATCAGCCATAGATTCGGTTTGCTGAGTTTCCTCAACCTCTGACTCTGTTTTCAGCATAAAATCAGAAATTTCCTAATACATATCCAAGGTTTGCACAGGTATGATCTTTGAACCCTTACATACATCAGTTTTCAGCATATTTCCCATCTCAGACAATGTATCTGCATAAGACATTCCTTCATACAGCCCATCCACATGCTCTTCTCCTTGCAAAATACCTGCAATCTTCAACTCTTTCTCCTTACGACCAATGTACTGCCTGGCAGCTCTAGACAAATCTGAAATTTTTTGATAACTCACTGAACTATCTAAAGAAAAACCAACAAAATTAGTGGAGAAAGACTTGCTACCAAGAGGCGAGATCTCCTCTTTTCTCCGCTTCGTACCACTGACGTCTCGCAAGATAGCGGTACCTAATGAAAATCCAACTCCTTCGCAGGTAGTGGTGCCTCACACAAGGAGTCCCTGTTTCTCGGATGATTTACTTCAACAGTCATAAACTGAACAGCTCACATACCATCTTTACTGCGTATCTGTGTATAGGCTGAGCCATCATCCATCACTTTCATCTCCATTCTTGCTTCTAAATGAAAGGCTGTCCAAGAATAATCGGATAAGAGCAAGAATCCTGAACAAAGCAATGATAATCCTCTTCAACATTTCCAATAGAAATTCTGATGCTCAGACAAGCAGCATACATATCATTAGAAGTATTATTGGCTGCTCTCATGCGCCAGCCATGCTCTGCATCCATAGGCCACTTGCCACTCTCATAAACACCTCGAGCAATAAGATTAATCTCGGAACCATGATCGACTAAAGCAACCAAAGGAATCTGTTTCTCTCCAATCCTTACCACCGTCACAGTGGTTGCTCTAGCCCAATGACTGCGTGAAAAGTGACTACGAGGAATGAGGATAGGGGTATCATCATCTTCATACTGCATAGGCTAAACTATTTTCTCCAACTGCAGATTGACAGAAGCATTCTCAACCATCATTGCATCATCATGCTCTTCCCCAAGAGCTCCATGCCATAACCCCTGTAAAGCAGGTCCTTTCATTGCATGTTGTTTCCTCCGCAAAAGATCCTGCATCTGATCCTGTATTTCTCTTCTAGCAATCCCAAGAGCTTCACCAACTATAAAAGTGACTTCACTATTCAAAATTCTTTCATGAAAAATCTTACTCATATTCGTCTGCATTTCAAGGTCTGACAAGAGCTTGAATCTTGGCTCCTTTCTTGGTTGTCTCTTTTCTTTCATCTGTTTGTCTCCCATAGGTTGCTCAAGACCTGATTGAGCTGGAGAACTCGTCATAGGTGGAGCTGTAACAGGTGGTGAAATAAAGTCACCCCCTCTAGTCTTTTTGGAGGTGCTGAGACCCTCCTCATCTCTTCTTCTCTTTTCCTCAACCATGGCATCTAAACCCTGTGTTTTCGCCATATAAGCAAAAATAGAATACCTGTCAACAGGAGAATCCCATCCCATTTCTCCTCGGATGCTGGAGCCCATACAAGTCATAGTGGATGCCTGAACTTTCCCTCTTCTCGCTATCTCCAAGGCAGAGGACCATAAGGCTGAGTCTCCATCTGATTTCTGCTCAACCTGGACTCCATAAGCTGAAGCATCTCCTCTAACACTCACATAAGCTGATCACGCATCCATATCATCAACGAGCTTCTTCATGCCTCCCTTACCAAAGTTCGTGTCAAGAGGAGCATCAGTCTCTATCAGCCATATCTTCCCATCTTGTCCCCAAAACACTATGTTCTTCTTACGCACTTCTTGAAAAGCATCACAATCTCTGCAGTGTTGGTGCTCTGTACTATCGCACCAAATACATCGTCTCCCTTTTCTTTGGCTAGCTGGAAAAGCAGTCACTAGAGCAGGTGCTATAGCAGGTACTGACATAAGTTGCTCTTTTAACTTCCCAACTTCAGCTTTAACTGCCTCTATCGTTAAATCTGCCAAGCCTTTAATAACATCATCTACTGATAAGGGCACTGGAGCAGCAGGAACTGGTGGATTTACAACAGGAGGAGTAGGGTTAGGCATAGAAATTGCAGCAGGGGTAGAAGTAGAGGTCTCCAAGGATTTTTCAGAAGCAGATCATGTATTACGATGCAATCGTACCCTCCTACGTTGCTTCTTAACAAGTGCATTCACAGCATCAATGACATGTCTCCACTCGTTCTTTAAACCTGAATTGGTAGCTTGATCTTCCAAAAGATCATCCAACTTTTCCTGTAAATCAGCATCAACAGCTTGTAAAAATAATTCTACTTTCTACATTTCCAAAGCTTGCTGCTCAGTTCCATCCAACTGATCATAACAGCTCTCAAACTCTCGCAGAAGGGCGGTAACTGAAAGTCCCTTATTAGGCATAGAAACCCATGCTAGGAAATTCATGCGGTTCATAAGACCTGTATCCTTTAGGAAATATTCATCTTTTAATGCATTCTTAAACTCTGTCCAACCAGCATGTGTTCCTTGAATTTCTGAAATTCGGACTTCAAGCGCGCGAACCACGTTCCGCAAGAAGTAGCGGCTCCAAACGTCTTGAGAAACCCCAAAAAACTTCATCTTTTCTTCATACAAATGCAGGGAAGTTGAAACTTGTTGGCCGTTGAACTGCTTCATCTCCTGTTGGATAGCTTTCAAGGCATCCATGGCATCACTATCGCGTTTCGCGTGTGCTTGCTGCTGCATATAGGATGTAAATGACTGAAACAGATGCTTCATGACATTCTCATCTGTCATCTCTTCTTGCGAGTCTCCCATCTTGCTGAAAATTGACGCAGCGCTTTGTCAAGAATCGTGTGGTGGAGGGGGTTGCTCAAGATGCTGCGCCGAACACACACAGAATGCACAAGGAGAAGCTCACTCAAGAGACAAGAAGAGAGATGGAGGCCAAAACGTTTTCTTGCTGGTTTCTTCTTCTTCTTCCACACACTTTACAATGTACACAAAGTATAGATAAGATACAACATAAAAGGAAAGTGGCCTACTAAGTCAAACAATGCATAACCGACTACACTAGTCGAATGGCGCTATAACTATGCCAGCTGTAAATAGGTGTAACAACCTGAATATAATAAGTAATGAGTCAGTGGCCATGTGAGAGTCATAATGACCACCGACGTGCTAAGTGTAGACGTGTGGACCCATCTAACCAGGCGGTCCATCATCCATGTCCACATGTGTTGAGCTTGCCATCTCAACACTCCCCCTCAAGCTCAACTGCATCTCTGCAACTCCAAGTAAGCTTCGAAACTTTTGAAGCTTCTCTGTACCCAATGCCTTCGTGAAGATATCAGCTATCTGATCCTGTGTGCTGACATACACCAAGTCAATCTCACCTGCTAGTACCTTCTCTCTCACAAAGTGGTAGTGTACCTCAATATGTTTTGTCCTGGCATGGAACACAGGGTTCCTAGCCAACTGTATACTGCTCATGTTGTCACAATAAATGACAACTGGACCTTCCACCTGCACATCCAAATCAGCCAGTAACTTTTGCAGCCATACTACCTCACATGCTGCAACAGCAGCACCTCTATACTCAGCCTCTGTACTCGACAAAGCAACTGTAGATTGCTTTTTGCTGCTCCATGCAACTGCTGCACTACCAAGAGAGAACATGTATCCGCTGGTAGATCTTCTATCAGACATACTACCAGCCCAATCTGCATCTGTGTATCCAAACACCTGTACATCTGTACCTGCCTCATAGAAAAGCCCATAATGTAATGTGGACTTCACATATCTCAATATGCGTCTCACTGCATCCAAATGTGGCTTTCTAGGTACTTGCATAAACTGACTCACAAGACCAACAGCGTAGCTCAAGTCTGGTCTTGTAATGGTCATGTAGATCAAACTCCCCACTATCCTCCTGAACATAGTAGGGTCTTCTATCTCATCCCCAACATCAGCACTCAGCTTTACATTCTGCTCCAACGGGACTGAAAGTGGTTTGCATGCAGTCATACCATACTTGGACAACATATCCAAGCCATACTGTCTTTGGGACAGCCATATACCATCATCACATCTGATCACCTCAATGCCAAGGAAGTACCTTAGCTCACCTAAATCCTTCATCTCAAACTTTATCTTCAAACAGCCCTTGACTTCAGCAATCCCACTATCACTATCACCTGTAATAATCAAGTCATCCACATAGATGACTATGATGACCAAACCTGTATCTCCCTTTCTCACATAAAGTGAGTGATCAGCATCAGAAACATAAAAGCCAATATTGACAAGATACTCTCTGATCTTGTCAGACCATGCTCTAGGTGCTTGCTTGAGCCCATAGAGTGCCTTCTTCAACCTGCACACATACGTGGGATGCTCTAAATCTTCATAACCTGCTGGCTGATCCATATACACTTCTTCCTGCAAATCACCATGCAAGAAGGCATTCTTTACATCCATTTGCTGCAACCTCCAACCTTTGGCTGCTGCCAAAGCAATCACACATCTGACAGTTGCCATCCTAGCAACTGGACTGAAGGTTTCATCATAATCTATGCCATATGTTTGGGCATAGCCTTTTGCAACCAGCCTAGCTTTGTACCTGCTAATAGAACCATCTGCATTGTGCTTAATCTTATAAACCCACTTACATCCAATAGCTTTCTTTCCCTTTGGCAATGATACTAGATCCCAAGTCTTATTGGCCTCTAATGCAGCCATCTCCTCATCCATTGCTGCATCCCAATGAGCATGACCAACAGCCTCCTCAAAACATGTGGGCTCAACATCCTCAACTAGTTTCACCATATAAGCATAATGGTGAGCTGCATAACCCTCAAAACCAAATCTTTTAAGAGGGTATCTCACCCTGCTAGATGTGCGTACCACTGGATCACTCAATGGAGTCTTTGCATTAACACGTGCTCTCTGCACACCTGGAGTCCTCACTGAAGGAATGCCAAGCTCATCATCCAAGCTCTCTGAGCCACTGGAGTCTCCATCAAGAACTGCATCAATGCCTTCTGACACCTTATTCTTTCCTTTGTCTTTACCTGTAGTGCTACTAGATGCACCCGAAGATGTAGAGGTACTCCTTAGTCTCCCAGACCAAGGACTACCAGATGATGTCTCTGGTCCACTAAGAGTCTGTGATTCTTGCTTTTCAGCCTGCACATGAGTATCATGATCATCATCAACATCCAATGCATCACCACTAGATGCATACCAACTGCTCATTTCATCAAAGATGACATCCCTGCTCACTCTGAACTTACATGTGACAGGGTTGTAACAGCGATACCCTTTTTGCTCTAAAGAGTATCCAATAAAGATACACTTTTCAGCCTTTGGATCCAGTTTCTTCCGCAACTCATCTGGTACATGAACATACGCAATGCAGCCAAACACTTTCAAGTGTGAAACATCAGGCTTCTTACCTGTAAAATATTCTTCGGGGGTCATACCATGAACTGCAGCTGTGGGAGTTCTGTTCATAATATAAACAGCAGTATGAACAGCCTCAGACCAAAAATGCTTAGGCATATTCTTTTCAGCCATCAAGGCGCGTGCAACTTCTGCAATATGCCTGTTTTTCCTTTCTGCAACCCCATTTTGCTGTGGGGTATACCTGCATGTGAACTGTCTCTTTATCCCATGAGACCTCAGAAAATCACTGAACTCATTTGAGAGGTACTCTCCCCCTCCATCTGACCTCAGGCACTTTACTTTCAAGCCTGTTTCTCTTTCAACTGCAGCCTTGAAAGTTCTAAAGTGCTCAAAAGCTTCACTCTTTTCCTTTATAAAATATACCCACAGCTTTCTAGAGCAATCATCAATGAATGTGACAAAGTATGAACTGCCTCCAAGAGATACATTTTGTGTAGGCCCCCAAATGTCTGTATGTACAACATCAAGAATATTTCTGCTTACATCTCTATCATGTGAAAAAGGTTGCCTTGCCTGCTTACCAAACTGACATGCTTCACATACCTTCTGAAATTCTGCAACTCTAAATGTAGGCAAACCTGTAACCAACCCTTTGGACTGCATTAGTTTCAGCCTTTGTACATTTGCATGTCCAATGCGTTTGTGCCAAATTTCAATGTCTGCAACAACACCTTTTCCTTTGGCATACATAGCAGCATTCATAGTAGGGATTCCGGCATCTAGAGTGAACATACGTCCAACTCTACTTCCCTTTGCTACCAACCTGCACTTGTCATTGAAGTCTTCTACAAAGCAGCCCTTTGCATTAAATCTGACTTGCAGCCCTTGCTCTACCATTTGACCGACTGACACCAAGTTCTTTGTAATAGATGGTACATGTAATACATCTGAAAGACTCTTTGTCTTACCATCATGCAAGGACAAGGGAACTTTTCCAATGTGTGAAATTGGGTGGCATGAGTCATCACCCGTCTGCACATAACCTGCATTCTGCAAATTCTGCATCTCTCCAAACCATTCTGCATGGCTGGTCATATGATTGGATGCACCTGAATCAACATACCAAACATCTTCATGTGTTCCCTTTCCTGTAACAGCATTCAGCATATGCTGCATAACGAACAAACGTTCATTTTTGTCTTCATTCTGTCGTGAAGACGATGCATAGTTTCCTTGCTGCAACTTACCACTGCGGATATCATCTCTCTTAGCATAACATTGGGTTGCAATATGACCTGTTTTACCACAGTAGTGGCACACAATACCAGAGTTGTTAGAACCTCTGTTCTGCCATCCACCTCTTCCTCTAAAGCTCCCCCTGCCTCTAAAGTTACCACGACCTCCTGAAACCTGCATATCGCCAAATTGCTGATTCAATCTGTTTTGCTGGTTGTCACTACCACGTCCTGTACCACGGCCTCTTGAAGAGAACCTACCACGTCCCCTTCCAGAACTGGAGTAGAAAGCTTGGACCTGTTCACCACTTCTTTCAGATGTCTCACTCTGCATGTTGATCTCTTCAGTGATCATAAGGGAGACCAATTCATCGAAATCTGGAAATGGCTTTCTGACATATACGGAAGTTACAAAAGACTTCCAAGCCTTTTCATTGTTAAGTCCACCCAAGGTAGACGACACCAAATCATCATCATCGGGCATTGCATCAATCGCTGCCAATGCATCTGCAATGCTTCTTACTTTCAGTGCATACTCATTGATAGACATCTTCCCTTTCTTCAATGTATTCAACTCTTGCTTGAGTTGAATCTTTCGTGCCTTTGTATTTACAGAAAACATACTTTCAAGTATGGTCCAAGCTACATATGCATTCTCTGCATTTCTAATGTGTCCCAGCATGTTATTGTCAGTTACTGCAGACAACCAATACATGACCTTCTTGTCTTTTGCATTCCATTCCTTTCGTGCCTTTGTCTCTTCTACAGTTGGAGGATCACTCACCTCCGGCTCCTTTTCTTCACCTGAAACGAACTCATAGAGGCCTTTTCCAATAAGGAAGTTCGTGACACGAAACTTCCATGATGGGTAGTTGTTCTTGTCGAGCTTCTCAATGATGGGGCTTCCACTGTTCTCTGCCATTATCACAAAACTAATACCAAACAGCAAGCAAATCTTCTGCAACCCTTGACCTGTAGTGCACAGCAATACACCAGACAGCCTTTTTTACTGTCTGCTCAACAATACATGCAATCTGCAACCAGTTTGCAGATAAACCTTGTGTTTACTCACTGATAAACACCTTTGAACTTACAGATCTGAAATCTGTAACCTGCGCACCCACGTTCGGTCAATACAGTCGAAGTCACAGTGTACCCCGAAACTGCTGTCCGCAACCTTGCGGCTCTAAAACGGGCCCTGAAACGGCCTCAAATGCCCAAAATCTCTGTGGGAAAGCCCTAAAGGGCTTATCTGCAGAATACACAGCGCTCTTCGCGCACACCAAATCTCACTGCAATCTGAGATTTTTGCTCTGCCCTGCTTCCGGTGCCTCCACAGGCACTATCCAAGAGAAGGAGTGGAAGAATGGGAGAGATTCTTACCCGTAGCTTGCTTGCTCGAACCTTGCTTCTTCTCCTTTGCTTCAACCTTCGAAATCAGCCTCTCTCAATGGCGCGGCTCTGATACCATGTCAAGAATCGCGTGGTGGAGGGGGTTGCTCAAGATGCTGCGCCGAACACACACAGAATGCACAAGGAGAAGCTCACTCAAGAGACAAGAAGAGAGATGGAGGCCAAAACGTTTTCTTGCTGGTTTCTTCTTCTTCTTCCACACACTTTACAATGTACACAAAGTATAGATAAGATACAACATAAAAGGAAAGTGGCCTACTAAGTCAAACAATGCATAACCGACTACACTAGTCGAATGGCGCTATAACTATGCCAGCTGTAAATAGGTGTAACAACCTGAATATAATAAGTAATGAGTCAGTGGCCATGTGAGAGTCATAATGACCACCGACGTGCTAAGTGTAGACGTGTGGACCCATCTAACCAGGCGGTCCATCATCCATGTCCACATGTGTTGAGCTTGCCATCTCAACAGCTTTCACGTTGGGCTCACCAGAAATCTTGTAGAGTTTGCATAAGAGTTGCTGAACACAAGGTTCAAAATGCTGCAAGAAAAGAGGCTAACAAGAAGAATTCAATTTTTGATTCCAAAATTCACTATATTGCTTATTAAGTTTGTAGAGTTACAACAAAGAAACTATCAACAATCAAATTTTGTTCAAGTTCTTCAGCATGTAACTTTTGGCTTTACTCCAAGGCTCTTAAGCAAGTTCAAGCTTCACTAACAAAGGTAGACAGCAGAAGGTTCACAAATAGTCTCCAAACCCATGTATAAATCAGAGCAACATCAAAGGCCACTTGTACCGCAGCATTGCTGAACTCCCATAAACCTGGGTGAATTTTGTTCATGTACTTCATGCAAAAGTGTGTCATCAATAGATGCTACTATGTTCCACCTTCGAACAGCATTGCTTACACTCTATCAGGACCTAGTTTTTCAGATTATGTCCCTGTTACTTCCGAGAATTCGCCCTTTTTTCTTTGTGACATAACAAACTCTTCATCTTTTAGAGAAGAACCAGAACTGCAATTAGATAAGCTTTTCGGTTGCTTTGGTGCAGTGACAATAGGATGTAAACCAGATTGCTTTAGGGTAGTCTTCCTGCTTCGAAAAACTGTCCAAAGGAACATAAAATTGTTCCAACATTGTGATCTAGGAGGCAGTAAGTTGGAGGGAAAGGTCAAAAGCTCCGCATCCTCAATTTAGCCTTTCAAAGCTAAGTCATGCTTCATCAGCCGTTCCACCAAGAAAGCCAAGGGCTGGTTCGGGCACAGCATCTTATAAGATGGGACTCAACGCCAAACCACACAGCTGATGTCCTTTAGAATACCATTCACTGTCCTTGCAATACTGATTGAAAAACCATTCACAGTCCTTGCAATAATGATTGAAATACCAGTCACTGCCCTTACTCGTTTCTTATAGTTAAGTATACTCAGCTTCCCTCATAGTGGTCCCAGGAACCCTTGCAGATTCTCTTCATGACAAGATCGCGTATCCATACCATCCATAATTATCTGCATCATTGCTGAGCACTACAGAATTCTCCTCGACTTGGTCATTAAAATTTATCCACTTCTACCATGGCTAGATCGTGATTCTGGCTAATTGTAATCGTGAGTCACGATAGGGGTTCCGTGTGGCACGAGCGGCTTAATCAATGATACCACATTTCTCAAAACTCTGTCTCCAAAAGCGGTGGGATCGATGATCGAGAACAGCTGCTCACCTCCCTGCTCAATACTCTAGAACTAGAATAATGTGATTTGAAGCCTTTGCATCATATCTTTTAGAATCCAAGATTTCAAGTGCCATGTACAGGGAAGATTGGCAGAGTCCAAGAAGGGTTGTTGTCTTACTAGCTTTTTCCGTTGATTATATGAGAGAGAGACAGCATGTTCCAAAAAAAAACCAACAAGCTAAGATTCCTGGTGTCTTTACTTAACATAAAGAACTTGTTGGCATCGCTTTCGGTGACATCATAGAAGCTGTTTATTTCACTGAACTCCACTAGCACTTTGGCCGGCAAATACTGATCAATGCCATACACCCTCTTTCCCAATTAAGCTCCCCCCCCTTTTCCTCCCCCGGTAGAGAGCGAAAAAGCTCCTCCTTAACCAGAATAGGCTAAGCCAAAAAGTTATCCTGAAGACTGCCAATAAGCACAACTGGCTTCAGAGAGTCGTACATTCCAAAGTTTAGACCACGGTATACAATGATTCCAACACAAGAAATGTTGAATCCACGGTAAAGCCCTGGAAGACCATCAAACTTCAGAGTCTTCTTGTAGACATGCAAGAGTCCATTGAATTGACATTCCCCTCCTTTCTTTGCACCCTTGGCATCATTGGCAAGGCAAGTCCTAGCATAATCAAGGGAATACACAAGAAGGAGGGAAGACGCCAGGTTACCAGCAAACTAGGCCCATTAGCCATCCTTGTCGAAGCTTGACACGTTCTATGGGAGCAGCTGCAGTCTTTGAGACAACTTGCAGAGATTCCTCCCATCAAAGGCAAAGGCATATGAACCCTTCTTCTCCATGGCATGTAGTGCTAATGTATCTTCTTCAAAAATGCTTTGTCCCGTATATTACGTTGGCCTTGTTCACGTGCAACCTTTATCTTCATACCTTAAATGTCGACTTCTACAAAGCTTCCTTTGATTCCATGGTTTCCTGCACTTTTCTTGGAATTCATCATTGAAACTGACAGCATAATAATATTCTTTGGCATCAATTTTTCATATTTTCTCTGACACACACACAACATGCATGCAAACAGAAACACACACAAACACAAACACACAAGTGGAGTATGTACATTGGATGTGGGTACTAAAAAGAACGGAAAGATAATGCAGCAATCAAACACAATGAAACACACGCGAAAAGATAACACAGATGCACAACAAAAATGGAGGTGATTACGGCTCGGATGTACAGCAGCACGACAACGCTAACTGTAGAGTAGGATATTGGTATCCACCTATGTTGGCTTTGAGTATGACAGCTCTTGACCCTGTGGAGGTGATGCTTAGACCCAATTACACATGGTGACGATGATCATCATTCATCTACATGCTAAGTTGAATGTGTACACATTTGCAAGGTTCACCTTCGGCTCTTAGCCAAGCACCGTAGTTCCAAATGGCACCATCTTCTAAGGCTCCCTCTATCGTCAGTGATGATGCATCCTATGTGCCATAGTCCCCTCAATCATTATGAAAGCTCCATTTGCATTCCACTCTAGGAATGGAAGCAAATCCACACTCCTACCAATTTCTCCTACTACTCCATTGAAGCTAACTAGTTGTTTTTTTGCTTCTACTCATCATGTCATCATCCCACCCATATTACCTCCCCAATTTTCAATTCTTAATAGAATGGCCCACCAATCCAACATCCCATTCCCAAAGATCTTTGGATCCTTTCATGAGGATCTAGATGCTTTCATGCACCCATTTGATGTTGCTTACACTATCAAATTCCTTGGTTAGGCCAATAAGCCTCACAACATTATCGTATTTAAATCTTTGATGTAGAGAAAGGGCACAACCGGTCTAGTGGCAAAACATGGATGGCCCATCTAAAATACTAGCCCATTGTGAACAGGTGCATGAACTCATTTGTTTGTTAATTGTATTACGATATGGTACATGTCACAATAGTTTAATCTCTCTTGTACGTATTTGTGAACATATAATCTTCTATCCAAACCCCTGACAACCTCAATAGTGGTATGTTATACCTTCAGCTCCCCGAAGTGCAAGAGTATATGATCAAAGTGATGTTCCGAGCATAGATGAGGACAATATGCAAATAGAGATGTCGATATTGCAAGGGGTGGAGACCACCGAAAGCTTGGAGCATGTAGAGGAGCCAGCATTGGCTAATAATGATGGAAATATAGGAGAACAAGGTGAACTCATCCTTTTGTGGTGACATGTCTATCGACCTTCCAGTGTATGCGGAGTTGTGTCAAGAGATTGACATGGGACCATAGGATACTTCATACTTGGAGATCCATTTACTCAATTCGTTGACTAATCGCTTATAAGGGTACATAATATATGCATTTTAAGTAGACAAACGAGGTCGACGCTCTGAACTTGTATGATTTGTATTATTGTGATTTGTATGATTTAAATTGATTATGCTAACATCATTTTTTATATGTGTAGGCGACCTTTTTGGATACTTGGATCATCAGGATGAGTCGAGGGATGAGCGATGACGAGTTGCAGGATATCTTCAGGAGCATGACTCCAGTTTAGATGGTGAGATTCAGAGACATGGTAGACCAGGAGCTGTCTTAGACATCGTTAGGCCGCTTTATTAGATCTACTTTGACGCGATCAAATGCTTCAGCTTCAAGTAGACGAACGAGGTCAACGCTCCGGACTTGGGCCAGAGGGAGGGAGTGCTTCAGGGTCAGGGGGATGCTGTAGAGATACGAAGGTAGTGAGCCCGTGGTCGGCATGGGATACAGGTGCTACTTCTCGCTCTTGTGGTGGTTCCAGGGAGCGTGGCTTAGGTGGTTGCTGTGGAGGCATGGACGCGGTGTCTCTGTCTCATCGTTCTGCTGGAGTTGCATCACCTCTAAGATTTATCACACCTGTGGGGACGTCTACTCCAGTTACTTTGGCTTTTGCTTAGCCATCTACAGATGGCATCCCTATGGATGCTACACCGATAGATACTACCCCGGTCAATACACTGGATGTACAGGGGTCTCTTGGATATGCCCAGGAGCATGGTCGCAGGTGGAAGAGGACCCATCTTAGGCATACCCCAGAGGGATATGCCTATCGTGTTGATGATAGGTTAGGAGACATCATCATGAATAATTAGGAGAGAAGGGTGATGGCTCACATGAGAGAGTTGTGCCAATAAGTTTTTCGGCACAACGTCTTATATCATTGGAAAAACATACCGGAGGCGAGAAAGGACTACATAGTAGCATCCTTGCATGATGAATTTTCAGTTCGAGCCACAACAGATTGATTTTCTACGGGCTGGATGATGGACTCAAGAGTGGGCCTGCAAAGCCCGAGTGGCTAGACGCGGATGACTGGCACCGGCTGAGGGAGGAGGCTACAAACTCTCCAGGACGTTGGAGTCAGCAGCGCGAGGCGGCGAGGGCATGACTAGAGGCCGGAGTAGTCCATCATCTTGGGAGTGGCGGCCACAAGACATATTTGGAGGACTTTGTAAGTTTTTCTTTTGTTTTGCTAACTTCTTTTTTTTGCAATATCCTTTGTATTGACAATCATGTTTCTAACAGTTAGTATTTTGTTTTCTTTGCAGCACTCCATTACAAATTGCGATCCAATCGGCGTTGAGACTCGATATGTAGAGAGGCACGATCTCACTGCATTGATCCACTGATTATATAGACGCAGTGGCCCTGTAAGTCACTCATCTTTCTTATCCATAGTTACCATGTTTAATTAGAATGCATTATTGTTTTTGTGGACTGATGTGTAGTTGTTTCTTTTTTTGCAGAGTCCGTTCGATGCTTCTTTGCGGTGGGACGAGATTTCAGATGGCGAGGATGTATAGCTCGCCCTTGGATCCCTGGAGCTCACACACCCTTCTTTTTTGGTCGCCTGATCTGTGTAGATATTTTCTATGTAGTAGTGATATCTTGCCATGATTTTACCAGTCACTTTCATTATGCGATCATGTATTTATTTCATGTATCAATGTTATGATTTAAGTACACTTTGTTTTTGTTTATAAGAGCATTGTACACAGTGTAGAAACTATTTTGTATGGCCCAAATAAAGCACACAGTGCTAGCTGCCCTGCCACAAAATTTTTTCCCTATTACCATCACTATTAGCATTGTAAAATTACTGCATGCATCGTTATTGGCGTCGTTATTATCGTCGCCGCAGAGAGGGTCATTATCAAGGTCATTATTTGCATCGGTAAATGCGATGGTGATACCGATGCAAATAGTGACACTAATAATGACGCTAATACCAAATGTTCTATGGTATCGCCAATAATGTCACTTTTTGTGACGATGGGGGAAAATTTTTTTATTTACATTTTTGTCACTTTTAACGTCGGTATAAGGCCTATATCTTGTAGTGATAGTTGTTGCTTCTCGAAATGGTAACATTTTTGAATTATCTTTCAATGAAGATGTTGCAAATGTTGTTACAACTCCTGAAAATATTAACATCAAAATATGGCATCATCGCTTTGTTCACTCTAATTTTTCTAAGCTTTTTGATCTTTATGGACATAACCTTGTTCAAGGTATGGAATTCAAAACTCGTCCTTATATGGGAATTTGTGAATATTGTGCACTTAGAAAGAAATTTTGCAAACCCTTTTTCATTTTCACCTTGACTCATTCTAGAGATTTTCTTGGTCTTATTCACATTGCTATTTGTTGACCTTTTCCTCCATCAAAATCTCAATATTTGTATTTTATGACTTTTATTGATGACTTCTCAAGATACACCACTGTTTTTCTCTTATGACACAAATCAAAAGCTTTATTATCTTTTAAGTAATATCACAAAGCTTCAAAACTTCATATTGGTCATCACACTAAGAAACTTTGCAATGATAATGGTGGAGAATATATTTCAAATGATTTTGATGATTGTTGTAATAATCAAGATATTCATCATGAATATATGATTTCCTACTCTCCTCAATAAAATGGTATTGTTGAACCTATAGATAGGAATATTCTCAATGCCATGTGATGTATGCTCATTCATTTTAGCTTATCTTGATGTTTTTGGACAGAATCTGTATTAACAATAGTATTTATGCAAAATCATCTTCCTACAATTGCTCCTTCTGGTAAAATATTGATTACTACTTGGATAGGTAAAAATACTTCTATTGCATATTTTCAAACTTTTGGATGTATTGCTTATATTCATGTACCCAAAGAGACTCGTGGAAAACTTGATCCTCCCAATTTGAAATTTATTTTCATCGAATATTCAAATTTTTCTAAGCAATATAGGTTTTATTATCCATCTTGCAAGAAGGTAATGAGAAGTTGTGATGTTAGTTTTAATGAGTAACTTATGGGAAGCACATGGTCTCAGGAGGATGTTGGGCAGATGTGGTCACTAGAGGATGTTGACAATACAAAGTCATTACTTACTTATTTTCCTTTTCTATATGATGATGAACCTCCTTCATGGGATAATATTGACTCATCAGATTAGGATTCACAACCTGCACCTGTTATTGTTGATGATGACCTTGGCATTGATAATGAACATGGTACTTATCATGTTTATGATGTTGATATTCTTAAGAATGCTCTCAATATTTGTGAATACCCTATCTCTTATAGTGATGCCATGTCATTCCCACAAAAGAAGCAATTGCATGAGGCTATGGAAGCTAAGTATGAATCTCTTTTCTCTAAAGGTACATGGGTTCCAACTGAGTTACCACTTGGACCTATTACTATTAAGTACAAGTGGGTTTATAAGACTAAAACAAAAGCAGATGAAACATTTGATAAATTTAAAGCAAGGCTAGTTGCCAAAGGCTTTTCACAAATTGCAAGAGTGGATTATCAAGAAACTTTCTCACCTATTGTTTGTATTACAACTATTCGGGTCTTGTTAGTTTTTGCTATTAAGTTTGATTTGGAGGCTCATCGAATGGATGTGAAAACTACTTTTCTTAATGGCCATTTAAAGAAAGAGATACACATGGAGCAACTAGAGGGATTTATAGTCAAACATAAGGAAAATCTTGCTTGAAATTTTCATTGGGAACTCTATAGTCTCAAACAATATTCACAAGCTTGGTATCAAAAGATTGATCTCTTCCTTATAAAACAAGGTTTTATCTCTTGTTCTTCAAATACTAACTTATATGACAAGCATTGTTATTCTTGCTCTATATGCGGATGATATCATACTTGTTTCTAACAATCTTAATTTCCTTCAACAAGTAAAGAAGGTTTTATCTTCTGTGTTTGACTCTTGTGAACCTCAACAGACCATGACTCCTGAAGCTTCTTCACAATCTTTCACTTGATGATGAAGGACAAAATCTCCCATGGATGGTCATTTTCTTTGTTTTTACTTTTTTGTTTAGTTTTGTGAAAAAAAATTAGCTATTGTTACATAACTTTCTGCAGCTTCAAAAGACATTAGCTTCAGAAAAAATTTCAAGTTCCAATTTCAAATAAGTGATAAATATTTGACTATGTAGCTAAATCTTGATCCATATTTGAAAGTGGGATTTGGGAAGGTAGCTTATATAGTATTTAAGATAGACTCCACCTTTAAGTAAGAAAACAAGATTTGACCATGTGGTCAAATAATAAAGGTATTGGGGATTTTCAATGTGCATGAAAATTTTGAAATTCCCTAATATAATGTTCTATGTTGGTACTCAGTGTTCCTCGACTATACACAAAGTTAATAGAGCTCCAAGAGGAATACCAAGAAAATGGAAAAACCATTGTAAGAAAATATATCTTGTCACACCAGCAAGCATGTTCTTCATAGCGCAATCAACCATGAGAAAAAAAAAACACCAATCTTCACAAATCTTCACGCAACATCACATAGTGAATCTCCCAAAGATTTATCATAGCAAATATTCAATATATTATTCATATAAAAACTATCAAATAACCAAAAGAATACAAAGTAATGATCAAATTTAAATAAAATTCATCACATAGTATTTATATTTCATCATCTTCATAGTCTTCATAGTTTTTCTCTCAATCTCTCTCATGTAGATACAATGTTTCTTCATAGAAATTAGCTATCCCTCATACACTATCTTTCTCATATATGCCGTCTATCAATAGTATTTTGAAATAACAAAGAATAACTCTCAATAATCCTCTTGGTTGTGGATACCCCTCCCAAGAGGTATGCTTGATATAAAGAGTCACTAGAGCCACTACAGTGTCCCTTGGGTGCTCATCAATATCACTCTCACTTCAGTCTTTAGTTCAAGTCTTCATCAACTACTTATTTTGCTTCTTCAAGATATTTTGAGCTCTTAATCTTCTTCTTCCAAGATTAAAAATATTTTCCAAGCTAAATGTTCATCCACTAGAACAATTACAGAAGCAAACAGAGGCTTACAAACCACATATATAAGTTCTACAAAACACTATAGAAGATCAAATGGAAGGTATAAAAACCATATATTTTAAACCAAAACCACTTCAAACAAAAAAAAAACTTCTAGAAAACTCTCAGTCATTCCTCAAACCACTCATTTATAATCGTAACCTCACAAAAATAAATTAAACAAACAGAGGCAAAAAAAAATCATAATAGAACCAAGCACATAATTCACAGAATTTATCGGCACATCATATCTCAACAAAGAACTATCATGAGATTCTCAAATCTACTAAACCCATCCTGATACACTCCAAAAGACTTCCAAACATAATAAAAACTAATCAATAAACTCTCAAAGTCAACCATTTAGGTCACAAAAGCATTAGAAAAAAGCTTTGAAAAAACAAGTAAATTTAGCCCTCAACAATTAACAATTCCTCTCTACTCAACCCTTCTTGCCAAGGCAATACACTCCATGTAGCAACCATATCCTCAATCTATAGAATGGGTTTTTGACCATTTATCAATTTAGTAGGTACTAAACCTATCACTGCACTATGCGTCATCTAGTCAATCCATAGTGCAAACTGTGGTGAGATGGCAAGCTCGACACATACAAATATTAATGATGGATAACCTAGCTAGATGGGTCTGCACATCTATACTTAGCATATTAGTGGTCATTATGATCCTCATATGGCCATGACTTATCACTGACTATATTTAGTTTGTTGCACTTACCTATAGTTGGCATAGTTATAGCATGAGTTGATTAGTATAGTTAATTATGTATTGTTTGACTTAATAGATCACTTTTCTTTATATTATATATTATTTATACTTTGTATACATTGTATTGTGTACAAAAGAAAAAGAAGAAACTAGTAAGAAAACGTTTTGTCCTCCATCTCTCTTATTGTGTTCTTGTGTGAGCTTCCTCTTGTGTGTATGGTGTGTGTTTGATGTAGCAACTCAAGCAAGTCTCCCTAGCATGTGATTCTTGACATGGTATCAGAGAACTACCATTGAGGGAGGCTAGCTTTGAAGGCCAAATTGAAGGAAAATAAGTAAGGATTTGAGCAAGCAAGCAATGGGTAAGAAGCTCTCACATTCTTCCACTCTTTCTCTTGGATAGTACCAGTGGAGGCACCAGAAGTAGGATAGAGCGAAAATATCAAATTGCTATGAGATTTGGTATGAAAGTAGAGCATGTGAGGCCATTTTTGGCCCAATTTAGGGTATACTGTAATTTCCATTGTGTCAACCGAAACTAGGTGGATACGTTACAGATTTGAAATCTTTAAGTTTTGAGGTGTTTTCTAGGAAGCAAATGTAAGATTTATCTATAAACATATTGTAGATTACTTGTGCTATTGAGAAATCAGTAAAAAAGACTACTTGGTACATTGCTATGCACTTGTTGTGAAAGGTTGTGGAAGACATGCGTGTTGTTTTATATTATTTTTGGGATAATGGTAAAGAATAGTGAAAATCCCATCATTGAGAAATTGGATTAGAACAACTACCCATCAGGAAGCTTTGTATAATGAACTTCATTATTGAAAAATGCCTTTATGAGTTCTTTTCAAGTGAAAAAAGGGAGCTAGAGCTAAGTTACCCTGTGATTGCGAATGAATTGAAGACATATAAAGAATGGAATGCAAAGGACAAAAATGTTATATATTGGTTATTTGTAGTAATTGATAATACTATGTTGGGATATATCAAGAATGCAAAGACAATTTTTGAGAACATGTTTTCAGTGAATACAAAGGCACCTAAGATTTAACTCAAGCAAGAGTTAAATACTTTGAAGAAATAAAAAATGTATTTCAATGAGTATGTTTTAAAGGTGAGAACCACTTTAGATGCTTTGCCAGTGATTGATATAATGCACTGATGATGAGGATTTGATTTCATCTACTGTGGGTGGCCTCAATAATGAGAAGTCTTGAAAATCATTTGTCACTTTTGTATATGTACAGAAGCCATTTTTAGATTTTGATGAGTTGGTCTCTCTCATGATTATTGAACAGATCAATATGTTGAGTGAGTCATCTGAAAGAAATGGTAAATAGGTCCAAGAATTTTACTCAAGTTTCAAAAGGGAACAAGGTAGATTCTTTTTTAGAAGCCATGGTATGGGATGTGTTGGTGATAACTAGCAAAAAATGTTAAACCAACAATTTAGTGAAATGTAGGTTTTATGAGGCAATGGAAACTTTAGAGGTAGGTGGAGCTCTAAAGGAAGAGGTGGATGGAAAAAGTATGATTCTTGTATTTTTTGTCATTATTGTGAAAAAACTGATCATATTATAACCCATTGCTATACTAAGAAGGATGATATTCCTACTGGTAAATTGCAATAAGGAAACTATACATCATCTTCATGACAAAATGAAGACAAAAATGAGGGTATGTTTGTTATGCAGCATACATTATAGGAAAGGGGACACATGATGATGTATGGTATATCGATTCAAGTACATCTAATCATATGACTAGTCATGTTGAATGTGTGAGAAATGCAGGATCTAAAGCATGGCAAAGACGGAAGCTATGGAGGATGGAAGGAGAAGTGTGGACTCATAATGGAAAAGACACTGTTTGTTACACAAGTGAATTAGGTTCCAAGATTGAGACTTGGACTCATAAACACAATCTTGTGTATGTGGACAATGACACTAACACTTCACTGAAAAGAAAAGAGTACTATCATTGCATTAAGGAAAAGGAAGCAAGTACAATGCTTTATAAGAAAGTAGGAAACTGCAGTAGGCACCATTGTGCATATGGGATAGGTTAGCCTGCATATCATTGACCCTGAAACTCCATACAAAGAGGCTGTTTGAGTGAGTGTGATTGCTGACTCTCAACACCCCTCCTCAATCACAACTAAAAAGGCACAAAGTAGGAAACTGCAGTAGGCACCATTGTGCATATGGGATAGGTTAGCCTGCATATCCTTGACCCTGAAACTCCATACAAAGAGGCTGTTTGAGTGAGTGTGATTGCTGATTCTCAACACCCCTCCTCAATCACAACTAAAAAGGCACAAAGTGTGTAGAGGCTGTAATGAGAACCACCTGCAAAGTGTGGGCACACCACAAACATGGTAGACACCAGAGGCTGTCGCAGAAAAGGCTAAGTGTGGGCACCAAAACATGATGGACATCCAGAGGCTGTAACAGGGGCCTCACAAAGTGTACAGGGACTGTAATGCCAAGTTACATAAGGAGTTTACAAAGCTTATGGCAGGAAGCATTAGGGCAAGGAAGTACAAGGCTTTTTAAAATAGTCTATCAGAGTTATGAGAGTAGAAGGACTGATAAGTCTTGTCCTTCCAATCCTGGTGGTCTTCATCTTCATCTTCATCTTCATCTTTTTGTCCATGATCTTCTTCTTCTTTTACAGCTGCAAGATAGGCCTTTTGGGACCTCTTCCTAGCATGACAGAACTTTTCAGTATGTCCGGTCCTTTTGCAGAAGTCATAGAAGAGCGGTTCCTTTTTACCTTTGTATCTGTTGTTTACATATAACATTTGTTCATCCTTTGAAGTGTTGGGCTCTTCTTTGCTTTTAAGTTTCTTTTCTTCTTCTAACAGAGATGCCTAGATATCAACAAGTTCACGATTTGGCATGTTGATTAAAGTTGTTGATACATTATTATATTCAGGAGGCAAACTCTTAAGTAGAACACCGATGCAAACATCTTCATCCATTTTAATGTTGATTCCTGCAAGTTGGGTTAGGAGTCCTTCCATGTAATTGAGATGTGTGGCAAGTGATGTGCTGGACTTCATTTCAAGCCTGAAGAACTCAATCAGGAGACCATACTTTGATGATTTAGATTGTGCACCGAACAGGGTGTCAAGTCTTTTCCATGTATCCTGTGAGGTCTCACAATTATCCACATGGTGGATATAACTGTCGTCTAGCTCTAGTTTGATAATGGCATGGGCTCTGTCATCATTCTTTTGCCAAGTAGTTGCAAGGCCCGCGTCCCGAGGTTTCTTCTCTTTGCCATTTGTGATGGCCCAGAGACCCTTTTTCATCAAGATGAGCTTGATGCGGGTTCGCCAGGTGTGAAACCCGACTCCTTTGAATCGAGCATTTGGAGAATCTTTTCCCATGTTGAGGTTGCAAGATCAGCAGCAAATCAACACCAGAATTTTGAGATTTTATCAGTAGAAGAGCAGAATGCAGTGTGTCAAGAGACACAGTTAGTGGCAGTGTGAAAACACACTATGTCAGTGTTGATGTTGAGCTTGATTCTTCTTGTTCGAGATCATTCGGTTGTTCTTCAATCTTCTCAGGTCCTTCCCCTCCTTGATTTGATGTTGGGTCAATGGATTAGAGTGTTAGAGACTTGGGTTAAGTGTCAGGAGAAAGAAAAACTGAGAAAAAAAATCTTGAGAAATTTTGGCTATGGTGGAATTAGGGTTTCTGAGACAGGGGCCTGGGTTTTTCAACATTGCAGGAGCTATACTTAATCATTTTTTAAAATTTTTACATGCCTAGGAAGCTGACTTCATGGGCTATCAAAGCCCCATGATAATCGTCAAGATTGCTGGCTGTATGAAGCACACAGAGGGCGCGAACAGATTCGGCGCAGTTCAGGACAGGTTTCCACGATTTCTGTAATGCCAGGGTCAGGGCGCAGCAATGTCGTCAATTTACATGCCAGGATGAAGCGCCTTGAGTAGAGGAACAACTCCCTAGAAGAAATCAAGAGCTGAAATGGCCTGATTGAGAAGTTAGTGAAGCTCCAAGTGAGGTAGGTCCTGTCTGGCTATGGCAGACATAGAGCAGAGATTGAGAATTTTCACAATGTTGAGCTCCATATGGTCAAATGTCCTGGATTGATGTGATACATGGAAGCTTTGTGAGTTGGGGAATACTTTTCCAAAAGGAAGCTCCAAGAGATTTGACCTGTGGAGTGAGATATAAGCAGCTCAATCTGACAGGGTGCTGCTGGCTATGGCTGCCATGGAAGCTTTAGTGAGAGTAGAGTTGGGAGATGAAGTCATGAGCTGACATTGAGCTAGATTGAGGTTGAGAGGAATCAAGAGGGGCTAGAGAAGCAATGCCATGCCCAGCTGGGCTCTGATACCATGTGAGAAATGCGGGATCTAGAGCATGGCAAAGACGGAAGCTATGGAGGATGGAAGGAGAAGTGTGGACTCATAATGGAAAAGACACTGTTTGTTACACAAGTGAATTAGGTTCCAAGATTGAGACTTGGACTCATAAACACAATCTTGTGTATGTGGACAATGACACTGACACTTCACTGAAAAGAAAAGAGTACTATCATTGCATTAAGAAAAAGGAAGCAAGTACAATGCTTTATAGGAAAGTAGGAAACTGCAGGAGGCACCATTGTGCATATGGGATAGGTTAGCCTGCATATCCTTGACCTTGAAGCTCCATACAAAGAGGCTGTTTGAGTGAGTGTGATTGCTGATTCTCAACAAAATGGTTTGGAGAGATGCATGATTTACAATATTCAGATTATGTGCAGATGGGTGATGATTCATGCCACCCACTCTCACACATTGAAAATGTTTTCTTGTCCTTGCATGATGGCCAAAAAAAGATTCTATTAGATGTATTACATGTGCCATCAACCATAAAGAATTTAGTGTTTATTGGCCAAATAATAGAGAAAGGGTTGCAGGTTCAATTTAATGCAAAATGTTATCTTGTATTAGACTCTAATGATAAGTGCAAGTTGGTCACAAAGAAAGTAGAGTTGACCGTATATTCACCTTCGATGCTAGAATTCTTGCTATGAATGCTACTATGCATGCTAAAGGAAAAGAAGTGGTTGTAGACATTGAAATATGGCATAAATGTATTGGACAAAGAAATGTGCAAGGCTAAAATTAATGTAGTCCAAAGGATTAGTTATAGGGTTTCTTGCTTGTAGAGTTATAGAATTTCATAAAGTGTATGAAGCATGCCAATTTGATAAGTAGGCAGGACAACCTCTTTTACACGATAGACATGTGAGCAGAAATATAATTTATGTTGTATATACAAATGTTTGGGGGCCTACATAAAATGTATCTCTTGGTGGTCTGGAAGCAAATACTTTGTCACATTTATTGATGATTGTTCAAGGAAGATGTAGGTATATTTGATGAAGAAAATGAGTGATGTATTTGCACTTTAAATATTTGAAGGTTGTTGTTGAAATAGAAACATGCTTGAAAGTTAAGTGCTTGAGATCAAATGGAGGGAGCGAGTACCTCTCTAATGAGTTAAGTGTATTCTTGAAGTCTCATGGAATAAAGAGAGAGTTTACTTATAGGTACATCCCCCAACCAAATCGGGTCATAGAAAGAAAAAATAGGCATATTGCAGAAGCTACACGGATATTGATAGCTATTGGAACCAAAAATGGGCTCGACACTGGCTCTAGAGGTCTAGTTGGGCCTCCTATACTCACCTAAAGAACTCAACGGCATCGTGGCTAGGAGCGTAAAGACACTATAAAGTGATATAACCAAATATTGCATTTGTAGATAAAATCTCTAGATCATAGTCAATCTTGTTGCCCTTTTTGACTCTAAGAAATTATAGTACCCAGACATAACGTTGTCTAGCACCTTGTAACACAAATGAAGGGAGCACTCCCAGCTTATTGCTGTGGCCCCACTACAACTCTTGTACACCTTAGGTATTAGCCCTAGGATGCACCTTTTCAACATAAAGTACATACGTAACATAGGACTCCTCTCTTTTAATGAAATGTTCAAGGAGATCATATAATTCTTACCAAATTAGTCCCAAAGGAAATGATTTAACTAGATCTATGGCTTAGGAAACCTCGCACTCAACATGGATCAATCATTCAAAAACAAGTGCTATGATCCAAGAGATAATTCTCATGATACCACGTATAAAATGTGGATGTAAAGTGAGTTCCTTTAAGTGCAAAAATAAGTAAACTTATAAATCAAACAATGTGGATGTGCACAAAAAATTCTTTTCATGATTTCACTCTAGCATAGTGCATCGTTGCTAAGGCAACACCGAACTAATTCATGCTACTTCCCCTTTTGATTTTTTAGACTTAAAATGATCAGATACTATATGATAAGGTATGCATGAAATCAAATTTAAAAGAATTCTTGATTTCCACAATCCCCACTCCCCCTACAGTTTAAAACTTTGCTTGTGGTGGTAGATATAAAGGGTATTTTTATGTGCTTTTCCTATGTGGAAAGCAATAAATATGCACTATAACATAAAGAATGGGGATAGTTGAGACTAAAACTCATTCCCTATCTCCAATATACATTCATGGATATATTGATAATTTTGTGTAAATTTTTCATGTGTAAAATTTATCTTTTTCTATTTTTCTTGTCCAAAATTGCATTTTTGGCCTTTTTTTCTTTATTTTCTTGAAATAAAATACTATATTTTGTGATTTTTATGAGTTTAGATATTAATTTATACTTTGCTCCATCTTTACATTTAACTTTATTCCACATGAACAAGATTTGATTGCCTGAAATAATGAAACACATCATTTTTCTCTTGAAAATATCATTTTCAAGTTTTCAAAAATTAGTAACTCATGATTTCAAGGATGTATTCTAAATTTTATGATACAAAAACCTCAAAAACATTGCAATCAAGCATAAAAAAGGTTGTCAATGCATAGGAACAAGATTCGCATCATGAAATGTCAAAAAAGATTCAAATTTTCATAAAAAAGAGGCTTACCACCATTTTTCAGATTTTGGATTTCAATATTTGCATTTTTGGGTAGCCACTAGACTCATAATGGATCCTCAAACCACGTTGGTTATCACTCTGTTGCATTGGTATGACTCCATCACAATTTGATTTAAGTCGGACAAGTGGTCTTCATTCCAATCTATGCCCATTCACTTTTGCATGAACAACCTGTTGCAAGAGAGAGAGGGAAGAGAGAAAAAGAATGATTTCCATATTTTCTCTTCAATGCATCATTCTTCAATCAGAAATGGGTAATTACGAGTTGAAGAACTGAGGAATATGTGGCTATCATCAGATTATAGGGTTCTTCTCAGGCCCCATAGGCCCCGCTCCACCAAATCGGCACCATGCAATATGACGTCGCCATTTTTCTTCATGCCTTCTCCAAAAAAGGATCCCCTCCCAAAATTTGTCAAATTTGGGCTTCCTTTGGCCCCAAATTTCATGCCCATTTGAATACTCAGAGTCACTTTACACCTCAAGTGACTAGCCTTTGGCTTCTTCCATGTCCCGGTGCTTCATGTTCGTCTTGAAGGCAACTCAGCCTGTTGAACTCACAAAGTGGCCTACACATACAAAATCATAAAGAGCATCAAGCTACTAAAAACAAGGATACACAACAAAACATAAACACGCCTCGTACCCTACCCCCTTAAAAAATCAAGATATGAAGATCCACGAGGGATAGTCCAAGTATAATTTGACACAAATCCAAAGCCAGTAGCTAACCAACAATTTCAAAACACACTAGCTAAAAAGAACTATCAAAAGATTCATTCTAAGTGGTGGTTTGACTTGCCTATCTAGCCTAGAACAATTGGACCATGAACTCCTACTAGGTGAGGACTCCTATAGCTTGGTCTTTTATTTTCACATCCTTCTAATTGATCACTTTGTTATACTTCAAGTCTTGATACTCGGGACTGTAAAAACTAGGGAGCAGAGAGTATTGTGACCCAAGGAGAATAGGGCATCAACCTTAGGTCCTGTCCTCCCTGTACCCAAGAACCTACCAAGCTCTCACAATGTGACATTAAATCCTTTTCTTTCAATCACTTTTATTTTTTCTCTAACCATCCTTATTTATTTTTTGGCTAAATGTCACCCCTAGGAAGACAAGGCATCCGTGGACCCAGGAACCTACTAGGCCTTCGCAAGGCAATGATCATCTGTTCTTGGAATTTTCCTTTCTTTTCCTTTTTTTCTTTTGTTCATGGGTTAGAACCCATTTTTATACACCTCCAAATTTTATATAGGGTTTTTCAAGATATATTGGTTTTTTTCTCTTTCTTTTACTTGGTAGGCTTCTCTATTTGCCTCACAACTAACTGAAGCTTCTAGAAACAACTACCGAGAATGCTAGCAAGAGAAGGTCACTTAGGACTTCTCCAAAACATATCTTTAAATGCCTGATAATGCCTTCATAGGAGGCGGAAAATAGCTCAAAACTCCCCAAAATATACCAAGCCTAACCTCTAGGACTTCATGCCTTGATCTACTAGTCCTCGAAAAAAGAAAATTTTCAACATACACATATACATATATAGCACAAAGCAAAAGAACTCGTAAAGGAAGAATATCACCTGGAATTGGCCACCATAAGAAGCTTCTTGCAGCAACATGCTTGCTCCAGGTACTCCATTGAATCTATTTAGTATAGCACTAGGATAAGAAACCATTAATTGCATTGAACCAAATAATTACATTGCCCTTTTGGCCTAATGAAATCAACCAATACATTGCAAAAGAAATGGCCCTCTTGGTCTAACAAAGTAAAGTTATAAATCATACCAAGCAACATCTTATGGCTGAAAACAAACCCTCGGTACCCACATAAACTATAATGAAGCACAAAACTAGACCAAGGGATGGGCCACTTAGGCCCTACACAAGATGCATCAGATCATTAGCTAGGCCTCTTGCATAAATGGTAAGGGGTGCCGGGCAAACATGTCATTTAACAATTATATGCACCCATGGAAGAATAGGAAGATGGTCAATTGTGACTTGACTCATCACCCATACTACCCATCAATGGCCATAACAAGATATGTCAACAAGGATTCCCCATGGGCTAATGAGATCAAGCAATTCTAATAATTCCTTAGGGCCACAATTGGGAAATACATTCTCAACAAAGGCATAATTTTCCAACGAATCCACAAAGCGATTCCATCGACAAATGAGGAACCAGCTGACAAGTCATTGTCTCAAAAATGTGAAGTATATCTAAGGCTGCATGATGATACATCTTCAAAATGGGATCTCTCACACTATACGTCCCATTCAATTGATTGATCACTAATTGCAAGTTGCCTTTCACTAATAAATTAGGGATACTACCACGTTACACTATATTTAGTCCCATGATTAAGGCCTTGTATTCTACCATATTATTAGTAAAAGTGGTACCTAAATCAACTCCCATTTTCATAACGACTCTACATTAGGGGTCTATGATAACCATATCAGCACTTGCATGCTTAGCAGGGCCTCATGAAGCTCCGTCAAAATACAAAGTAAGATGCATACTTCATTGATAGGCTATGCTATACCGATTAGTCTGCTCGTACTTATAATAGTCAAAGTCGAGCTGAGAGAGAGGATGTATGACAAGTACAATCCCTTCTTCCTCATTAAACTTAATAGGAATACTAATAAGAACCTTCTGACAATGGTCGCACTAGACCTTAATATCCCACATAAAAGATCTGTTTTGCAATTCGGTAATATGATAACCTGTACTCCACCAAATCACACGACCTTGGTAATAACATTGCTCTAAATATGGATGTTTTGAGTAAGGAATGATTCTGCCAATCCAATTACCTTGTCACCTACTGCAAGTTTAAGTTGGATCCTGGAAGACCTACAAAGATACCAAGCTTGACGTTAGTATCTACACATAATAGGGCTTCAACTTATTAAAGTTTACTTTATTTTTAAACTCTACCCCCTATAAATTTGCTAAAAGGATTGTAGAGCCATTCTTCCCTATACAAACAATCTTATACGGACCATTCCATTTGGATTCTAACTCACCATGAAATAACTCGTGACATGCATCATAATATAGGAACAACTTACCTTTCATAAATTTATAGCTTTTAGCAAGAAGGTCATGAAGCACTTTTCCATCCTCTTCATCATAATATAGCACAAACAGACCTTTCATAAATCTATAGCTTTTAGTACGAAGGTCATGAAGTGTTTTCATCCTCTTCTTCCCTACCTCTTTATGTAACAAAGCCTACAATTGAATCTCATCAAGATATGCCAGGAAGATCAACCTTTTTTGCAATGCTTCCTCTTCACCCAAATAATGGTTCAATGCAAACCTCATAGTCGATAACTCAATTTCCAAGGGCAAGACACACTCCTTCTTATATATAAACACAAATGGGATGTGGCATGTTGCTCTCTTGAGTGACATATTGTAAGCAACTAGCTATTTTCCTAGGCATGATCCCTCATTGTAGCTTGAGCTTTCAACCATTTTGTAAAGAAATATGTTACTACAGTGATATAACACTTCCGCATAGTAGACGAAGGATGCACATGTTGTCCAAAAAAATCAATGCCCCACTTCTCAAAGAGAAATGTCACAACAATTGGATTAAGTGGTCGCTTAAGATATTCCCTAGTATTATGCCTTTGATAGACATCACAATACTTAACATATGAAAAAGCATATTGGAAAATCATTGGCCACCAATAGCTAGCACGTAATGCTTTCTGTATGGTGAGTCGTCCAACAAAATGGCATCCACATGCTCAATCATGACACTCTTCTAGAATAAAGGGTACCTCATCAAGCACCACACAACGACAATAAATCTCATCAAAATTTTTCCTATATAAGACACTCGCTATTATTGAAAAATGAAGTACTTGCTGCTTAATCTTCCTCTTCTTGGATTTAGAAAGAGTTTTCGATGGGTTGCATATTGATAGATAATACATAATGGACGCATACCATGATGAAATAGAGGTTCCATTGATCTTACATAAATCCTTGCAGTCACTAAAATCAACCTACTCTTCCTTAGGCTCACCAAAATCTACTAGGCACTCAATGATACCATGGAACTTTTGTGGCTTGCGCATAATCTCATATTCAAACTCATGCAAATAAATCAACCACTTGACTAGGAAATTAGGGGATTGAAGCTTATTTAATAATAAATGTAAATTTTCTGCCTTGGTGGAGAACACCACCTTCTCATAAAGAATATAATGTCTAAAATTCTTTAGTGGAAAATACTATAGCCAAGCAAACCTTCTCCAAATAATTGTAGAGAAGCTCTTAAATTCTAAACTTCCAACTTGTGAATGCAATAGGATGATAAAGCTGTGCCTCCCAAATTTTGGGATAGGCAAAAACTAATACTATGCCTTTTAAAATCAGTATTTTTGATAGTTCCATTTTAACATCTTCAAATGCCACTTTGCATGCTTTTATTAATTTAGAAACATGGCTATGAGATAAAAGATTTTTCAAGGGTCACAAATGTTCAGTCAATGAATTGATAAATCAATGATAGTACCCCATAGATGAAACAAAACTGTGAACTTCACTAGGGCAAGTGGGTGGGCTTAGGGCTACAATAACAGCCACCTTTTCAGGGTTAGTGATAGCAATATCAATCGCATTCATGATATGACCTAATAGCAAACCATAAGGCACCTTGAATACACACTTCTGAGGATTCAACTCTATAAAATACTTTTGATAGCACTCAAAACATGCACATAGAACAATTGATTGTCTCTCCAACGAGTCATGGTAGCTACCCCCAAATAATCATAAAAACCTTTAGCTCTTCAAGGGATATATTAGTAAGCATCTTGTCAACAATTCTTTACCAAGATGTAAGTGCATTACATAGACCAAAATCCATCCCATGGTACACAAATGCACCAAAAATTGTAGTAAATGTTGTCTTTAACTTATCCTCTTCATTAGCAACGGCCATTTGGTTATAACCTCTGAAAAAATCCATGAAAGAGTATATCTCCCTCCCTACCAATTGATCTAAAATTTGATCGATAAGGGGCAGAGGATAATAGCTTTTCATGTTACTTGTTCTTCCTTAAAATCAATACATAGGAGTATTCTTTTTCTTTCTTATCACTACCAGTGAACACCATTTTGTATGTTCAATTTGAAAGATTAGACCAGTCTTTCTTAAACACATCAATTTCTCGAAGCTAGTGTTTGATGCATGTTTTTGGTCTACAAGAGAGCTCCAATAAATCTAATTCTTGGAGATTGCTTCTAAGTAGTGCGAGACAAGAAATTTGTTTATCTTCTCGAGTTCCATAAATACATAGTGCTTTGATTCATTGTTCTTTGTCTTTATCTTGTATACCTCTTGTCTATTCTTTTTCTTCTCTTCTATCTCCTATTCTCTACTTCCTTCTATCTTTGATCCCTGTTGGATACAACCTTAGGCTAAGTGGGATGGTCCCTAAAAAAATAGTTAGAATAGGTAAAAATAACTCCACTACATCATTAGTAGATATATAGGGAGTTGAATTTGAGAATAAGATTGATCTTAGTTAATCTTAACAAGATAAAATATCATTATCTATGAGCATAGTAATGAGATAAATGCCCTTGTAGGTTTATGCCATGTTGATTTGAAACCTATAAGAGAGGTTAAAACCAGTTTTTGATGGGGCTACTAATTCCCTATTTGGAGCACCCATACCTAAAACAAAGATACTATCAAGGAATGCTTGTTTGGTAAGCAAAGGATATAAGGTTATTGAGAAAGAAGATGGGACATTTTTTTGGAAAATTAAGGTTTCCTTCCATCACTACTCAAGTATCTTGATAAGTATCCCTATAGGTTTCAATGAAGAAGGTAGGATGGAGCCTTTGGTTTACCCTCTAAATATGGTGAACTTCAATTATCATAGTTATGAATAAAGGCATTGACAATGGGTTAACCATGTAAACTATTTATGGACATGTACATTGTATTTTGATGGAGCATCTAGGGATCTCAATATGAAAGGGAGTATTGGGATAGTCATTAAAGATCTCTAGCATACTAGGGTCATGATCAAATTATCTATCTACCTTGGGATAGGATATATTAACAATATAGCACATATATATCCTTGATAGTGGGGCTAAATGTTGCTCAGAGAGGTGATATTTACTGTTGAGATGACAAGCTCAACACATGCGGAAATTGATGATGGACCACCTGGTTAGATGGGTCCACATGTTTACACTTAGCACGTCGGTGGTCACTATGACTCTCACATGGCCACTGACTCATTACTTATTATATTCACGTTGTTACACCTATTTACAGCTGGCATAGTTATAGTGCTAGTCGACTAGTGTAGTCGTTATGCATTGTTTGACTTAGTAGGCCACTTTCCTTTATGTTGTATCTTATCTATACTTTGTGTACATTGTAAAGTGTGTGGAAGAAGAAGAAAAAAACCAGCAAGAAAACGTTTTGGCCTCCATCTCTCTTCTTGACTCTTGAGTGAGCTTCTTCTTGTGCATTCTATGTGTGTTCGTGTAACGTGTCCACCTGTTATCTTCATGACACGTCATAGTAGTCCATCGGAAAGGATGTCTAGAAAGCTCTGCCTAGTACTCCCATGGAATGTTATGGGGTTTGCGATCTAGGGCTTTCCGCGTCTGCCATGTAGTGGAAGTATTCCAGCCGTTCCCACTTAGGATCGACCTGAATTAGGGTTTTTCTTATTGGTCATTTCCTAACGGCAACTAGCGTCAGGCCCAAGCGAACTACTTTACGTAGAAACGCTAGGTCCAAAGCAGATTCACGTTGCACTTGGTTCAAGGAGAATGGGAAACAAGAGGCTAAAATTAAAATAATACGAGTGAATAATAATAAAATAATTATTAAAACACATTCTATTTTCTAATAATAAAATGATTAAAAAAATTAGGTATTTGAATACACGCTAAAATTTAATTTAATACGAGTGCACTCTAAACTCATAAACATCTATTAATTTAAATATGTATTTTGCGAAATCACCCGCTGTGGAATCACCCATGTGCACATTAAATTAACATGACACCCAAAAAGGACAAGCGCCCCTGTCAACTTCTTGCACAAGGAATCCACCTTGTGTACGAACCCCAACAAATAAATATAGTTTTATGGAATCTATCGAAAAACCTCACGGAATCCACCGTGGAATAAAAAAACTCACGGAATCCACAGTGGTCTCATAGAATTCACCATGGAATATGCCTCCTAGCATCAGCTTTGCATTGCTCTAAATTCAAGGAAATGTGCATTTGAAGTACCCTACAAATTATGTTGGGTCATGTAGTTAGTTTGATAAAAATTATGATTGATCCAAAAAATATTAAAGTCATTTTCATTATGATTCTGCTACAAAATCCTAAGAAAGTGTATAGTTTCCTATAGTCAAAAATCAAATATTATTGATGATCATTAACATTAATGCATAAGCTGAAAGGATGTTGTCATTGACACAATCATTATTCTTCAACTGTTTGTTTGTTTAGAGTGATACATGTAAAATATCATTCAAGGAGGATGTGAAGTAGAAATTGGCTAGAGCACTAATCCTAAAAGCATCTAAAAGAGGTGAGACACTTTATGTGTGTTGAGTGTTGAAATGACTTGTTTTTTGGCTGATTTTTGTTGTTTTTGAGAGCTGAATGGTTGATTTTATGGGATGATTGATTGATTTGGAAGTGGTTTGAGAATGTTTTAGATGATAATGATTGTGTTTTGGAAGTTCATGATGTTTGTTGATGGTTCTATGATGTTCTGATAGGTTCTGATTGGTTCTGTATACCTTCTGTTTTGTTCTGTTTTGGTCTGTTTTGTTCTGATTGTCTTCTGTAAAGAGGGAAGGAGTATTTATTGATGAAGAATGAGATATTGTGAAAGCTTATTGAATGGTTTTTGAGAGTTTGGAATGGTTTGAGAATGAATTATGTGGTTTTGATGACCTTCTGTAGATCTTCTGTAGACCTTCTGCTTCTGTTTTGTCTCTGTTCTGTTCTGTACTGTAGCTGTTCTGGTACTGTTCTGTAGACTGTTTTGTATGCTTCTGTAAGTGTTCTGTGGAATGTATGTGTGACTTTGGGAAAGTTTTCTAGCCTTGGAAAGAGGTGAATACAAGTGCAAAAGAGCTGAAAGAAGTGGAAGAAGTAGCTGCTGAAGACTCAAGAGAAGACTAGAGTGAAGTGACAGTAGTGAGCTGTGAAGAGACACTGTAGTGGCTCTGGTGACCCTTCATATCAGACATACCTCTTGGGAGGGGTATCCACGACCTAAGAGTGATTATTGAGTGTGATTTTTGAGAGATTGTAGTGAGGACATGATTGTATATGAGAGAGAGAGAGTCAGAGATAGCCAATTCTACTCAAACAGAGTGATTGTATATGAGAGATTGAGAGAGAAGACTATGAAGATATTGAAGATGAATACTATGTGATGTATTTCCATTCAAAGATGGTGTATTCCTTTGCTTTCTTTGTTCTATTGATGGATTTTATGAAGATATTGAAGAATATGGTTGATTCTATTAAAACCGTGGGAGATCTACATGATGCTGCATGAAGATTTGTTGTGCCTGGTGTTCTTTTCTTCATGGTGATCATATGAAACATGATAAACAATCTTGTTGATGCTACAAGATAGATTTTCTTGCAAGAGAATTCCCTTTTTCTTGGTGTTCCTCTTGGGGCTCCAATGTGTTTTCAGTAGCTATGATATATAGTATCAACTATTTCTTAACTTAGATATGGGATAAAAAATGGTACCATCTAATTGTGTTCACTATTCCAAAATTAGGTGTGTTCAAAATTAAATATACGTATATGGAAAATTTTTGCCTTAGGATAATCTTTGCTATGAAGAAATTTAGGAACTATATTCTGTATGAGAGTGTAGTATTTTATACAAAGGTAGAAGGGTTGAGGTTATTATTAAACGTCATCTAGTAAAGTGGTTAGTCCCTTTGAAAGACTTTGATTACAAGATTAAGAGTAAGCCCTCGAGATTGCAAGCATTGTAGAATGTATTGTAGACTTTAGGGAACTGAAAGAAGTATTGGCTAAAGTTAGAAACCTTCAAGGTCTATTTAAAATAGAAACAGCCTCCATTCCATCTTTGTATACTGTAATAATGTAGTATCTATCCACAAGAGAGACTTGAGCCTCTTTCTCTAAGGTTAAGAAAAGAAAAATTAAACAGTAAGTCATAAGATTTGCCTTAATTACAAGAACTCAATATTGGCAAGGGGTAGATGATGTTTATCATTGATACGTTGTCGTGATGTTATGAGGACACAATGTGAAAAAGTATGGAATGCATCATCATCCGACTTCTTTATTGATCTAGAGAGTCAATGTGATCTCAGCCATTAGTACTAGTGTGAGTTGCACGGATTATCAGAAAATACTAGATTTTTGGATAATTTTAGCTTATTTTTTATATTATTTATTGTAAAAATCCAAAAAAGTTAAAAAAAAGCTTCTAGATTAGGATGGAATGCAAAAAGCTAGTTTCTTTTTTAGCCAATTAGGGGATTTTCACAAGAGGGACAGATTGACGAAATTGTGCACGTTGTGTTTGCTGTAAACATGCTGAAACTACAAATTGAATTGAAAGAAGAAGAAGGAGTGATCTAGGGGATCCATGACTAGGTGTCCTGGAGTGTCCTAGGGTTTTACCCCCCCTTTTGGAGCCAACGAAGCCATCAGATTTGGGTTCCGAGTAGCAGAGAAAGAGCTCTAATTTTTATTCACGTTTTGTTCTACGAAGAAGCCAGGAGATCTAATGCCTGGAGATTGCTTCTAAGTAGTGTGAAGATTCCAGGTTCTTTTAATACATATTGATTCAATTCATTGTGATTTGTCTTTGTAGTATTTACCACTTGGGTATTCTCTATCTTGTCTTCCATCTCCTATCTCTACTTCCTTCTACTTCTGATCCTTGGTGGATTCGACCTTTCACAAAAACCCCTCCAACAATGTTATGTCTAATGAAGTTCTGTCCATCTTGAAAAAGTGACATGACTCTTCTTGTGGAGGGCACTTTATTGGATGGTTGACTAGGTAGAAAGCCTTAAGAGCATGAATATTAGTGGTTGTACATCTTCCGGGATGGATTTGCATATGTAAAGAGATATGACATATGCCCGAGACATATAGTAAAGAAAATCAGAAGGTAATTTCCTTCTTGAATAGATAATTTGTTGGTTTAGTCTACTAAAAGAGTTGGTGTCAGATTGTGGAACTTATTTCTTGAATGAGGTGATCAAAATATTTGATAGATGAAGCATAAGAAAATGAGACCTTACAATCCACGAGTGAGTGAACAAGTTTAAAGCACCAATAAGTAGCTTGTGGAAATCCTATCAAAGGTGGGTTCCAAAAAGAAACGAGATTGGGACAAGGAATTATATGTGGTTGTATGGGCACATAACATGGCCTTTAAACATAATACTAGTTACACCTTGTTGTAATGAAGGAGGCAAGAGAGAGAGAAGGAGAGCAGAGAGAGAGGGTGCAGAGAAGAGATAGAAAGACTGCAGGAAGAGAGAAAGAGAGTGACGAGGAGAGAGAAAGACTAGAAAAAGAGAGAGAAAGACAGAAAGAGAGAGGAAGAAGCCATGAGAGCTTGGAGAAGGAGATGAAGATGAAAGGAGACTTGTATTAAATCTGATGATCAAAAATCAAGTCCCTAACACCTTATATACCCAGCTAGTGTAGCTAGTATTTCCCCATTATTAAATCCCCCTCTCTTACATTCCATCGCCACCCGAAGGTTTTTGCCCTCAAAAACAATTTGGACACTTATGATAACTGGGCAGGAGCAGATCAAAGTACTACTCTGCTACATTATTACAGGGGTATACAAATGAATGAAGAGGTATTATTGCGTATGATGGGTCATTGGGGTATGCATGTTACATGGGTCTTATTGGGAAATTATAAAAATGAATTTTGACCCAAGTATCATGAGTAAATGTGAGTTGTAGATAGTGGACAGCAAGCTGTTTGCTACAAGACCCTACTGTAGTAAACCTGTCATAACTTTCTATAGGAGACTCTGATTGGGGCATACTACACATCAAAATGGAGCTCTTGGTAAGTGCTTTCAGCCCATGTAGGTTGGGTTAGGTTGTTCAAAGTTTGGAGAAAAATTTGGTGTAAAATAGTGAGCTATTTGCAATCTTCCCTGCACTAAAATATGGCCATAGATAACCAATCTTCAGCCAAAAGAGTCTACCAAAAAGATGGATGCTGGTCTAAATGAGATCCCAAGCAATCCATTAACCTCTTGGATCAAAAGGTATTCCATCATAATGATTTTCCAAGAGAAGAGAATGCCCATCAACCGCATACTCCAATCCACCCGGATCAAATGGATACAATGAAGTATCCCCATAATCAAGTCCATGATCACATCCATAATCTCTCGGATCATAGGGAAGCACAATGCCATCTTCATATTCATGTATGCCCAAGTCATGTATTATATCATCATCGGACATGTGCCAATCATCATAACCATGGTCAAGGTACTCATTATCAAATGCGTTCAATGGCTGTT
This sequence comes from Lygodium microphyllum, assembly GCF_053477565.2. NCBI lineage: Eukaryota > Viridiplantae > Streptophyta > Polypodiopsida > Schizaeales > Lygodiaceae > Lygodium > Lygodium microphyllum. The sequence goes on along the minus strand of NC_141159.1, from coordinate 95,881,122 downwards.
GTAAACCTTGATTAAGTGTAGACTGATGCTCAAGAATATCATCATGAGGTTTCTCTAAGAGTCTAAAACCTTAAGCATAACCATCTACATGTGTGAGTGCCTCATGTGATTCATCAAAGAAGATGCCATCAGCTTGTACATCTTGCTCTTCATTGTTTCCTTCTTGTGCATCTTCTTGGTCTTCTTGCTCATCTTCTTGTTGATGATGTTGCTCATTATCCCAGTCTTGTTGTTCGGCTTGCTCATTGCTCTCTTCTTCATGATCAGCACTTGGAAAAGAACTCATCATTACATTTGGGTAATCATGAGGTATGAACTGATTGGGATATGGGGTATCATGGTAGTTATGGACTTGCTGCTGGTCAAAGCTAGAAGAGTACTGATAAGCATGACCATTATTGTCATGTCCATAAGAATTGGTCTGCTCAGTTAAGAAAGGTTCCCATATATAATCATGACTATGTTGTTGAAAAGGTGGATGCTCATAAGCATAAGCATGTTGCCCATAATAGCCATTTTGTTGCCAAGGTTCAATGGAATGATACTTTGCATTATGACATGGTACATCATGTTTATAAGCATTAACATGCTGTCTAGATGTACTTGCATACTACTCATGTTCAGTTGCATGTTGTTGCTATTCATATTCATAAGATGCATGCAGATCATAGTGTGTACCATCAACATATACATGTTGGCCATAAGCATAAACATTTGATTCCAATCATGCATGTTTTTCTATGTTTGCCTTCGTAAGAGCAATATACTGATCGATTAAAGCGCCAAGTTTGTCAATATTGGCTCGTGTTTGAAGCCAACCTTGTTCACTAGAGCTGGAGCTATTGATCTCAGCTGCCATTGTAGTCAAGTTGCTTTCAAAATATTTTTGTTTGATGAGCATCAGCAAGGCTGCATAACTTCTCTATATCTGTTCTCATCTTCCACAAGGTGAATTGTGTCAATAAGCTATGTAAACTGTGAAGATCAGCATTGATGCCTCTAGTAGCAGCTGGTTCATCTCTTCCTTGGAATCACTTATAGGACACAGCTGTCTTAAGCAGCTTGGCATTCAGGTTTACATCGTTCATCATTAGAGTCATTGCCGGGCTCATCGATGTTTGGACAGGCATGGTCAGAGCTGCTATAGACCAAGCTGCCAACTTGTCTGTCCCCTTGTTGGTGTGAAGGGTGCAAGAATTTGTATGGAAGGAAATAAGGTTTGGAAGAATCTAAAGATAGAGATTCTCAAGTTGAGAGAGTAGATGAACAGTTAGTTGTGGATGAGATGGACATGAGAGATTTTGGGAGTGAAGAGCAATGAGATAATTTGACTCCGATCACTCCTTTCCAAAACTTGGGACCAAGTAGATCTACTCTGAAGTCTAGAACTGCTACTACTAGAATGCGATTTTCATCTAAACTGCTGCCCTCTCTGGGAAGCCTTCTGGGTCACCTTCCCAACTTCTTAGATCATCAAAGGGTATGCAAGGCAGCAACCCTATTGTTTCTATGCTGACATAATTACCAAACTCAGCAGCTTCCCCAGTGTCTACATCTAAAATGTTGAAGATTGGGGAGTTTTCACCTCGTTGGGATGGACTTGGTAACATCTGCACACTTACTCCTCTTCCTTAACCTCGTCTGAGGCCAACGCCAGCCTCTTATCTGCTTTTGATGGAATAGATTGTTCCCCACCATCTTTCAGTCAACAAAAGGGTGATCAAGCAAGATCTAGCACTAGTTCGGCAAGGCATAGTTCTAAGCTTTCTCAATGTCCATCACTTCAAGCATCTGTGCATTTGATGAACAATCATTAGGTTCAGACTTTAGCCAATGTACAGAACACACCTCAACTCTTGGTTTCACTTAATTTTTTGATAGTAACCCCCATAATGAAGATTTCGGGGACATTTTACTTGAGTTTGTGGGGTCTACAGAGGATGATTCTACACCTGAGTTCTTGAAGGATCCATTCTCTGGCTCATCTCCAATACGTCTCTTGAAAACAAGCTCACCAAAGTAGAAGAGAGTGTCTCCCCCTCATCACTAGATTGCAAGGGAACCTCCACGTAGAGGCCTGCCATCTCTTGGATTAAGAAGTGGTCGAAAGATCATCTTACAGGCAGTTCCTTCGGTACCACACACTCCTTTCTTAACCGGTCATGAGTAGATGACTCGGAGATGAGGCATATACAATGTCTGATTAGCATATTAATAGCCACAAAAGAATTGTTTTACACTGTTGTCTTAATGGTTGCATTGCCGATGGATAGCAACCGAGCTGTTTATGTGATGCCTTGCATCTCCCAGATAACTTGCCAGCAAGCAAGGTGTCGAGGTTGATATATACCAATGCTAGTGTTTCCTTATTGGCACTGGATTCCAATGTTGTCCACAAGTTATGGAAGTGGCAAAGGGGTGATCACCATCCATCTGGAAAGGCAACAGCTTCTTCCCCCCTCAGTTGTGGCAGCCTGCTAGTGGTATTCTCATGTCTAATGATATCAGTGAGACAAATCCTAAAGAAGTTGTACGGTGCATGGAACTTTCTATATGTTTAGGCCAGATGTGGTTTCTGCTGTAACTGAAGTCAAGGGTAAAGTAGTTCACTTGGGGTTCGACGCTAGTTGCCGTTTAGGAAATGACCATTAGGAAAAAACCCTAATTAGGTATGGAAAAGCATTTGCATTTCAGCCAACTAAAATAGGTCTGGATCCAAATGTTGTATCTCCTATGGTAATATTTACTGTGTCACATGTACCTTGGAACTTGAGGCCTATTCCAATGCCTAAAGCTTACTTGCCAAAGCTAATGGATTTGCTGAATGAAAATATTCCCATGAAGATCTTGGAGCCCTCTTTAGCCTCGTACTCAAATCATTGGTTTGTTGTGCCCAAAACAAATGGGGCTTTGAGATTTATTCAAGACATGTATCCCATCAATAAAGTGATGATAAGAAATGTGGGTGCAGGTCTTGTAGTTGATGAATTTGGAGAGGCTTTTGTAGGCAAAGATATCTATTCTTTGGTTGATCTTTACTTGGGGTATGATCATTTTGAACTTGGAGTTGAGAGTAGGGATATCGCAACCATGAAGACTCCCTTGGGGTTAGTACGGATGTGTACTCTCCTACAGGATGCTACAAACTCAGTGGCACACATGACAAATGCTATGAAAAGGGTACTAAGGGATTTTATACCACAATTGACAATGCCCTTCTTGGATGATGTTTCAATCAATGGGTGTGCAATGGATGAAAAGAATGAAGAGATAAATGCTCATGGGTGTAGATAGTTTGTTGCAGATCATATGGTTGATTGTGAAAGGATTCTGATGCGTCTACAAGAGGTGCATTTAACTCTTTTTGGACAAAAGTCTATTTTTGGAGTTGAAGAGGTTTTGATTGTTGGGCATATGTGTGGGTACTATGGGCGAAGACCATCATGAGCAAAAATAGATGGGATTTATAAAATGCAAGATGTATGCATGAATGTATCTAAGGTGAATAGATTCTTGGGTGCATGTGTGTTCTATTTGATATGGATCCCTCACTTTGCACATGTAGTTGATGCTCTATATCAACTCTTGAGGAACGGTAAGAGATTTCATCGGGAAAGGAAGCATAAAAAAGCAATGAATAAATTGAAGAAACTCTTGAAATCTGCTCCTACATTGAGAAAGACTGATTATTCACATAGAAAGCCTATCATTATTACTGTTGATATGAGCCCAATTAGGGTTGGATGGGGAAATTGGGCAAGATGATGAGAAAGGGCAAAGATATGAATTCACTTTTGTGCTCAAGGTATTCATTGAATGACAGAGAAGGTATCCACAAGTAAAAAGAGAATTATGGGTAATTGTGACAGCCCTTAAATGTGATAAGGAGTATTTTATGGGTGCTCATGTAGTCATTGAAACTTATTGTTTGTTGGTATTGGGTATGGTTACTAGTTGTGCTACCCTAGACATTGCTATGCTCCAATGGATTGTATACGTCAAATCTTTGAATCTTGACTTTTAGCATATTATAAGAAGAGATAACCCAGTGGTAGACATTGTCAAGATTGTGGGAGAGAAGGAAGGAGTCTCACTTGTAGCTTTCTTGCTTGCACAATGGGGGAATACACACAAGGGTGGAGGCTGAAAACAGTTTTCCTCTTCTTAGTTGTGTAAGTCAAAAGAACTCACATACAAAGAAATAGAAGAACCCTATACATGGGTCTCAAACCAAACTCAACTAACTAAGGTGGCATACTAACCAAGCCACGAACTAGAGTAGATAAGGATAGCTATCATGTAGCTATTATTCATGGGCGGTATACCAACCGCATCTGCAACTAACACGTCGGTGACATAAATGCACAACGGTCACCCTGGCATATCACGAGTGGAGCTCGATATCTCAACACTCCCCCTCGAGCTCAATCCCAATTCCTGCACACCGAGCAGGTCTCTGAACTTGCGCAGCTTCTCTGTGCCCAATGCCTTCGTAAATATGTCAGCTACCTGATCCTCTGTGCTGACATAAACTAGATCAATAAGACCTAGTAAAACCCTCTCTTGCACATAGTGATAATGCACCTCAATGTGCTTTGTTCTAGCATGATAGACTGGGTTATTTGCCAAGTGTATACTACTCATATTGTCACAATAAATGACAACTGGCCCATCTGTAGACTGATGCATATCATAAAGTAGCTTATGCAATCAAGCTACCTCACATGCAGCCATTGCTGCACCCCTGTACTCAGCCTCTGTGCTCGACAAGGCAACTGTAGGCTGTTTCTTGCTGCTCCAAGTGACTGCAGCACTCCCAAAAGAGAACACATATCCACTGGTAGATCGTCTATCAGAAATACTACCAGCCCAATCAGCATCAGTGTATCCATGCAACTGTATCTGAACCCCAGTCTCATAAAATAGTCCATACTGCAATGTGGACTTCACATACCTGAGTATGCGTCTAGTCGCATCCAAATGTGGTTTCCTTGGAGCCTGCATAAACTGACTTACCAATCCAACAGCATAGCTCAAATCTGGCCTGGTAATAGTCATATAAATCAAACTTCCTACTATGCGTCTGTACATAGTAGGGTCTTCTAGAAGCTCACCTGCATCTGTGCTCAGCTTCACATTCTGCTCCAAAGGAATTGAAATAGGCTTACAGCCTGTCATCCCATATTTGGACAGCATGTCCAATCCATACTGCCTCTGCAAGAGTTATATCCCACTTGGTGATCTAATCACCTCAATGCCCAAGAAATAACGCAGCTCTTCCAAATCCTTCATCTCAAACTTCTGCTTCAATAGCATTTTCACATGAAGGATATCTTCATCATTGTCACCTGTCATAATCAAATCATCAACATAAATGACAAGTAGCATAATACCTTTCTCTGTTTTCCTCACATAAAGTGAGAAATCTGCCTTGGAAATCTGAAAGCCAATAGTGACAAGATATTGTCCTATCTTGTCAGACCATGCTCTAGGTGCTTGCTTCAAGCCATACAAGGCTTTCTTCAACCTGCAAACAAACTCAGGATGAACAGCATGCACATAACCTGGCGGCTGCTCCATATATACCTCTTCTTGCAAATCACCATGCAAGAAGGCATTCTTTACATCCATCTGATGTAAATACCATCCCTTTGATGCAGCCATAGCAAAGATTGCTCTTACAGTTGCCATCCTTGCAACTGGACTGAATGTTTCTTCATAGTCAATGCCATATATTTGTGCATACCCCTTGACTACTAATCTTGCCTTGTATCTGTTCACAGAACCATCTGCATTGTGCTTCACCTTATAAACCCACTTACAGCCAATTGCATTCTTACCTTTAGGCAAAGGTACCAATTCCCATGTAGCATTTGCTTCCAAGGCATCCATTTCTTCATCCATGGCTTTCTCCCATTTTTCTTTTCCCATGGCTTCCTCAAAAGAAGTGGGTTCTGGTTCCTGTATCACTTTAACCATATATGCATAGTGAATGGCTGTAAATCCATCATATTTCAGCCTATCCACATGATACCTAGCTCTCGTAGACCTGCGCAAAGTAGGTTCACTCCCAGGTGCTCTCAAAACATCCCTGGTCTTCCTTACTCCAAGTGTAACAATAGAAGGAATACCCAACTCATCATCAATGCTCTATTCTGAGCCACTCGATTCACCATCCACATAAGAGTGACCTGCATTCACATCAAACATGGGTTGATCAACCTTCTCTTTTCCTTTTCGTGATACCTGCATACCACTATATGCATTGCTTTGAGAAGATTCTCCTGATCTCAATCTGCCTATCCATGGCAAAGAATGTGAACCACTGCTAGAGGACGCTCCAGATCCACTAATATTTTGTGACTGCTACTGTGAATTCTGTGCAGAATTACCATTTTGTGCATCTACATCATCAATCACATTTACTGGTTTATACGAGCTACTCATCTCATCAAAAATAACATCTCTGCTCACTGTAAACTTACGAGTAGAAGGGTTATAGCATCTATACCCTTTTTGCTGCAGAGAGTAACCAATAAAGATGCACTTCTCAGCTTTTGGATCCAACTTGGATCTCAACTCATCTGGCACATGTACATAGGCAATGCAACCAAAAATTTTCAAATGAGAAATATCTGGTTTCCTACCAGTATACCTCTCCTCTGGAGTCATTCCATGTATTGCTGCAGTGGGAGTCCTGTTCATTATGTAGACTGCTGTAGCAACTGCTTCAGCCCAATAAAAATCTAGCAAGTCTTTTTCATTGAGCATGGCACAAGATACCTCTCCAATATGCCTATTTTTCCTTTCTGCAATTCCATTTTGTTGTGGTGTATGACTACATGAATATTGCTGCTTTATGCCATGCTCCTGTAGGAACCTTGCAAACTCATTTGAGAGGTACTCTCCCCCTCCATCTGACCTTAGGCATTTTATCTGCAAACCTGTTTCTTTTTCAGCCATAGCTTTAAGGGTTTTGAAATGCCCAAAAACTTCACTTTTCTTTTTCATAAAATACACCCAAACTTTTCTGCTATAGTCATCAATAAAAGTGACAAAATAATGACAGCCTCCAAGAGATGCAGCTTTAGTAGTCCACACATCAGAGTGGATTAATTCCAATGGCTTCTCACTCTCTTGAACATGTCTAGGAAATGGTTTCCTTGCCTGTTTTCCAAATTGACACGCTTCACATATCTTATGCATTTCTGCAACCTTGAATTTGGGCAATCCTGCAACAATATTTTGGGCCTGCATTGATTTAAGTCGCTGTACATTAACATGACCAATGCGTTTATGCCAGATATCAATATCTGCAACTACACCGGTCCCATGTGCAAACATTGCTGCACTCAATTCAGACATGTCTGCATCCAATGTAAACATTCTGCCCTTCTTCTTTCCTTTTGCTATCAAGCGACCTTTATTTTTCATATCCTCAACAAAGCATCCATGAGGATTAAATCTGACCTGCAAGCCCTGCTCAACCATTTGACCAACAGAAACCAGATTCTTGGTGATATTCGGGACATGAAATACATCGGACAGGTATTTCTTTTTCCCATCCTGCATAGACAAAGGAATTTTTCCAATGTGCACAATAGGATGTGCAGTATCATCACCAGTCTCCACAAATCCTGGTTTTTCCATTTTCCTTGCATTCTCCATCCATTCTGCATGACCTGTCATGTGGTTTGATGCACCTGAGTCAACATACCATACATCGTTGCTTTCTTCTGCACTTGTCACAGAATTGTTCATGTGCTGCACCATAAACAGATGCTCATTTCTGTCATCACCCTGTCTACTAGAGGATGTATAATTTCCTTGTTGCAGTTTTCCATTCATGATGTCATTCTGCTTTTTATAGCAGTCTTTAGCCATATGACCCATTTTACCACAATAGTAGCATTCAACATTACTGTTTGCATTTTGACCTCTTTGCCATCCACCACAACCTCTTTGGCTCCCCCTACCTCTAGAGTTACCACTTCCTCCTCCATAGGACTGGTTTTCTTGAGTTTGCTGCATATTCTGATTTCTACCACGGCCTCCAAATCGGCCTCCTCTACCTCTGCCTCTACCTCTTCCAGCATTTGAGTAGAAGACAGCTTCTTTTGAAGTTCCTCCTGAAGAAGATGCACCACCATTTCTCTGTTCCTCAAAAATTAGAAGAGCAATCAACTCCTTAAAATCAGGAAATCTTTCACGAACTGAAATGGATGTCCGAAACTGCGCATAATCCTTTCCTAGACCATTCAAGGTCACTGAAACTAAATCATCATCTTCCACTGGCGACCCAATGGAAGCAAGTGCATCTGCAATCTTCTTCACCTTCATGTGGTAGTCATTGATGCTCATATTTTCTCTTTGCACATTATGCAACTCTTGCTTGAGCTGCATTTTCCTGGCTTGAGTATTTGTGCTATACATTTTTGACAAAGTATCCCATGCCTCCTTTGGCGTACTTGCATCCTGAATATGCACAATCATAGAGTTTGAAATGCTGATAGACAGCCAATACATAACTTTCCTGGCTCTCTCATGCCATGCTTTAAATGCATGCATTTGCTGTTGATTGGGAACATCAGGAAGAACTGGTTCTTCTTCATTTCCTGCAACAAATTCCCAATATCCTTTTCCCATAAGAAAATTCGTCATTCTAAACTTCCATGCTTGGAAGTTGTTCTTGTCAAGCTTTTCAATGACAATCTGTGAAAGAGAATCAGATGCCATTACAGAAGACTGCAAAAAATTCTGTCACTGCAAAAACCACAGCTTCACCCTCACAAGGGAAAATCTGCAAAACTGGTGAAAGTGGTATTTGACCACACAGTCACTTCCTAGTGACGATTTTGCATCAACAGGCAACAGGGATGATTCTGTAACTCCCAATGTCTCTGCGCACAAGGATACAATGCAATTTTTTACAGTAACTATTCACCGACCTGTAGAACAGTGGCTGCACAGCATAAAACTGGGCCTTTTCCTGAGTGCGTGCAGAAAACTTCCGCCTCCAAAACAGGCCCCGAAATGGCCTCAAATAAAAAAAACAAGGTCGCCAAGGGGCTAAAGCCCTCTCCCGCAGCATGTACTGCCCTCTTGCTTCACCACGAAGGGCGTCTCAACCTGAGACAATGCACTCCTGCACTTTCCGGCTGTGCTACCTGCAGAGATCTGCTCCCAAAACAGAAAATGAAAGCAACACTGCTCCTCTTACCAGAACACCGCAAGCTTGGCTTGCTTTCTTGAGCTCCTTACCACAAACAAGGCTTTGATGCCATGTCAAGATTGTGGGAGAGAAGGAAGGAGTCTCACTTGTAGCTTTCTTGCTTGCACAATGGGGGAATACACACAAGGGTGGAGGCTGAAAATAGTTTTCCTCTTCTTAGTTGTGTAAGCCAAAAGAACTCACATACAAAGAAATAGAAGAACCCTATATATGGGTCTCAAACCAAACTCAACTAACTAAGGTGGCATACTAACCAAGCCACGAACTAGAGTAGATAAGGATAGCTATCATGTAGCTATTATTCATGGGCGGTATACCAACCGCATCTGCAACTAACATGTCGGTGACAAAAATGCACAACGGTCACCCTGGCATATCACGAGTGGAGCTCGATATCTCAACAGACATGTTATCTCGGGCATGATATGAGAATGAAATGGGATGACAGATGAGGAGGAAGAATATGACTTTCTTGCAACTGAAAATGATGTTGTAATATTGAATTTAGCAATACAAGGAGTTGCTACACCACTAATAAAATCTTGGACAGCAAAGAGAAAACACTTTAGATATTTTATATCTTGTGTAAAAGTGTTTCTGGAAGACAAGTATGCAAGAGAGTAACTAAGAATGGGTCAATACATCACTATATTAACAAAGAGAGACGAGGAGCTGGATGAGGAGTTTAAGAAGATCAAGAGGAAAGCCTATGGGTTTTTCTTAAAAGATGGATACTTGTGGAAACATGCTAAAAAGAAAGAGCCTATGGGTTTTTCTTAAAAGATGGATACTTGTGGAAACATGCTAAAAAGAAAGAGGGTATGCCATTGTGAGTTTTGGGTGACAGAGCTTCATAAGTGAATGTTATGCAAGAATTTCATGAAATCTTATGGGATAGCCATAGAGGTGTTTGGGGTACTTTTGAAAATATCTGAGAAAGATATTGGTGGTAAGGTATGTATAAGGATGTTGCTCACTTTGTGGAAACATGTATGACATGTTAAATGTATTCATCTATGAGACATTAGCATAGATTGCATCCCACATATCCCTTGTCTCTTCATTTTAAGTAGGTGGTGGATTTAGTCATGATGCCTATAGGTCTTTGGAAAATGAGATATCTTGTACTTTCCTATGAAGTCTTGACTAATCAAGTGAAAGGAAGAGCTCTATGTACTAAGAAAAAAAATGTAGTGTGTATTTTTCTCTTAGAAGATATCTTTTTTCAATATGGCTATGTGGGAAAAATTATAGTAGATAGGGGTGAACAAGATATAGATGAAGCCCATGATTTCTTTGCACGACTGGGGATAAAGCTTGCTTTAACTTCAGCATATAACCCTGAAGAAAATGGCAAACATGAAAGAGGTCATCCACCTATTGTGAATGCATTGGCAAAAGCATGTGGAGAGAAGGTAAAAGAGTGGCCATGATTGCTTCCTTATGCTTTGTAGACTGACAGAACAACTCATAGTATATGATATATGACTGTTGAATTAATGTATGGTCAAAAACCTATTATACCAACAGAAGAGATGACAATCACATGGAGTGTGCTACCTTGGGAAAAGAAGTTGAATCAAGAGGATTTGTTGGCCTTACGTATTAGATACTTGGAAAGAAAGTCAGAAGACATACAGACATTAGTTGCAAAGTTAAGGACATCAAGGATACAAAACAAGAAACAGTTTAACAAAAGACATAGATTGAGTCCAAGAACCATAAAGATGGGGATTGGGTATTGGTTTATGACAAAAATTTAGACAACCAGCATAGTGCCATGCATAAAGTCTCCAAATGATGATTTGGACCCTATGTGGTAAGATAGGTATTTGATAATGCTACTTATGCATTAAATGAGCTGGATGAGATAGCCATAAAACTTCCAATAGCAGGAAAAAGAATCAGATTATTCAAGTGCTGGGAATCTACTACCTATGAGTTGCCAAAATTGGAAGAATATAGTGGCCATGATACAAGGGCTAGCCAAGAAGATATGGAAGATGAAGAAGAAAAGGATATGGTTATAGAGGATGAGGAGGACATAGAATCTGGTGACAATTAGGACTTTGGCACATACTGAAGGATGTGCAAATTTAAAGGGGGTGGATGTCGTGTCGCTACGTGGGCACAGTGTGAAAAAAACTCGGAGTGCATCATCATCCAACTTTCTTATTAATCTAGAGAGTCAATGTCATCCTAGTCATTAGTGCTAGTGTCCATAATATGGTTAGTTCCAAAATACAAGATTTTTGGACGACAAGTTTAGCCTGTTTTTGATATTTTGGATATTATTCTTTGTAAATATCCTAAAAATTTGTACAAATCTTCTAGAATAGGATGACATGAAAAAAGAAAGTTGCTTTCTTAGCTAGTTTGAGAGATTTCATGAAAAAAGAAGGGCTTTTGAAAATGCGTAGCACGCGATCATAGTTTACAGGTAACAAACAACACTCCAAATTGAGAGAAGAAAAAAGAGTGATTTAGAAGAGTTCTCATCAAGTGTCCTCATCTTTTACCCCCCTTTCAGATCCAACAGAACCAATAAATTTCTGGTCTAGTCACCAGAGAAGAATCTAGTATTTGATGCGTATTTTTGGTCTACAAGGAAGCTCTATGAGATCTAATGCTTGGAGATTGCTTTTGAGTAGTGCTAGATAATGAATTTGTTTATCTTCATACGTTTTATCAATATATAGTTCTTTGATTTATTGTGCTTTGTCTTTATCTTGTATACCTCTTGCCTATTATTTTTCTTCTCGTCTATCTCCTATTCTCTACTTCCTTATATCTCTAATCCTTGCTGGATATGATCTTTCGACTAAAACCCCTCTGACACCATTCCTAGCGAAATTGCAATACGTTGCACCATAACGATAATGAGATTTATTATAGGAGTTTGTAATGTTATGACTACAACTCCACTTAAAGTGGGATGACTCACTAGAAGAAGGGGAGCACTAGAGCTTCCTCCTCCTCCTCCTAATGGGCTGTTTGTGGCACTAGGGTTACTAAGACCTCTCCTTGTAAGGATATCAGGTTGCTACATTGAGGAAAATACCTCTTAATGATTTTAGCCTAATGTTTAGCCGTTTCAACTCTTTCTTGTTTTTGGATCTCAGCTTGATGGTGTTTATTGGAAAATGATGGGTCTATCTTGATGCTCTTTGGTGTAAACTGATTAACTAGTTCCTAATTAACCAAGATTCAAAAACGTCTACTTATTAGTGGCTCGCGGAAAATACAGCACATGTGAGGACCAAAAATGGGCTCGAAACTAGCTCTAGGGCTCTAAACGGTGGGCCTCCTACACTCGCCTAAACAATCTCAGGGCCTCACGGTCAGGAGCATATAAACATTATAAATTGATATATAACCAGAATGCATTTGTAGATAAAATTTGTAGATTGTAGTCCAATGTGTTGCCCTTCCCAACTCCAAGCAATTGGAGTAACCAAACATAATGGTGTCTAGAATCTCATAACACAAACAAAGGGAGCACCACCTAGCTTATTGTTGTTGCTCCACTATGGCTCTCCTATACCCCAGGGATTAGCCTAGGATGCTTTGTTTCAACATAAAGCACATGCATAACATAGTCCTCTCATTTAATGAAACATTTCAAGAGGTCATGTAATCCTTACCAAATTAGTACCAAAGGAAATTAGTTAACTAGACATATGGCTTAGGGAATCTCATACTCAACGTGGGTCAATCATTTGAAAATAAGTGCTATGTATCCATGAGATAATTCTCATGATACCATGTATAAAATGCATATAAAAAGTGAATGTCTTTAAGTGCACAAACAAGTAAACTTATAGATCAAATAATGTGGATGTGCATAAGCAATTTCTTTCATTATTTCACTCTAGTATAGTAGTGCATCATTTCTAAGGCAGCACCAATGTAAATTGTATCATTGTCCTTTTCGATTTTTTTGACTTAAAATAATTGGATCCTATATACCAAGATATACATAAAATCAAAATTCAAAGGATTCTTGATTTCCACAATCCACATTCCCCCTCCCATTTAAAATTTTTCTTATAGTGATAGGTGTAAATGGTATTTTTATATGTTTTTTCTTTGTGGAAAGTAATAAATGCACTATAACATAAATAATGGGGATAGCTGAGACTAAAACCTTATGCTCCAACTCCATGATACATTCACGGATATATTCATAAATTTTTGTAATTTTTCTATGTGTAAAAAATATTTTTTATTTTTCTTTAAAAAACTATATTTTTGGATTCTTTTTCTCTATTTTCTTTCAATAAATTACTATATTTCTTATTTTTTATAAGTTAAGATATTAATTCACACTCTAATCTGTCTTCACATTTTATTTTATCTAACTTGAACAAGAATTGATTTCTCAAAATAGCGAAATACATATTCTTTCTCTTGAAAACACATGTTTCCAATTTTTGGAAATTAATAACTCATGATTTCAAGCACAAGTTTTGAATTTTATGATACACAATCCTTAAACACATTGCAACCAAGCATCAAACAAATTTTCATCGTGTACGAACAAGATTTGCATCATGAAATGTCAAAAAAGATTTGAATTTCCATAAAAAATAGGCTTACTGCCATTTTTTAGGTTTTGGGTTTCAATATTGGCATTTTCAGGCAACCACTAGACCGGCCATTGATCCTAAACCATGCTGATCATTACTCCTCAACATTGATATGATTCCATCACAATCAAGTTCAAGCCAGACAACCAGTCTTCATTCCAATCTATTCCCATTCACTTTTGCATAAAAAACCTATTACAAGAGAGAGAGAGAGAGAGAGAGAGAGAGAGAGAGATTGGTTTCTACATTCTCTCTTCAGTGCATCATTCTCAGATTGGATATGGGTGATTGTCGATGAAAAAATTGAGTATGTAGCTATCATCAGATTATAGGGTTCTTCTTAGGCCCCATAGATCCCCCCTCCACCAAATTGTCACCATGCACCAATATGTATCCATTTTTCTTCACATCTTCTCCAAAAACACACCACCCCTCCCCTAATTTGTCAAATTTGGGCCTCCTTTGGTCCCAAAAGCCATGCCCTTTTGAATCCTCAAAGTTAATTTACACCTCAAGTGCCCGGCCTTCAGCTTCTTCTGCATCCAATGCCCAATTTTTGCGGATCAAAAAATTATACATGATTGTCTTGAAGTCTTGAACTACCTACAGCTTGTTCTGCTTTGATCCATTACCCAAAATTGTTATGAAAAATCTGCAACTATTGCAAAGTTTGTCTTTCAAAATAATTTGGATTCTTCTCCTCTAAGACCACTTAAAATTCTCAAATCTGCATCCACCACTTCCTTCAAACTTTAATTTTTTCTTTTAATTGATAATATTTGTTCCATTTTTTACACTTCTCAGGTGTTTAAATCCCGCTCTCAATAGTTGAAAAGAATATGTCAAAACATTTTTTGTCTAAATCTGTTCATACTATAGTCTATATTATGAAGAGAACTCCTACAACTCTAGTTCATGGGATAAACCTCGAAGAATGCTTTATAAGCAAGAAGGCCGATGTGTCACACTTGATAGTGTTTGGATGTATTGCATATGCTCATGTGCTAGATAAGCTACAAAAGAAGCTTGATCCCAAAAATCAAAAAACTCATTTTTATTGGATACTCTTTAGAGCAAAAAGGGTATCATTATTATAACCATGTCACAAGTGAGTTCAAAATGAGCAGGGATATTATTTTTGATGAGGTGAGTAGTTGGTACACATCCAGTGGTGATGCATTGGACAATGATGATGATCATGATAGTTATATGTAGAAAGAAAAATAATAATTACAAAGCCTTAGTAGACTAGAAACATCATCTGGTACTACATCTTCTTGGTCTAGGAGACTAGGAGTAGCCCCAAATCTTCAAGTGGATCTATAAGTGTTGTAGGTTGTTAAAAAAGAGAAGAAGAAAGTGTTGGATGTTGAGGATGCTATTAGTCATGCTCATCATTGGGATGTAGCAATGGATGATGAGATGACTGCATTAGAAGCCAATAAGACTTGGGATCCGGTACCATTGTCTAAGGGCAAGAAAGCTATTGATTGTATATGGGTTTACAAAATCAAGCATAATGCAGATGGTTCTATTAGTAGATATAAGACTAGGCTAGTTGTAAAAGGCTATGCTCAAGCATATGACATAGATTATGAAGAGACATTTAATCTAGCTGCTAGGATGGCAATAGTTAGATGCATGATTACTTTTGCAATAGCCAAAGGCTGGAGTTTGTAGCAAAGGGATATCAATAATGCCTTCTTGCATGGTGAATTGCAAGAAGACGTGTATATGGAGCAACTAGTAGGTTATGAGGATTTAGATCATCCCACATATATGTGTGCACACTAAAGGAGGTGCTCTATGGGCTGAAGCAGCACCTAGAGCATGGTGTGACAAGGTCAAAGAGTATCTTGAAAATATTGTTTTTTAATTTTTCTGATACTGATCACTCACTTTATGTGAGAAAGAGAGATACAAGTTTGGTCATCATAGTGATCTCTATGGATGACTTGATTATTATAGGTGACAATGAGAGTGGGATTGCTGAAGTTGATGTCTTTTTGAAGAAGAAGTTTGAGATGAAGGATTTGGGTGAGCTCAAGTACTTTCTTGGTATTGAGGTGACCAAATGTGATGATGATATGTGGCTGTCCAAAAGACAATATGGCTTGGATATGTTATCCAAACATGGCATGACAGCATGTAAGCCTCTTTCAGTGCCATTGGAGAAAAATGTGAAGTTAAGTTCTAATGTTGGGGATGCGGTAGAATACCCTATGATGCTCAAGAGGATAGTAGGGATTTTGATTTTCATGACCATCATAAGGTTATACTTGAGTTATGTTGTTGGCCTTGCCAATAAATTGATGTACATGCCTAGAAAACCTCATTTGGATATAGTTAGATGCATATTGAGATATGTGAAGTCCACTTTACATTGTGGACTTTTTAATGAGGTAGGTAAGGATGTACAATTGTTTGGATACATAGATGCATATTAGCTATTAACATGTTAGACAAAAGATTTACCATTGGATTCATGTTCTCTAATTGTAGTACATCTATTACATGGAGTAGCAAAAAATAACCTACAATTGCTTTATTGAGTAATAAAATTGCTGAGTATAGAGCTACTACTGTGGTAGCATGTGAGGTGGTCTCTGGCTAAAAAAGTTATGAGGTGATTTGGATGTGTAGAGAGATGGTACAATTTTCATCCATTGTGATAACATGAGTAGCATACAACTAGCTAGGAATCGAGTGTTCCATGCTAGGACAAAACACATTGAGATGTACTACCACTTTACGAGAGCAAATGTACTCATACAAGAGATCAACTTGGTATATATCAGCACACAAGCTCAGATAGGTTACATTTTCACAAAGGCATTGGGTGTAGAGAAGCTTTGAAAATTTCAAAGCTTACTTGGAGTTGCAAAGGTTAGCACGTCATTGATCATTGTGATCCTCACATGGCCACTAACTTATCACTGATTATATTTAATTTGTTGCACCTAACTACAACTAGCATAGTTAAAGTGCCAGTCAAATAGTGCAGTCAGTTATGTACTGCTTGACTTAGTAGCCCACTTTTCTTTATGTTGTATCTTATCTATACTTTGTGTACATTGTATTGTGTATGGAAGAAAAAGAAGAAACCAGCAAGAAAACGTTTTGGCCTCCTTCTCTCTTCTTGTGTTCTTGAGTGAGATTCATCTTGTGTGTATGGTATGTGTTTGGTGCAACATCTCAAGCAAGTCCCTGCACCACATGATTCTTAACAAACTATAGCATCCTTGGCCACATTTTTATTCTACCTCTATATGCTTATGCTAATGCCTTAATAATAGGGAAGTGTCTCCTTTTTCTCTTACCATTACCTTTAGGATTATATGTTGTAGTAAGAGCCAACTTAATTTCCAATTTCCAGAATAACTCATAGCCTAATCTACATCCAATTTCCCTCTGTCAACTATAATCTTGCCAACACATCCATACTGATAAAATATTTCTTCCAAAAGAAATTTTTAGACAACTTATGTAGTCTTTGTAACTGAGAGCTCTTCCCTCCACTTGATTTGTTAGATCCTCTTGTGCGAATACAGGATAACGCATCTCCCAAAGACGTGTAGGCATTGTCATAAATGAACTACCCATGGACAATGGATAAGTCAATTGCCATCCATTTTGTGTCTCAAAGCATATTATACATGGCACGTACCACATGACTCCACAAAAGTGTATTATATCCTCATACATACTCTACTACCAATATTTTTTCCTTGATCTTCTCAAAAGTGTCCCAGACATCTCTATGGCCAACCCATAGACTTTCATTAAATTCTTATGTAATTTGCAAGCTGAGTAGCTTTATCCCCAATGACTCACAATGAAGTCCCATTCTTTTTATTCACATGCTTCTAGAGATAACATCTTTCAATAACAATCCATATGGCTTTCTCTTTATTTTTTTATCCTCTATATCTTACTGCTCCTTTTCTTGAATAGTGTGCTGAGATATTGTTCTATTTTTAGCCAATCATTTGTATACAACTCCTCCAAAAACTCCTCCAATTTGAAACATAACATTTGTGATGCTTACCTTCTACTCTCCATGCATTTTCCCTTGCTTAGAGCACTTCATTTGTTGATAAATTTACTATTACAGCAACATCTTCTTGTGTCTACCTACTGTAATTGTTACATTTAATGCTATCCAATCAATCCTTGTGGTAAAATAAGAATTTATGACACATGTACTTGCATTTACAACAACTGAAAAATTAGATCTTACAGTAAAATAAGCATTTTCAACAACTAATTCATCATCCACTTCATCTTCTATCATGTCCACTTCATAATCAAACAGTGTCATTGATAGCATGTTACCAATCGGGTTGTCCTTTCCTACAATATGCTACAATTTAAGATTTACTAACTTAATATATGCTATCCACCACAACATGACAATGTTTAGAGTTACACAATTGGAAATAATCCCCAATGGCGGTGGCAAGCAATTTGTCTCGATAATCAGATGACCTATTGCCATAGGGGCCACACATGTAACCTATAATCAATACCTCCTCAATCTTAAACACAAAATTTTGACCTAATAGAGTTAAATACACTTCTTCCAAGTGAGTTAAAATCTTCTCGCAATCTAAAATATGATTGATAACAAATATCATGTAGCCATTCTCATCCAAATGTTCATTTTTTTCATGTACTTCACAACTCTTGATTGGTACATCATTGAGAAACAAATAGTAAGTTGGGGAATAAAGTCTTAAAATTTCTTTTCATTACATTCATCATGTGGACAACAAAATTTTTTGCTCCTTGTGAAAGAGTATAGATGCACATCGAACCCAATGGTGTCTTCATAGAAGTAATATCTTAACTTTTCACTACCACAGGTGAAATTGATTATATCTTGAGTATAGATCCTCCATTAAATAGCTAGCCTTACTAGAAAATGCTTCTACAAACTCATCTATAATAGGCTTGTATGAACATCCCTTATCATGACTTTGTTGAGTGGTTGTATATTTTGAATGAATCATAATACCCAATTTTCTTCCATACAATAAACCAAAAAATACCACAGAGGTATGAGACAAAAGGGTTTATAGAGAAAGAAACATGGAACACAAAGAGAGAAAGAGTATTGAGTGTTTAGACGAAGTGAAAAATAATAATAAAGGTGCCACACAATGATTCTATTCTGTATAAGGTCCATCAATGCATATATCTCAATACATTCCAAAGTCTACATGAAGCTTATGAAGTTCATGGATAGCATAATGCCCTATTTTACTCTACTTTGGATAGAAAGATACTTCAAGATCACTCCTAAAACCCTTCTTCAAGTCCTTTTGTCATAACCTTTGATGGCTTCCCCTTCTACTATGTCTTGGGAGCTTCTTGTTGAGCATATGAAGCATACATATTTCCTTCTCAACCTTTCCACATTTTTTCCACAAGTAGGTTGAAAACATTGTGCAAGGTTTTTCCCTTTTTGACTATCCACGATTGTCTTCACCCAAAAGTCCCATTTTTCTCCTTCTTACCCCTTGCATGTTCACTGTATTTGGCACACCCTTGTTCCATGAACAATAGTCATTAACTTGGTCAATCACTTATCCTTGACACTTTTGGTACTAACCATTTACAACCTTTGCAAAGTATATGGTCATCGACTTGACAACTATATCATATGTAGAAATTTTCTTACACTTGGAAAGACTTTGATGTATCTTGATACTCCCATATAATCTTTAAGACATAATCAACTTTCATTTTCTCTATCAAAAATTGTCACGACATGAGATGAAATCATTGTATTTCTATATAATTTATAGGTTCTATTGAATGAACACCCTATGTCATGACAATCCACTACTAATGTTGGAATCTTAATATCCAAGGTTTAAATCACCTTTAGACACTTGCCTAAGATCAATGAGATTATCATTCTTTGAGGATGCCCTAATGCTAGAAAAGCCCATAGCCTAAGAAATTACTTGGAATGGTCAAAGCAACCCCCTTATGAACAATAACTATGAAAGGAATTATATAGAATATGGAGCTAATATGGGTGATGTAGGAGGAAATGGTCGAGTTAATACCATTATTCAATGACCAAATGGGATAGGCAATTAATAGTGCTACTAGTGTGGAAGGACTAGATATCTAAAAGCTAACTCTCCAAAGATCCTCAAAACCCTAATCCAAAAATAAAAATTGACCATGTAAATGATAACAATAACCAAGGTCATGGACATGGAATGTTCAAGATGTAAAGGAAGATACAAAGACATGAAGTGATGCAAGATCAAATAGCAGAGAGCTCTCAATATTTTCTTTGTTATTCATTATGTGACTCGCTTACTACTCACTCTACAGTCAATAGAGATCAAAATCAAGTTACTAACCTAACCACACACCTATCCAGAGTTAGATGCCGACTCATTTATTGAACACATATGTCATCGAGCTAGCATAGAGTTAGTTGGACAAGGAGTTAGACAAATGAGATAAGCCTAATTCTTCACACTCCCCTCAAGCTCAAGTGATGTGTTGTATCCCAAGTAGCAATCTAAAATGAGTAAACTTATATTTACCAAGTGATTTGGTAAAGATATCCACTACATGGTCTTTTGTCTTCACATGGATATGTTCTATCTTGCCTCCAAGGACTATTTCCCTAATGAAATGATAATGCACTTCTATGTGCTTCAATTTAGCATGATACACAAGATTACTTGCCAGAAGCACACTACTCATGTTGCCACATTACAACTTGACTAATTTGCCCACATGTACTCCCAAGTCATATAACATCTTAACCAACCATGTAGCTAAGGATACACCTCTTTATTATGCTTTTGTACTAGAGAGAGTCAAAGTGGGTTGTTTTTTATTTCTCTAGCTAATCATGTTGCTGCCAAGGCCAAATGTGTACCCACATATGCATATCCAACCCAATATGCATCACTATAACCTATAAGCTCAAGAGTTTTACCACACTCATAGAACAGTTTGTAGTATACTGTAGCCTTCACATACCTCCTAATCCTTGTCACTACATCTAAAAGAGATTTCATTGGCCTTTGCATAAACTTATTGATCAACCCAATGAAACCACTGAGATCCGGTCTTATGATGGTATGATAGATCAACCTTTCAACCATTTGCCTATACATAGTTATATTTTTAATCTCATTTCTTGTATTAACAATCAACTTGACATTTTTCTCTAATGGAGTATCCATGGGCTTGCACTCCAGCATACCATAATTTTCCAAAATATTGTGTGCATACTGCTTTTGTAGCATCCAAATTCCTTGAGGTGTTCATATGACCTCAATACCAAGGAAAAATCTTAGCTCTCCCTGATCTTTTATTTGAAACTCTTTATGCAACATAGAATTAATCTCATCAATCGCATATATATCATCACCTATAATGACCAAGTCGTCAACATAGACCACCAAAATCACATATCCTTCCTCTATCTTCTTGGTAAATAAGTTATGATTAAATTTACCCCTTTGAAAGCCAAGTCTGTATAAATACAAGTTGATTTTTGCATTCCATGCCATGGTTCCTATTTCAATCCATACAATGCTTTCTTCAATCTACAAACATAAGTTGGATATTCACAATGTACATATCCTTCTTGCTGATCCATGTAGACTAATTCTATCAAATCATCATTAAAAAATACATTCTTTACATCCATCTAATATAAATTCAAACCTTTGTATACACCCAATGCAATGACTATTTATATAGTTTCTATCTTTGCAATATGACTAAACATCTCTTCGTAATCTGGCCCATATTGTTGAGCATAACCCTTCATTGACCTTGCCTTGTATCTTTCAAGTGATCCATCTGATTTGCATATGACTTTATAGACCCACTTACATCCAATAGACATATTTCCTTCAAGCAGCTTGACTAACTTCCAAGTTCCATCTTTTAGCAACGTATCATACACTTGATCCATTGGTATACATTAATTCTCATATTTGACTACTTCTGCCAATGGCATGGGTTCTTTGTAACTTATCACTTTTGTCATGTATGCATAGTGTTTAGGTGAGTATCCACTATAAGTAAATCTATCAATAGGTTTTTGTCTCTTTGTGATCTTTGTAGCTCTAGTGCAGTATGATATTTCACTCCCTCATGAGATGGTACATGCCTCTACTTAACACTAGGTGTAACAACTACATGTATTCTAAATTCACTATCCAAGTTATTAGCAAAATCATATCATGATGTCAATGAACTTGTTACATCATCAAATTCCTTCTCTTTTTCTTTTTCCATGTCCAATCTTCCTCTCATTGATGTATTTATGTTAGTGGAATGAGAACCATGACAATGTAATTGTCTTGTTTAAGGACTGGCACTAGCAGATACATCATGTGTAGGTCCACTACTAGTAGTAGTATCCTACACCCTGTTTCTAGTATATGTACCTTTTGAAGCATCATCATGAACTATTACCTTCTTAGAGCTATACCATGATGCTAGCTCCTCAAAAACCACATCATGGCTAATCAAAATCTCATGAGTGGATGGATCATAACACTTAAAAGCTTTCCATTCCTATGGGTAACCAATAAAGACAGATTGCATTGGTTTCAAATTAAGTTTTTTTCATTTCTCATCAGGTACATGCACATATGAAATTCTGCCAAACATTTCAAGTGTCTAATGTTAGGTTCATAGCCATAAAGATGCTCATATGGTGTTTTCTCATGTATGCCACTTGTGGGTGTCTACTTCATGACATAAAAAGTAGTAAGAATTGCTTCAACCTAGTAAGAAAGTGGCATATTTTTCTCATTTAGCATTGCCTTGAATGCTTCCATAATGACCCTATTTTTCCTTTAAACCACTTTGTTTTGGTGAGACATATAGCTACATGTCAAGTGTCTTTTGTTCCCATGCTTAATCAAGTACTTGTCAAACTCCTTTGACACATATTCATTGCCACCATCTGACTATAGACTTGAGACATAGTAGTTGACCTCTTTCTTTGCATGCTGTTGTTGCAGCACATAGGGCTGAAGGTTCACCAATGTCACAGTGCGTAGGGATGAAGGTCACCATAGGGGTTTGGCAAGAGAATAATGTATGGGGGTTCAAGAGCTTTTAGTCCGGAGATGGTAGAGATAAGAGAAGGGTTGAAGGTTTCAAGTCAAGTTCTTAAAGATAAGAGACAGCAAGGTGCAGATTTAGGGAGAGGAGTAGACGAAAGAGAAGGGGTTTGAAGAAATTGAAGACATAGAAGAATACTCCCAAAAAGAAATAGAAAATGAAGAAGAATACTAACAGAGATGAAGCTTGTCAATTTCTTTCAACATTATGAGAACATATAACTCTAATAGACAAAAACGTGTACAAATTAATAACTTTCTCTATGCTCCTCAGATCGCCAATCTGATGCCTCCATTAGCTTTGAAAGGGGGGTTAAAAACTAGGACACTTGGCCAAAATTCAACCAGATCACTCCTTCTTCATCTCCCACTTCTCAGAGTGATGTTCACTGCCTGAAAACAGTGATCACGCGTCGCATGATTTCATCAATCTCTCTTTTTACATAAAATCCTCTCAAATTGGCTGAAAGCTACATGCTTTCTTTTACATGTCATCCTAATCTAGAAGTTATCTATAGTTTTATAGATTTTTACAAGAGATAATATCTAGAATATCAAAAATTGGCTAAAAACTTGTCCAAAAAAATCTAATATTTTGAACCATGGACACTAACACTAATGCCTAAAGTGGCATTGGCTCTCTAAACCTAAAAGGAAGACTAACACTAATGCCTAAAGTGGCATTGGCTCTCTAAATCTAAAAGGAAGCCACACTCTAGATTTTTTTACATAGTGTGTACGTAGCGGCATGACGTCCACCCCCTCCTAACCTGCACATCCTCTGGCATGTGCCAAAGTCTTACGGATTTGTAGTGTCAGAAGAAGTATCTTCTGCCATGTCAATGTCTTCATCTTCTGCCTCTTCTTCTTCCTCTTTGTCTTCATGCTCTTGAATTATATTCAAGTTTTCTAGCTCATCTGTTGAACTTTCTCTTCATTTGAAGAGCTTGATTCTTTTTCCAGCTATGGGTATCTCCATGCTTGTTCCATCCAATTCAGCCAATGAATATGTGGCATTGTCATGAATGACCTTTACTATATATGGGTCAAACCAAAGTTTTACCATCTTCCTAGAAGCACCCAATCATTTTCTTGAGTTGCTCTTGGCTGAAGTCGATGTCTCTTATCAAATCTTCTTTTGTTCTTTAGTCTTGCTGTCTTTAGCTTCTCAATAGCTGCTTGAACATCTTCAGGCTATCTTCCTAGCTGCCACATGCGCAAAATCAGCAACTCTTCTCTACTGATGCCTTTCTCCCAAGGTAAAAGACTCCATGTGAGAATAGATTCTTCAATTGGTATAATTGGTTGTTGTCCATGCATAAGTTCAGCTGGCATATAGCCTGTCACTATACTGTGAGTAGTCCGGTCAGCCCATAATGCAAAGGGTAGCATTTTAGGCCATTCTTTGATCTTTCCTCTACAAGACTTTGCTAGAGCTTTGATAATAGGCTGGTGCCCTCTCTCACTTTTCCCATTGCCTTCAGGGTTGTAGGCTGATGTTATATCCAAATTAATACCCAATTGAGCAAAGAAGTTGCATGCCTCATCAGCATCCAACTCTCCTCTATCTGTAGTTACTTTACTCACATAATCATATCTACAAAACACTTCTTCAAGTAAAAAATGATAAACAGCTTGAGTGGATTTGGTTGTTAAGGCTTTGCCCTCAACTTGATTGGTTAGATCCTCTCTTGTAAGCACTAAATATCGCATATTTCATATTCTTGTAGGCATGGTTATAAGATCAATAACCCATATATAATGTATAGACAAGGGATAAGTCGGTTGTAAACCATAAACCATCTCGATGCTTGACCATAGAATACATCTGTCACACATAACATGTTTCAACAAAAATGTGCTATGTCTTGATACATGTTTTGCCACCAATATTTTTCTTTGACTTTAATAAAGATTCCCCATATGCCTCTATGTCCTGCCCATAAGCTTTCATGAAACTCCTTCATTATCTTTTGTTGCAACCTTTTGTTACCTACAATTTGGATAGGTGTTCCTTTCTTCTTCTTTGCATGCTTCCATAGATGTCCTTCTTTAAGAAAAAAAACCATAAGCTTTTCTCTCGATATGCTTGAATTCATCATCAATCCAAGTCTCCTTCTTCTTCATTGTGCTCAAATATTGGGCGAGCTTCTTCATAATCTTCTTCAAGGAAATGAACTAGAACTTGAGCAATGCAATGAACATGTTGGCTTCTAGTTGACCACCCTGGTATTTTCAGCTTTTGACTAGTATATGCAGTACCTGAAAAGGTATTTTCAACAGTCATAGAATGAAAGTCTTCAAGTATGAATTCTCTAGCTTCACCTTCTTCCATAAGCTCTTCTTCATTCTCATATCTTGCACGTGATAGCATGTTAGCAACTGGATTCGCCTTTCCTACAATATGCTTTAATTTGGGGTTGAGAGATTTAATATATGCAATCCATCTTAGCATAGAAATGTTGGGTGTAGAGCAGTTGGAAATTATGCCCAATAGTGGAAGACAATCAGTTTCTACCACTACGGAAGCACCTATAAAGTATTCACGATCACACTTTAATACTGTTACAAATCCCCACAATTCCCTTTTTACTTGTGCATACCTTCTTTGACGTTCATTGAAAACTTTTGCTCCAAAATGAATTGCATAGCTATTACCTTCAAGATCCTCTTGGCCAACAGCCTATCCTATCCCAATGGGAATTGTATCTATAGTAAGGATGATGGGTTAACCATTTGAATAATCAGCCCTTTTGAGAGTGGGGACTAAAATTAACAACTTCTTTAATTTACGCATAGTGAGAGCATGCTCATTACCCTAAGAGAATATTTGGCATTTTCTTAATAATTGATAAAGATTTTTGGATACATGAGAAAAATGTGGTATCCACATGAGATAGAATATGCATGCGCCAAGAAATCTTCTTACTTATGAAACATTTGTGCATTTTTTCTTGCATTCTGTTGATGGCATCTATCTTGATTGGCGAAGGTTTGTGTCCATAGGGGCCACATAGATGACCGACCACTACGACTTCTTCTACTCCAAAAATTGACTTAGCTATGGACACAAACCTTTCGCCAATCAAGATAGATGTACCCCTTCTAGCCTTGTCAAAATCCTGTCACAATCATGAATGTGGTTAACTACAAATGTCCTAAAACCATCTTCATCAAGCTCCTCATTATTTTCATTGACTTCACATCCCTTGATAGGTAAATCATCAAGAAATGGAAGAGTAAGTTGTGGAATAAAGTCCCTTAAAACTTTGCGCATGGCATTCATCATATGGGCTATGGAGTTTGTTGCACCTTGTGATAGAGTGCACATGCGGACCAATCCAAGAGGTGTCTTCATTGTGGTAATGTCTCGGCTTTCTAATGAAAGCTGAAATTGGTCATATCCCGAATATAGGTCGCCCATAGAATAAATTGCTCTATCTGCAAAAGCTTCAGTAAACTTGTCAACAATTGGACCCAAACCAACATTTCGGATTGTGACATGATTAACAGGCTATAGATCTTGAATGAATCGTAAAGATCCATTTTTCTTAGGCATAGTAAACCATCGGTTTGAGTAAGGTGCTGAAGAAGGTTCCAAATTCTTCATTTTGATCTTTTCATTTAGAAGTTCCAGTAATTTGGGCAAATGCACCCTTGGAATAGGAATAGGTTTGAGGTTCCAATGTACATGTGGAACTCTAAAAATGACCATAGGAGCCATAATATTTGGATCCACGCAGCCTATTTCACTTGGCTAAAATGCAAAAGTTTTTCCATGTTTCATTAGCATTTGCATAAAATAGTGTTTTTCAACCAGTGAAAGGAAAGAATTATAACCTATTTTGAGCTCTTTTATACTTTCAGATGTGAACTTGTGACCAATGTTGGAAGGATCACGAAGACTTGTCTGATTTGCTACCCTATCAGCCAGCCCTTCACTTTTAGAGGTAGTGGGACTGCCACAGGCTTGACTTTCTTATCCACCGTCTTGTATTTTGTCTCCACTTGTGCTTTAGCCTTGTTGAGTAAACTAATGTCTTTCTGCTCAACAAATTCTTGAATTGTTTGATAAAAGTCCAATGTACATACTTCTACGGACCGATTTTCAGCTTGATTTTCTGTATGAGTAGCTGCATCTATTTCAACCAATGTGTCAGTAGTAATCAGTCCAAAAAAAAAGCCTGAAATATATTCATTTTCAGCCATCATGTCATAAGTTTTTAGCTTCCTTTTTACATAACATAAGTATTTTCTTTCAGATTTAGTCATGGCTGGAAGAGACTTATAAATAACAACCCATACTATTGGCTGTATATACATACAAATTTGCTAGAGACACACAATCTTTTTACATGACGCACTATCATAGCCTCCTTTTATAGCAGTACAATCTAAAAACCCTTGAATTCTCAGGCATTAAGAGGCACATGATAATCACGCAGTCGATCATAGGAAGAACCATCATCAAGAGCTTTTGTTTCTAAGCAGTCTTGAACAAAAAAGTGAAAATTGTCTTTTATGTCTCCAATAGTTACCTACACATTAGGACATGTAGCATATAACTCTCCAGAAGAGTTGTTTGCAGCTCTCATTCGCCAACTTGGATCAAAATCTATGGGCCATCCGCCACTTTCATAGAGACTCCTTGCCATGACGTTTATTTGGGAGCCATGGTCCAAGAGTGCAATACATGGTGTTTCTTTTTCTCCAATTTTGATGACTGTCTCCATTGTTACTCTTGCCCAATGTGTATGGGAGTAGTGACTGCTTGGAATGAATCGAGCATCTTCCTCCTCATGCATGTGTTGTAGATGGCCTTATTTTTGAGAGGTGGGCTGACCAATTAGTTTGGACTAGCTGACCATTACATTTTCAGCTTTCACTTCTTTAACTTTTGCATTCATGCTTTCTTTATCTTCAGCTTCAATTGCTGCAATCAATTCTTTAACTACTTCAAGTCGAATTCCTTGTGAAGATGAAGATAATACCAAAACAGTGATCGCACAATGTTTTGGTATTTTCTTATAAATCTAAAAGGAAGCCACACTCTAGATTTTCTTACACAATGTGCGTGTAGTAGCACGACACCGTTTAAAATCCATTAAGATTTCAAGAACTTCAAAGTTTACATTACTAATATAGTAGCACTGGCTGCTTAAATTATCCACAAAGATTACATAATACCTAGACCCTTCAGAGATACATTATGAGCAAGTCCCCATACATCCAAATAAACAAGTTGTAAAGGTCTACTACTATTCCATGTATGTCAAACAAATGGAAATGGGGCTTGTTTCCGAAATTAACAAGGTGAGCATACCTTTCCCAATTCAACATATTTGAATTTTGGAATCCCAAAATAATATCCTTTTGTTGCATATTTTTTAGCCTTTGTACACTTAGATGTCCAATGTGTTTATGCTAGATATCTATGTCTCTAACACTTGCATCATCATGAACAAACATTGCAACTTTCAGCTCAACAATATTTGCATCTGAAGTAAACATTCTTCCATGTCCTTTGCCTTTTGCAATCAACTTGTAACCTCTACCATAGTCCTCTATGAAATAGCCATTTTTGTTAAATCATACTTGCAGGTTTTGATCACAACCATCTGGCTAACATATAATAAATTTTTTGTGAGAGTGATAAGATATGTAAGACATCATACAATTTCTTATTCTTACCATCAGGCATAACTAGTGGAACAACTCCTATATGAGCTACGTCATACTGAGTGTCATCTCCTGTGCATACATAACCATTTATTCCTGCTTTCATTTCATCAAACCACTCTCCATGTGGTGTCATATGATTTGATGCTCCTGAATCAATATACCATATGTCATCTAGTTTTTCATACTAAGTACCATGTAGAGCTTTCTGTGACCAACACAGTTGTGGATATGTATGGTAAAAGTGGATTTCTTGTGGAAGCATGGCAAGTGTTTGATAAGATTCATATAAAAATTGAAATTTCGTGGAATGCATTAACCATAGCATATACTGAACATGGTCTTGATGATGAGGTGATCATGCTTTTCAAAGAAATGCAGCTGGAAGATGTCATCTTGAAAGTTTGCACTACAATGAGAGCCTTTGAATTAGATGAACTCACACACTCTAAAATAGTGAAAAGGGAAATAGAAAAAGAGCCTCACTTACCTCACTTGCACAAAGGACTAGTTATTATGAATATGAAATATGGCTTGCTAGCAAAGGTAACCAAGGCATTTGGCACTTTGCAACTTCAAGATATAGTTGTATGGAATGCATTGATTGTGTAGGGGCTTGAATTCAAGATTTCTAGCAATACTTCAAAGGTCTCATATGTTTTGGTGCACAATTTATATGTGCCAGAAATCAATCCAGCAATGTTAGTTCTAAAGGTATAGTGTTGGAAGACCAACTAATGCAAGCAAATATGGCAATGGTTAAATATTGTACTATGGCTCAGAGGCCAAACAATGAATCTACACATGTAGATGAAAATAATTATGGTCAACTTAATACTAGAAACATACATGGATGCAACAACCTTCAAGGACATCCAATATTCAAGAAAGAAGTCCTTTTAGAGGCTACATATTGTGTGATTGGTCTCCATGCTTCGCCACACATGCACCCATTCAGCACAGGAATGGGTTTATGGGACTTGCAAAAATTTAAGGACATGTCTAGTATTCATGACCAAAATGAGGCCACACGAAGTTCTTTTCTCTTTTAGAAAATAGCTTTTTGACTTTCATACGATTTCCTTGCAAGATCTTGACATTTTTCTAAAGATAGCATTGAGAATACTGAATTGCATGATACTACCATAGTTGCATATGCTCTTATAAAAGCTAAACAAGGAGAAACAACTTCTAAGGAGGATGCCAATGTCTTGGAACAACGTCGTTTAGAAAGAGTTTGTGAAATGACAAAAGTTAATGATTTGGAGTTTGTTCCACTTTGTGTTCAAGACCCGCAAAGTTATTTTGATTTACAACAACCCAATGCTTTTGAAACAAGCATTTCAGCTACTAGTAGATCAACGTCCTTGCCATCTAAGAGGCGGCGGCTTCTCAACTCTGACCCATAGCAACCTTTAGACACCATATGCACATCAAAATAGAGAGTGCCAAACTTGAGTTCTTTGAATGGTTGGCATGCCCCTGAGCTCCAGTCTGCTACACTTGCTTTCAATGCTAGAGGCTTCTTAAATGTTCATCCTCAAAAACACCTTGCATGTTCCAAGTGGATAGTTATGAGGAATAGGAATTTTTTGTTGAATGTAAATGAGGGTCTTCATTCAACAACAATTTTGGGTGATGAGGAGAATCAACCAGCTTTTCCAATTAAAATTCTTTCAAGAAAAAGCTTCAAAGCAATGTCTGCAGCTCTGATAGATCCTGCAGGTCCAAAGAGAGATTTAAGGATGAATGAGCACATCAATGGGCATGCACATCCTTTTGGTCTTAAAAGGAGCCATAACTCAAAGGGGTGCACTTTGAAAAGAAAAGATTGACATCTTAAAATTGTGGGGGAGATCAATATAATGGCAGAAAGATGCTAATCCAAATCAATGATGGAGATGGAGGATGAAATACAGGGAATTCGACAAAAAGGTCTAGAGTTACATCGAAAAGTGAGTTAAGTCTAATTAGACAACAGTCTGAAGTGATTTTTAAAATAAAAGTAAATATTAAAGGTGATGAAGTTTTCAGATGAGTGAAAGGAGATTGGTTTAATGTTGCGAATATAGCGCAGGACATCTACTGCTATAGCTTTAGCAACCAGGGTGATTAGGTTATCTACTCATCAGTTGAGATGCGTCCCTTGGAAGCCTTCCTGCAAGTAGTGACACAGAGGAGGAGCGTGGGAAGTTGCATGGCGTGTAGGCTTGGCAAACAAGTCAAAGTGCTTGACAAGAACGACAACCAAGGGACTACCATGCATTCCAGTGGCAACCTGATAAACCAGCATGATGGTGACTACAATTGCTTATGACGAGATGATCAAGGATTGTAGCACAAAGAAGCTGAAAGTTTAAGGGCATCTTAAGCATCATGTTTCCCGAGAGTTTTTCATGATTGCAAGCTTTGATGGAAGGAGAAGGAAAATTGAAAGGCCAGATGTTGAAAGTTTCTTACTTTCGGAGACAATCTTGAGCTTGAAGGAGAAAATTTCTGGTGAAACTCCTCTTTCCACAAACAAACAAAAGCTCTCTAGAGAAACATTGACCTTATCTCTCAGAGAATGAGGTGGTAGAAAATATTAGGCAGAATTGTTCATGAATCAAAGCCCAAGTGTCTTGTACAATGCTATAAGCATGCACACGTAGCTTACATGTGAAGCTTTATGAAGCCGATGGGTTCTGAGATAAAGCAGGGTGATTGGGAAAGTGTGCAAAGGCTATGAAGACATCGGAAAGCAGGATGGCAAAAGCTATGATGACAGTGATAAGCAGGATGGTGAAAAAGCTTAATACGTAAGATTTTAACAATTAAAAGAAATGATGCATTTGTTTTAAACTAAAAATACTTAGGCATTTTTTGATAAAGAAAAAGCATAATGTGAGAGGAAGAGGGGGAAAAACTATAAAAGGAGAACTAGGAGAGCTTGGGGACCATCAAACCAAGGGAGAGAGACTAGAGGTGGAGCTTGAATCCCTCATCTCCTTGAAGAGAGACTAGAGGTGGAGCTTGAATCCCTCATCTCCTTGAAGATCTCGCTTCGAATTCAGGAGTGTAGGCTTGAGGTGGAGCTTGTATCCCTCACCTTCTTCAAAGTTTGCCATCGAATTCAAGAGAGAAGGCTTGAGAACAAGCTTTAAGCCTCTCACATACATCAAAATTTCCGTCATCGTCGTGAGTCGCTATGAAGATTGGCTTGAGTTTTAGCTTGAGTTCGAGCTAGGTGCTTCTCGCTTCATCGAAAATCTTTCCTCAAAACCTGACATTCCACCTTCTTCTTTTCTTTCTCAGATTGATTTTGATCTAATTCGAAAATCTTATGAATATGTATCTTGCCTATGTTTTAATCAAGAAATTGGTTTCCTTATTCAAAAATTCTTTTGGATAAGTTTTATTTCATTGCAATCTCCCATCTCAAAGCATCCCTACGGTGAGTGACTTTCATGAACCCCGGCGTGAATCCCATGCAACATCTGGCTCGCGAACCAGATGTCGCACATGGGATTCGCGCCCTTGGTGCAAACCAGATGTCACACGGGATTTGTGTCGGGGTTTGTGAAAATCACTCACCGCAACGCTTTGAGATGGGAGAATGCAATGAAATAAAACTTATCCAAAAGAATTTTTGAATAAGGAAACCAATTTCTTTATTAAAATATAGGCAAGATATAGATTCATAAGATTTTTAGATTAGATCAAAATCAATCTAAGAAAGAATAGAAGAAGGTGAATGTGAGGTTTTGAGGAAAGATTCTCAATGAAGCGAGAAGCACCTAGCTCAAACTCAAGCCAATCTTCATAGCGACTCATGATGATGGAAACTTTGATGTAGGCGAGGCGTTTAAAGCTCGTCCTCAAGGCTTCTCTCCCGAATTTGATGGCAAACTTTGAAGAAGGTGAGGGATACAAGCTCCACCTCAAGCCTACACTCCTGAATTCAAAGCAATATCTTCAAGGAGATGAGGGATTTAAGCTCAACCTCTAGTCTCTCTCCCTTGGTTTGATGGTCCTCCAAGCTCTCCTAGTTCTCCTTTTATAGTTTTTCCCCCTCTTCCTCTCACGTTATGCTTTTTCTTTATCCAAAAATGCCTAAGTATTTTTAGTTTTTTTTTAAAATGTCATTTCTTTTGATTGTTAAAAGCTTGCGTATTAAGCTTATTCGCCATCGTGCTTTCCAATGTCTTCATAGCCTTTGCACACTTTCCCAATCACCTTGCTTTATCTTAGAACATGTCGGCTTCATAAAGCTTTGCATGTAAGCTACGTGTGCATGCTTATAGTATTGTACAAGACACTTGGGCTTTGATTCACGAACAGTTCGGCCTAATATTTTCTACCACCTCATAGAGATAAGGTCCATGTTTCTCTAGAGAGCTTTTGTTTGTTTGCGGAAAGAGGAGTTTCACCAGAAATTTTCTCCTTCAAGCTCAAGATTGTCTCCGAAAGTGAGTAATTTCCAATATTTGGCCTTTCAATTTTCCTTCTCCTTCCACCAAAGCTTGCAATCATGACAAACTCTCGGGAAACATGATGCTTGAGATGCCCTTAAACTTTCAGCTTCTTTGTGCTACAATCCTTGATCATCTCGTCATAAGCAATTGTAGTCACCATCATTCTAGTTTGTCAGGTTGCCGCTAGAATGCATGGTAGTCCCTTGGTTGTCGTTCCTGTCAAGCACTTTGACTTGTTTGCCAAGCCTACACACCATGCAACTTCCCATGCTCCTCCTCTGTGTCACTACTTGTAGGAAGGCTTCCACGTGCCAACCACCTCAGAACACTCACCAACTTGATGTTGTTGTCACTTTGCTCCCCACATATCATCCCTCTAAGGCTTTCTTGAAAGGGATACAGCTCAACTGATGAGTAGACAACCTAATCACCCTGGCCACTAAAGCTATAGCAGTAGATGTCTTGCGCTATATTCGCAACGTTAAACCAGTCTCCTTTCACTCGTTTGAAAACTTCATCACCTTTAATATTTTCTTTTATTGCAAAAATCACTTCATACTGTTGTCTAATTAGACTTAACTCTCTTTTCGATGTAACTCTAGAACTTTTTGTCGAATTCCATGTATTTCATCCTCCATCTCCATCATTGATTTGGATTAGCATCTTCCTGCCATTGTGTTGATCTCCCCCACAGTTTTAAGATGCCAATCTTTTCTTTGCAAAGTGAAACCCTTTGAGTTATGGCTCCTGTCTAAGACCAAAAGGATGTGCATGCCCATTGATGTGCTCATTCATCCTTAAATCTCTCTTTGAACCTACAGGATCTGTCAGAGCTGCAGACACTACTCTGAAACTTTTTCTTGAAAGAATTTTAATTGAAAAAGCTGGTTGATTCTCCTCATCACCCAAAATTGTTGTTGAATGAAGACCCTCATTTACATTCAATGAAAAATTCCTATTCCTCATAACTATCCACTTGGAACATGCAAGGTGTTTTTGAGGATGAAAGAATTTTAATTGGAAAAGCTCGTTGATTCTCCTCATCACCCAAAATTGTTGTTGAATGAAGACCCTCATTTACATTCAATGAAAAATTCCTATTCCTCATAACTATCCACTTGGAACATGCAAGGTGTTTTTGAGGATGAACATTTAAGAAGCCTCTAGCATTGAAAGCTAGTGTAGGAGACCGGGGCTCAGGGGCATGCCAACCATTCAAAGAACTCAAGTTTGGCATTCTCTATTTCGACGTGCATATGGTGCCCAAAGGTTGCGGTGAGTCAGAGTTGAGAAGCCACCGTCTCTTAGATGGTAAGAACGTTGATCTACTAGTAACTGAAATGCTTGTTTCAAAAGCATTGGGTTGTTGTAAATAAAAATAACTTTGCGGATCTTGAATACAAAGTGGAACAAACTCCAAATCATCAACTTTTGTCATTTCACAAACTCTTTCCAAATGACGTTGTTCCAAGACATTGGCATCCTCCTTAGAAGTTGTTTCTCCTTGTTTAGCTTTTATAAGAGCATATGCAACTATGGTAGTATCACGCAATTCAATATTCTCAATGCTATCTTTGGAAAAATGTCACGATCTTGCAAGGAAATCGTATGAAAGTCAAAAAGCTATTGTCTAAAAGAGAAAAGAACTTCGTGTGGCCTCATTTTTGTCATGAATACTAGACATGTCCTTAAAATTTTTCAAGTCCCATAAACCCATTCCTATGCTGAATGGGTGCATGTGTGGCCAAGCATTGAGACCAATCACACAATCTGTAGCCTCTAAAAGGACTTCTTTCTTGAATATTGGATATCCTTGAAGGTTTCTGCATCCATGTATGCTTCTAGTATTAAGTTGACCATAAGTATTTTCATCTACGTGTGTAGATTCATTGTTTGGCCTCTGAGCCATAGTACAATAAATTTCAACCATTGCCATATTTGCTTGCGTTAGTTGGTCTTCCAACACTACACCTTCAAAACTAACATTGCTAGATTGATTTTTGGCACATATAAAATGTGTACTAGAACATATGAGACCTTTGAAGTAATACTAGAAATCTTGAACTCAAGCCCATGTACAATCAATGCATTCCATACGAATATATCTCGTAGTTGCAAAGTGCCAAATGCCTTGGTTACCTTTGCTAGCAAGCCACATTTCATATTCATAATAACTAGTCCTTTGTGCAAGTGAGGTAAGTGAGGCTCTTTTTCCATTTCCCTTTTCACTATTTCAGAGTGTGTGATTTCATCTAATTTAGAAGCTCTCATTGTAGTGCAAACTTTCAAGATGACATCTTCCAGGTGCATTTCTTTGAAAACCATGATCACCTCATCATCAAGACCATGTTCAGTATATGTTGTGGTTAATGCATTCCACGAAATTTCAATTTTTATATGAATCTTATCACAAACACTTGCCATGCTTCCACAAGAAATTTGCTTTTACCATACATGTCCACAAGTGTGTTGCCACAAAAAGCTCTCTTTTCAAACCTTCAAAGTGGCTTTGCAGTACACTCCAAGTGACTTTGCAGTGGTAGATGCATAGCATCACAACACCGTTGTCATGCCGCTACGCAGTCACAATGTGAAAAACTCTAGAATGCATTGTCATTTGGCTTTCTTATTGATATAGAGAGCCAATGCCATATTAGTCATTAATGTCAATGTCCTAGTGTAGATGGTTCAAAAGTACTAGATTTTTGGACAAATTTAGCCAATGTTTGATATTTTCCATATTATCTCTTATAAATATCCAAAAACTATAGACAACTACTATAATAGGATGACATGTAGAAAAAATAACAAGTGGGTTTTAGCCATTTTTGGGGGATTTTATGTAAAAAGAAGGATTGGCAAAATTGTGCAATGCACGATCATAGTTTTCAAGTAGTAAACAACACTTCAAACTTGGAGAAGAAGGAGGAGTGATTTGAGAGAATTTTGGTTAGGTATCCTAGTATTTTACCCCCCTTTTGAAGCCAATGGAAGCATTAGATTGGCGGTCTGAGTAGCAGAGAGGAAGTTACTATTTTATGCATATTTTTATCTACAGGAGATTTATCTTCTCAAGATGTAGAAATAAGTTAATAGGCTTCACCTCTATGAGTATTCTTATTCATCTTCTATTTATTTAAACCCTTTCTCTTTCATCTACTCCTCTCCCTGAATCCCCCTTCACCCTACTGTCTCTTAGCCCCCATGGTAGACTTTCGACCCCAAGCACTCCAAAAATGGTGAACCCGACGTGAAAGTTAGAAGCATGTGTGTAAAGATGGGGGATTCTATAAGTTCAAGTAGTAGTGATGCTTTACGACAAATGATTGCTTTGTTGCAGCAGCAGCAATAACAATAACATTTATTGTTACAACAACAAATGCAAACTCAATAGGAAGTAGAAAGAATTGATTCCTTTGCTATGAATGCATTACACGCAGTGGGACAAGAATTGAAGAAGTTTAAGGGTCAAAATGTTTTGGCCTTCATTCTGTTGTATGAAGAAAAGATGTTGTTTCATGGGGTACTGCAATATGCATGGAGTTGGTATTTCTCCTATTTGGATATACATGCATTGCATGATTGGATTGATGAGTTACATGGAAGAGATGTTGATTGGGTAGCTTTTAAGAAAACTTTGAGAGAAGAGTTTTTCTTGGAAGATGCAAGATTGGTAACTAAAAAGACATTTACAAATTGGATTGAAAAACCCAATAAAGGATTGGTTGCTTACACCTTTGCTTCATGAATTTGAAAGTGGTAAGTGCAGTTGGATGCTCATGAGCAACAATCATTGGAGAGTCAAAAAATTGATTTGTTTCTGAAACACAATATTAGTGAGTTTGGGAATCTCCCAATTCCCATTTTTTGAATACTAAAAAGGTGGCACCCGGATAGCATGCCCATAAGTTTTTCAAAACCATATGATGTGACCTATCATTGGAAAGCACTTGAAAAATGGAATCTATTGAGCTATAGAGCACTCAATTTGGAGTTATAGTGTTCAAGTTATGACAAATCCAAAGATTTGACCATGTGTCCCAAACTTATAGGAAATTTCTAAAGTCCCTAATATGATGTTCTGAAGGTTTTCAATCTTGTCTTACAGGAGAAGCTGACTGATCATTTAGAAGATGCCTCTTCTGAAACAGGCTGAAATCAAATTGGGCTAAATAACTGAGGCAGTGCATATGTTGGTAAAGAGAGAGTAGATGAAATTAAGATGGGGTACAGACACCACACCTGCCAATGCTCAAAAGGGAGATTGAAATTGTAGCCAAGGCGCTTATAGCTATGGAAAAACAATCGGCTATACTTGTTGGTCTGGCTCTTAAAGGTGATGCTATAGATGAATTAATCAAAGGCATGCGTGATTTGAGACTTAATTTGACAAAAATCTATGCAAAGGTCGAAAGGTTGGATGTTAAGATAGAAGATAAGGCTCAAGCAACAATCCAAAAACCGTACAAAGAAGAATACAAGAGGAGATGCATTTGGTGTGACAGTTTGCAACATGAAAAGCGAGACTGTAGAGTCTATCGTGAAGTGAAAGAAAAAAGGTTAGTCTTTTGGAAAGATAGCAAAATGTATGCAACGAAAAATGGATTTCCATTAGAGTCAAATTTTGAAAATGGTGGCATGCAGAAGAGGTTGGAAGAGATGGTAGCAAGCATAGCATTTGTTTCCATAGATGCAGCCACATATGGGTTGAGAATTGAAAGGACCAAAGAAGCTTGTAAAGGAGGCATGGTTGAAGAAAAATCTCGCATTTGGATGCATGCATTAGATTTCATGGAAAAAGGCAAAACAACAAAGTCTAAATTGGCTGCAAGTTAGAGTATACAAGGGAGAACAAGATGGAGTGCACCAGTGGATTCATTTTTAACCTATGATTATTTGGCTAAGGTTCATAATCAAGAAGCTTGTGTGGAAGAAAAGAGAAGAAGAGATAAGGATACTACTAGTCCTTCCTCTTCAGGCCAATCTAAACGCATAACATGAAGTAAAATGGAGCAACAGAAAAAGGCTAAAAAATCCATACTTGAGCATGTTATGGAGGATGTATCTCAGGAGAAGAAACAAGAAGGAAAGAAAAGGGGAAAGCATCCCAGTTATAGGTTACAATCGGATCTTGAGATTGCAAAAACCTTAAAAAGGTATTGGAAGATTGCATACTTGGCAGTAGAGTGGAACTCACACTTGGAGAAGTTCTTGGAATTGCAAAGCATGAATTTCATGATGCAACCATTGATATGTTGAAACAAAAAAGGCATTTTGATGGTGAAGTTTTGCAAGCATTGATGCAAGTTGACAAAGACATAGAGAAACAACTATAGAGGGAATATGATGATGCATGTAATGTTGATTTGGAGCATGTTAATGTTGAAAATGGGTTAAATGGGAGTGTAGATAGCAAGCTTATGGCTAAAATTAGTCTTATGGGTAGTAAGCATAGAGAGAATGCTACGTATATTGGGGATGTCCATGAATAAGCACATGAAGAAGAAGATGCAAATTTTATTCCAAGCAGTCATTATTATAATGAATGCATTGGGCTCGTGCTACAATAGAGACAATTGTTAAAGGGGGAGAAAGAGAGACGTCTTGCATAGCTCTCTTGGATCATGGTTTCAAAATCAATGTTA
This sequence comes from Lygodium microphyllum, assembly GCF_053477565.2. Classification (NCBI taxonomy): domain Eukaryota; kingdom Viridiplantae; phylum Streptophyta; class Polypodiopsida; order Schizaeales; family Lygodiaceae; genus Lygodium; species Lygodium microphyllum. The sequence goes on along the minus strand of NC_141159.1, from coordinate 95,842,398 downwards.
TGGCAGGAAACTGTATGAGAATGGAGGTTGGTTGATTGATGTAGATTCGAGATGGGCCATGCGCGTAGCAAATAATTAATCAAAAGATCTGTATGGGGCTTGTTTGAATGTACCCATGACTATTGGCGATGGATGAATATTAATTTTTTGTGTAGGATTCATGTAGTTATATGGTGATTTTGGGGCAGCCATATATTTTGAAATCAAGACTAGAAACAAAATCCTTTGATGATGGTTCTTCATATGCTCGCATTTGGAGTAAAGATAATACAAAGGTGGTACTGTTTCTTGAATCATCCTTGCAATCAGGATAGGCTGCAGGATAATCCTATGCCACCTAATGCACGATATTTTAAGGGTTTTTAGATAGCATTGCTATAAGTGGAGGCTATGGCAGTACCTCTAGGAAGATAATTATGCCTCCAAGAAAGGGAAAAATTGTGTTTGTGTCTACATTGTAGGAATGGACAATAGGCTTGGTAGTTTTAAGAATATTTCAGCCATGTGTAGAACTGAAAAAAAATATGTAGGATGGGCTAAAAAAGAGCTAAAGGATCTAATGGCTGCAAATGAAGGTATTTCATAGTTGTTTTCAAGGCTAGTTGATGTTGATACAATGACTGAAATTTTCACAGTAATTAATGCTAAAAACACAACACAAAAGAGGTTATTGATGTTGAAACTTTAGAGATGTATGAAGTCGTTCAAGAGTTTGATGAGCATGAATGTTATGGGTTGCAAAACAAGGTTGAAGAAAGGGTGGATACAAAGTACAAAACAATTGCAAAGAAGGCTAAGCCTGTGGCTTTGCCTTTACCACTGGAAAGTGATGGGTTGACTGAAAAAGTGATGGGTTGGTTGAAAAAGTGACTCAACATCCTAGTTTTCGGGATCCACATGGAGTAGAATAAAAATTTACAACTAAAACTTTACAAAAGTTGAAAATTGGTGATACAAGCTTTCTTTTTCATGCATAAAGAGCTTTTTTCTTGCAGATGTTGGCAAGGAATGGGAAAGCCTTTGCATTTCAGCCAGATGAAATTGGATGTGTTGATCCAATCAGAGTTGCACCTATGGTGATCTTTACAGTACCTCATGTGCCATGGAATTTAACGTCTATTCTAGTACCTCGAGTATATTTGTCTAAGCTGTTAGAGCTTTTGAATGAGAAGATTAGGATGCGGATTTTGGAGCCCTCTTCAGCTCCATATTTCTATTCCAAAGAAGAATGGTTCTTTGAGATTTATATAGGATTTACAACCAGTCGATAAGGTCACCATAAGGGATGTTGGATCAGACCCAATAATGGATGAATTTTCAGAAGCATTTGTAGGCAATGTAATTTACTCTATGGGAGATTTATATTTAGGATATGATTAGTTCCAACTTGCATTAGAAAGCCACAATATCACTACCATGAAGGCACCACTTGGATTGGTTAGTATGTGTATTCTTCCACAGGGAGCAACCGATTCAGTGGTGCATGTGATGAATGCTATGCATTATTAAAGTTTTGAAGGAGTATATTCCTCAGTTAACCTTACCCTTTCTTGATGATGTGCCGATGAAAGGATGTGATATCTATGAGAAGAATGAAGAGTTGAATGAGCATGGAAATGCAAAAGATTTGTGGCTGATCATATTGCTAAGTGTGGCATGATTTTGAGCCATCTTGAAGAAGTGCATTTGACTCTGTCAAGAGAAAAGGAGGTTTTTGAAGTGGAGGAAGTATTAGTTGTTGGGCACATGTGTAGACCATATGGGAGAAAGCCCTCATAAGTAAAGATTGATGCCATATAAGTAGGATGCGGGAGACATGTTCAAATGTATCTGAGGTGAGAAGATTTTTGGGTGCATGTGTCTTTTACTTTATATGGATTATGCATTTTGCTCATGTGGCTAAAAGTTTATATCAGCTCTTCAGAAGAGGGAATAATTTTTGGTGGAGTAAATAGCATACGAAAGCAGTTCAGAAGTTAAAGAGCTCATTGATTTCAGCCCCAACACTAAAAATAGAAAATATGAGAATTGGTAGCCTATTATTCACATTGTGAATACAAGCTCAATTGGCATTGGTTGGGTAGTAGGTCAAGATGATGCTGATGAGAATAGGTATGCCATTTGGTTTGGAGCAAAGGTCCTCAATGAATGGCAATGGCAGTATTCTCAAGTAAAAAGAGAGCTTTGGGTTGTAGTGACAGCCCTTAAGTGTGATAGGGAGTATTTTATGGGAGCTCATGTAGTGGTAGAGACTGATTGTCTACCTCTATTGGGCATGATAGTAAATTGCTCAACTCTCGATATTGCCATGTTATGGTGGATTGCATATATAAAGTCACTTAACCTTGATTTTCAACATATTTGCAGGTAGAGAAAACCTCGTGGTTGACATGCTTTCATGAGCAAGGTTTGAAGATGAAGAGGAGCTAATGGAAGATGAAGACGATGATGTGATATGTGCTGAAAATGACTTTATGATAGCAGGGAATGAATATGCAACTACTATTACTATAGGTAGAACAATTGTAACAAGGATTTTAATAGTAAGAAAAGAACTTACAACCATGGAGAAGAGATGGAAAATAGAGAGAAAGCATCATCAATGTTATGCTTCTGTGTGAGAACACAATTTTTAGAAGAGTTCAATGAGAATGATTAGCTAAAAATAGGCCAATATCTCAGCCTCATGACAATGAAGGCTAAGTGGTTTGAAGTTGAGCTCAAAAGGATTAAAAGAAAATCTTATGGGGTTTTCTTGAAAGACATATATTTATGGAAGCATGCAAAGAAAAAGGGAGGAGCTCTAGTACATGTATTGGGAGATAGGGCCTCTCAACAACAGGTGATGTAGGAGTTTCATGAAAGCTTATGGGCTAGACATAGAGGATTTTGGGGCACATTTGCCAAGTTCAAAGAGAAGCATTGGTGGCAAAACATGTATAAATATGTGGAGCATTATGTGGAATCATGGAGTGTTTGTCATATGCATTCCATGGTAAAGCATAGAGATAGATTGTAACTGACCTATCCATTGTATATGCACTACAAATGGGTAGTTGATTTGGTTACCATGCCTACAATTTTATGGAATATGAGATATCTTGTGCTTGCATGAGAAGACTTGACAAATCAAGTGGAAGGACAAGCTCTTAGTACAAAGACTACTCAAGCAGTTTTGCAGATTCTTAGTGGGAGAAGTCTTTTGCAGGTATGGTTGTATTGGTAAAGTGATTGTAGATAGAGGAGAGTTGGATGTGGATGAGGCTTGTGACTTCTTTTCATGATTGGGTATCAAGTTGCTGGCTTTAACTTCAGCCTACAATCCTGAAGCAAATGGCAAAAGTGAAGGAGATCATTAGCTTATCATAAGGCATTAGCAAAGTGATGCAAGGGCAGGGTGAAAGAGTGGCCAAGAAATGATTGGCCAAAGACCACAAGCCACTTTTAACCAAGTTTCCAAGCCAACTCCTATGAGTTGTTGCACTAGATAGGCGATTTTTGCCACTAACTACAGTAACTCTATCTAGCATTCCAACTATTCTCATGCAAATATCTAGACTTTAGTAAGCCTACTTAGTATTGCACTTCGCTTTTGTTTTTAACATTCACGGTTATGACTCTATACTGGACACTAGAATACTACACCTAGGATGTTTATCCCTTAGGAAATTGGTTTTAGGACATAGATCCAATGGATCTATTTTCATATCTTCGTTTAAGTTTCTTTTAAGTTATCACTTCTCTGTCTTTATATAATAAATTCCTTTTATTATTTACTGATAAAAAAAAATTCAAAACAATCAACTAATGTTCCATGAACCCATAAACCTCAATTTCCCTTTTAAACATTTCCCTTGTCCCATATGGTATAACTTAATACTTTGTAAACACTCTTAATTTGCCTGAAGTCGGAAACACCATATATTATATTAATAGTGTTTCCAAGTAATAACGTTGAATTATTATTATTTCTTTAACCCTAAGAAAATTCCATAAAATATCAAAAACTATATATTTAGTTTTTCCATAAAAGATCCTAATTTTTGTTGAGTTAAAAAATATGATTTTTATCAATAAATACTGTAATTTTCATTCAAAATAATTTTTTTATTTTTAAAACATAATAAACATCTTCCAAAAATTTTAGAAAATTTTTAGAATACTTTGAGTAGTAAAGAATTTAGGAAAAAAATGATATATCTCATAATTTATCAACAAAATATTTTATAGAAAATTATATATATAATTTTAAAGCAATTTTAGTTTTTTTTAAATTTTAAAAATATATAATTGGACATACATAAATACTAATAAATATTTGGAGTTGAAAATGAGGTTTAAAGACATTTTATAAAAATTATAAACCTAAGAAATATTTATGTTGCACCATTTATTTTGGTTAAACAATGTAAGACACATACGTGATAGTACGAGAATTGCAATTACGTCTTTGGAGGCCGTGTCCTTTGCAGTCCGAGAAGTCTACCAGTCATTTCAAATAGCAATCTCACCATTTCTCGCTTCCTTGAGTTTCCATATACAAATTGCATTGTTGCTATAGGAATGGCCACTTACAACCCTCTTAAGTTTTAATCTTGATTAATTCTAAAACTTAAGAGTTTAGCTTCCATGGTTAGAAATCGACGACTTAGAAGAGGCAAGAGAGTAATTCAAGATATCCATCATACTTCTACAAAATCATGAATGGAATGGAGTGATTGGAAGGCAGGAAATTGTTCTCCTACCCTATCACTTCAGATTAGGTGGGTACATTGAAGCTCTAGTTTGAGGTTAGATGAAAAATCATGGCGATTATCATCCAAGAGGCATGAATTTCAATTCTCTCCTCTTGCTCTTCTCTGATTGGGATTATGATCAATCTTCTTGGCTTTGATTTGCATTTTGGAACCCCCTATTGCTCTCCCTTCATCAAGTCATCACCAGAATGAAGGTGCCCTCCATAAGGTTCTCTCTCTCTCTCTCTCTCTCTCTCTCTCTCTCTCTCTCTCTCTCTCTCTCTCTCTCTCTCTCTCTCTCTCTCTCTCTCTCTCTCTCTCCATCCATTCATATAATACCATTCCATACACGCTGACATGTATATAGCCCCAAGCGCATGTTGCCCATTGAAGGATCACTTCTCCTCCATCGCCATTGCCCTTGCCTTGTTGTATTCCATGATGGAGATCATGAACATGATAAGGAACATATTGATGTGTATTCAAACTTGAATTTTAAGTAATTCCAGGTACTCTTAAGTTTGAAAACGGGCAATCCAGCAAATTAGTTGACAGTAGTGTTGGTTTTCAGTGTGTACAGTGGTCGTCGAAGCCAGTGGGGAAAGCAATGAGGCCAGGGTGGAAGATGACATTGTTGCAGGAGTAGGACATGCCAATTCTTTAACTCTCTCTTCGTTTGGTCAACCTCATCAGGCTCTTTGATTGTTTGATAGCAATATTAATCTTGCTCTTGGCATGTAGATTAGGTTTCCATTGGCTTGTTTGGAGGGGCAAATGGACTCGAAATTGTGATTTGACTGGACGATTGGCTCTGTGACATCGAAATCTATAGACCTTGACCCTATCGTGCACTTTCTGGCTCTCAAATCACATAGATGCTTTAAAGTGCTAAACCTTGCGAGGGTTAAATATAGTCTTGACACTGGTGCTATAGATTGAGAAGGATTTAACTTTTTAGTAGTAGTCAATGAAAGAGAGCAAAAACTTGGAGAATTCAAATTCAAAGAATCTATAAATACTATAGTTGGAACGCTTTTGACAAGTAATGGCAATAACCTATGAAAGTGTAATATTTCCACCATAACACTTCATATCAAAAGACAAATTCGGGCTTGAGACGTTTTAAAAATTACTCATCAAGCTATCACATAAGTGTCCACACGTAATTTTTTGAATATTGAGTCTTGCATTAAATCAATTCTGCAATCCAACACGAGAAGACGCCTCAATGTTCCCAGCCAACAAAAAGCAAAGACACCTTGTAAATAATATTAGGACAACTTGATCATAATTTTTCTCGCATTACATTTGATATAGCGTTCCCAATTCCATTTAATACATCAAATATCAAATTGATTTCATAATTGCAAGACTAATCGCAAAAGCCTTAATCGACCAAAAACCACTAGATGAAGTTTTTTTAAAGAAAAAAAGATGTTTTTGAAAAATAGGCCAAAATTTATGACGTTTTAGAGAGGGAGAGAAAGCATAAAATAATCATCCCTATGCCACCATCCAACAGGTAGGCAATCAAAATGCATTTTTAATAAAGCTCACTTGGTTCCTGACAAGTAGCCAAAAGAATGAGTTGACTACATGCTCCCCTCCATGCATATAAATACACCCTCTCTCCTTCACAAAGAAAACAAGAAGGAAGACCTCCTGATGATAGAAAAATTTCTATACTTCTCTTTTTCATTGTAGCTTGAGCCTTGAAGGAGGAAAATGCCCCTCTTCTACCTCATTTCCATTTTCTCTACCCATTGTTACGCCTTCCTCCCATACATCCATATCACTAAGCAAAATGTTGGCAAAATGTTTTTAGATGACCACCAACTCTCCTTGAACCACGACGTCAATTTCGCCTGATATACATGGCTTCGCGTGGTTGCGCAAAAATTCAAAAAGCCCATTTGAAGCAAGGGAAGCACTAAATGAGGTCGATGAAGAAAATTACATAGTAAAATTGGCAAAGCCCCCGTTATAGCGAACCTGAGAGAGGTAATATCTCATTGGTTTGGAAAAAAATAATTTTTTATAAGCTTATCGCTATATTTGGCTTTAAACGATTACAAACACATTGTAAAGAAAATGCATATGAACTATCGATTAGGAAAATAGCCTAAGTAATATAATAATGATCTATTCAATGAAAAAACTCTTTCACTTGAAAAATAATTATTTACTATTATCTCATTAATGATGCATGTGATTATAATAATAGAAAAAAGGTAGATGGTGCTAGGAAAGGGAATATTTTATAATTTTTTTCTAAAAGTGATGATCTCTATTTTATTTTTCTAACGATAAAAAAATGCATATGGGTTTAATAATAATTTATGAAAAATCATTTAGATATAATCAATGCATTAAATCAATAGAAAATTACATAGGAAAATATATACTAGATGCACATAAATTAGGTGCATGGAAATATGATTCGATGTCTGAAAGATGAAAGAAAAATCACACTTATAATTTTTGCATTCCTTGGAATAAAGTTTTCAGAAAAACAATTAGCATTGCACTTAGGACATAACTAAATAAAAATTGATCTTTCTAGATAACATTGAAAGTTTGGCAAATGGTCGAACATTGTTGATTAAACCATAGAATATGAGTATAATAAAATAAAAATTATGTATTGTTAAAATCACACGTAATGTTAATATTAATGATTATATTAGCGAGAGCATCAATATCATGAGTTCACCCACGTATGGTGAGAGCGGAATTTAAAGCCCAGTAACATGTAGGAAAGACCTGAAGAAGAGCAAATTAAGTCAAAATTTGACCTCATCGAAAGCAGCAAAGATGGATTTGGCAATTCTTACGAGTTGTAGAAGATGGGATTTCAAAGCGGTTTCAAAGAGTACTTGCAGAGTTTTTCATAATTTTTCTAGATGCCAGATCGAGTCAGACATGCAAAAATTTTCAGATGTCAATTCCGAGGTTGGATAGTGAAGAAATGAGGTGGGCAGTGGCAAAGGAGAAAAAAGGGCCAAAAGTTAAAAAATTTGGGGCATGGACTTTTTGGGGCCCCATAAAAAAATTGATTTTTTTTTGGGGGGGAAAGGGAGGGCCTTTTTGAAGCTGTGATGTGATGCTACTCAACCCCCTCCATTTGGCAATGATTAGTGGGGGAGAGACATTACAAGCTTGAAAGCAACCCCCCATTTTGATCTAGGTAATGGACTCCTTTGATTTCTCGCTTTTGATTGCCATCTCCACCTCATGAAATGGTTGCCTGATGGGAGAGATCAAATTCAATATTTCTCTCTCCTCCTCCTCTCTCCTCTAAGGGGCTGACGCAGAAAATCAAGAAGAGGATGCGATGAAGGATGCTTATCGGGCGTGGACCAAGATTGCTCCAAGATCGAAAGGAGGATGAGATGCAATGTCGAGCACAGTGTCGTGCCGCTCTACGGGCACACCATGTTAAAAACTGTAGAGTGCGGCTTTCTTATTGATCTAGAGAGCCAATGCCATTTTAGACATTAGTGTTAGTGTCCATGGTTCAAAAATATTAGATTTTTGGACAACAATTTTTGATATTTTAGATATTGTCTCTTGTAAAAAATTCCAAGAACCATAGATAACTTCTAGAATAGGATGACATGTAAAAGAAAGCATGTAAGCTTTCAGCCATTTGTGATGATTTTATGTAAAAAGAAATATTGGTGAAATCGTGCAACACACAATCACTATTTTCAAGCAGTGAATAGCACTCCGAAGTGGGAGATGAAGAAGGAGTGATTTGGCAGAATTCTGGCTAGGTATCTTGGTATTTTACACCCCCCCCCTTTCAGAGTCAATGGAAGCATGAGATTGGCGATCTAAGCAGCTTAGAGGAAGGTATTATTTTATGCATGTTCTTGTGTACAAGAGATTTTTCTTCTCATAATGCAGAAATAAACTGACAGGCTTCATCTGTGAGTATTCTTCTACATCTTCTATTCTTTCTATGAGTATTCTTCTGCTTCTTCTATTTCTTTGAACCCCTTCTCTTCCATCTACTCGTCTCCCTGGATCTCCCTTCACCCTACTGTCTCTTATCCCCACGGTAGACTTTCGACCCCAAACGCTCCGACAGGTGAACCCGATGTGAAAGTCGGTAGCAAAGGTACAATAGATGATTGATTTGTTGCAGCAACAACAATAGCAATATTTTTTGTTACAACAATAGATGCAAACTCGGCAGGAAGCAGAAAGAATTGATTCCTTAGTCATGAATGCATTGTAGGAAGTGGGACAATAATTGAAGCAGTTTAAAGGTCAAAATGTTTCGGCCTTCATCCGATTGTATGAAGAAAATATGTTGTTTCATGGGGTACCGCAGTATGCATGGAGTCGGTGTTTCTCCCATTTGGCCATGCATGCATTGCATGATTGGATTGATGAGTTACATAGAAGAGATGATGATTGGGCAGCTTTCAAGAAAGCTTTGAGAGAAGAGTTTTTCTTGGAAGATGCAGATGAGTTACATAGAAGAGTTTTTCTTGAAAAGCCCAATAAAGGGTTGGTTGCTATAGCTTTGCTCCATGAATTTGAAAGTCGATATGTGTAGTTGGATGCTCATGAGCAGTAATCATTGGAGAGTCAGAAAATTGATTTGTTTCTGAAGGCTACATATCCTGTTTTGCAAGAGAAGCTAATTGATTATTTAGAAGATGCCTCTTCTGAAATGGGATTGATGTCAGATTGGGTTAATGTAACTGAGCCAGTGCATATGTTGGTAAAGAGAGAGTAGATGAAATTAAGATAGGGTACAGACTTCACACTTGCCAGTGCTCAAAAGGCATCTGAAATTGCGGCCAAGGTGCCTCTAGCTATGGCAGAACAACTAACTATACCTGTTGATCTGGCTCTTAAAGGTGATGATATGGATGAATTAATCAAAGGCATGCGTGATTTGAGGCTAAATTTGATAGAGATCTATGCAAATGTCGAAAAGTTGGATGTTAAGGTAGAAGAGAAGGGCCAAGCAATAGCCCAAAGGCCGTATAGAGAAGGATACAAGAGGAGATGCATTTGGTGTGATAGTTTATAGCATGAAAAGTGAGATTGTATAGCTTATCATGAAGCAGAAGCAAAAAGGTTAGTCTTTTGGAAAGATGGTAAAATACATGCAACAAAAATTGGTCTTCCAATAGAGCCACATTTTGGAAATGGTGGAATGTAGAAGAGATTGGAAGATATGGATGTAAGGACAGCATTTGTTGCCATAGATGTTGCCACATATGGGTTGAGAATTGAAAGGACTACTGAAGCTCATAAAGGAGGCATGGCTGAAGCAAAATCTTGTGTTTGGATGCAAGCATTAGATTGCATGGAAAAGGGAAAAACATCAAATTTTTAATTGGCTAATGCAAGTCAGAGTATACGAGGGAGAACAAGATGGAGTGCACTAGTGGATTCATTTTCAAACTATGCCTATTTTGCTGAGGTTCATAATCAAGAATCTCTTGTGGAGGAAAAGAGAAGAAGAGATTAGGACACTGCTGGTCCTTCCTCTTCAGGCCCATCTAAATGCATAACAGGAAATAAAATGGAGTAGTAGAAATAGGCTTAAAAAGCCATAACTGAGCATGTTATGGAAGATGCATCTCAAGAGAAGAAAGAAGAAGGGAAGAAAAGGGGAAAGCAGCCCGGTTACAGGTTACAATCTGATCTTGAGACTACCACAAACCTTAAAAAAGTCTTGGAAGATCACATACTTGGTAGTAGAGCTGAATTCACACTTGGCAAAGAGTTCTTGGAATCACAAAGTGTGAATTTCATGATGCAATCATTGATATGTTGAAACGAAAAGTCAGTTTGATGGTGGAGTTTTGCAAGCATTGATGCAGGTTGACAAAGACATAGAGAAACATCTTTAGAGGGAATATGATGATGCATGTCATGCTATTTTGGAACAAGATAATGCTGAAAATGGGCTAAATGGGAGTATAAACAGCAAACTTGTGGCTAAAATTAATCTTATGTGTAGCACTAAGCATAGAGAGAAGGCTATGTATAATGGGGATGTCCATCAAAAAGCACATGAAGAAGAAGATACTCATTTTATTCCAAGCAGCCATTATTCATGAACGCATTGGGCTCGCACTACAATAGAGACCATTGTTAAAGTGGGAGAAAGAGAGACACCTTGCATAGCTCTTTTGGATCATGATTCTAAAATCAATGTTATGGCACGCAACTTATATGAGAGTGGATGTTGGCCGATTGATGTAGATTCGAGATGGCACATGCAAGCAGCAAACAATTCATTAAGGGATCTTTATGTGGCTTGATTGAATGTAACCATGACTATTGGAGATGTTAAGGATGAATATCTTTTTTTTTGCAGGATTCATGTAGTTATCCTATGATTTTGCAGTAGCCCTATATTTCAGAGTCAAGATTGGAAACGAAAGCCTTGGATGATGGTCCTTCATATGCTGTCTAGATTGGAGGAATGGATAGCATGTAGTCTTTGCAATTTTAAAAATATTTCAGCCATGTGCAAGGCTGAAAAGAAATATGTAGGATGGGATGAAAAAGAGCTGAAGACATATGGTTTGATTAGCTAGAAATGAAGATATTTTAGGGCTATTTTTAGGGCTAGTTGATGTTGATACAATGGCTGAAATTTTTGCAGCAATTAATGCTGAAAACAAGGTAGAAAAAGAGGTTATTTATGTTGACACTTTAGAGATTCAGAAATTTGCTGAGCATGAATGTTATGGGATGCAATAGGGGCTACAAAATAGGACTGAAGCAAGGGTGGACACAAAGTACAAAATAATCGTAAAGAAGGTTAAGCCTATGGCTTTTTGCCTTTACCACCTAAAAGTGATGGGTTGGTTGAAAAATGACTCAATAGCCTAGTTTACGATATCTACACGGAGTAGGAAATAAATTTACTATTGAAACTTTACAAAATCTAAAAATGGGTGATACACGCTTTCTTTTACTTGGAAAAAGAGCTTGTTTCTTACCAATGATAGCAAGGCATGGGAAATCCTTTGCATTTCAGCTTGATGAAATTGGATGTGTTGATCCAACCATAGTTGCACCAATGGTGATCTTTATAGTTGCTCATGTGTCATGGAATTTAAAGCCTATTCCAGTACCTCAGAAATATTTGCCTAAGCTGTTGGAGCTTTTGAATGAGAAGATCAGGGTGCGGATTTTGGAGCCCTCTTCAGCTCCATATTTGAATCGGTGGTTTATTGTTCCAAAGAAGAATGGTTCTTTGAGATTTATATAGGATTTACAACCAGTTAACAGGGTCGCCATAAGGAATGTTGGATCATGCCTGATAGTGGATGAATTTGTAGAAGCATTTGCAGGCAAGGCAATTTACTCTATAGGAGATTTATATTCAGGATATGATCAATTCAAGCTTGCATAAGAAAGCTAGGATATCACTACCATGAAGACACCACTTGGACTAGTTAGGATGTGTACGCTTCCACATGGAGCAATCAATTCAGTGGCGCATATGATGAATGCTATGCATAAAGTTTTAAGGGAGTATACTCCTTAATTGATATTACCGTTTCTTGATGATGTGCCAATAAAAGGGTGTAATATCCATGAGAAGAATGAAGAGCTAAATGACCAAGGATGTGGAATGTTTGTGGCTGATCATATTGTTGATTGCGACAGGATTTTGAGCCGTCTTGAAGAAGTGCATTTGACTCTGTTAGGAGAAAAGTCGATTTTTGGAGTGGAGGAAGTATTAGTTGTTGGGCACATGTGTGGACCATACAAGAGAAATCCCTCACCAATAAAGATTGATTCCATGAGTAGGATGCAAGAGACATATTCGAATGTATTTGAGGTGAGGAGATTTTTGGGTGCACATGCCTTTTACTTGATATGGATTCTGCATTTTGCTCATGTGGCTGAAAGTTTATATCAGCTCTTGAGAAAGGGGCAAAAGTTTTGGTGGGGTAAACAGCATACGTAGGCAATTCAAAAGTTAAAGAGCTTATTGATTTCAGCCCAAACACTAAAGAGAGAAAATTATGAGAATGGACAGCCTATTATTCTTAGTGTGGATACAAGCCCAATTGGCATTGGTTGGGCAGTGGATCAAGATGATGATGATGGGAATAGGTATGCAATTTGGTTTGGAGAAAAAGTCCTCAATGAACGACAAGGATGGTATTCACAAGTCAAAAGAGAGATTTGGGATGTAGGACAACCCTTAAGTGCAATGGGGAGTATTTTATGGGAGCTCATGTAGTGGTAGAGACTGATTGCCTACCTCTATTGGGCATGATAGCAAATTGCTCAACTCCTGATATTGCCATGTTACAGTGGATTTTATATATAAAGTCACTTAACCTTAATTTTTAGCATATTGTAGGTGAAGAAAACCCCGTGGCTGACATGATTTCATGAGCAAGGTTTAAAGATGAAGAGGAGCTGATGGAAGATGAAGAGGATGATGTGATAGGTGCTGAAAATGACTTTGTAACAATAGGGAATGAGTATGTTGTTACTGCAGGTACAACTATTGTAATAAGGATTTCAGCAAGTAAGAAAAGAGCTTACAACCATGGAGAAGCGATTACCATTAGAGAGAAAGCATCATCACTGTTATGCTTCAGTGAGAACACAATTTCTGGAAGAGTTGTATGAGGATGATTGGCTGAAAATAGGCCAATATCTCAGCCTCGTGACAAAGAAGACCAAGTTTTTTGAAGCTTGAATTCAGAAGGTTTAAAATAAAAGCTTATGGGTTTTTCTTGAAAGATGGATATTTATGGAAGCATGCAAAGAAAAAGAGAGAAGCTCCAGTACGTGTATTGGGAGATAGAGCTTCTCAACAATAGGTGATGCAGGAGTTTTATGAAAGCTTATGGGTTGGATATAGAGGAGTTTGGGGCACATTTTCCAAGATGAAAGAGAAGTATTGGTGGAAAAACATGTATAAAGATGTGGAGCATTATGTGGAATCATGGAGTGTGAAAGGAAACCTAAGCTATAGGGTAGGTGAATGGTTTCTTGGGGCAAGCTTGGTAAAAAAAGAGCAAATCTCCTGGATCGTTCAAAATAAATAAGAGTGGAGACTATTCCTATGTTCTTTATGTTAGAGCAATGCATCAAGGGGCCAATCCTCTTGGTGTAGGAGAGCTGGAATGGAGCCACAACATTCAGCCAGAAGGGTACCTCCTTTATGTTTGTATTACATGGTATATTATACCAAGATGTATGGGATCTCCTTCTAAGGAGTAAGGAAGGGAAATCATTAGACTATGTTCCATTACAAATGCAACATCTGCATTAGCAATTAGGCTAGTGTGTCCCTTGGACACTCCTGGTCTCACGAGGCGATGTGGGGTTGTCTTGTGAGTGTTAGAGAGGCCCAACTAGTACCTATAGCTAGTGTCGGACTCATTTTAGGTATTGATAGGTAGTGTGTTTGCCACAAATTACCTACAAGTGGTGGTTCTTGTGCCTTGGTTGATTGGGACCTATTCTCTAGTGTATGCCAAAAATTAGTGAGCTAGACTCACAAGACCGTCAAGCAGAGCTCCAAAAGCAAAAAAGGGCTGAATGAGTTAGACAACAGGCTGAGATAAATAGAAGATACTCTCTACACAGAAGTGGCCCAATATATTTGCAAGGGTGGGGTCTTAATAACCCTTGCTCAGTGCATAATTCGTTAGGGGAAGGAAGCTCTAGTCCTTCCCCCCCTTTAATTACTCCCTCCAGTTCAAGTGAATCTATAGTCCCGGTTGTTCAAACCCCTGTAGCAAATCTAGTTGTTACCATGGCGGGACAACCTATTGCTATACCTGCTAGAATAGTAAATTTTCCAGCTTTAGGTTTCCTCCTACCCATCTTTAATGGGTTAATGGAGGAAGAAACAAATACTTTAAAGAGGTAAGGCTACTGTAGAGGAGCTACCTAGTGGCAGTAGAGCTAGCCTCATTGAGGCTATAGGGGTAATGGCACTGAAGTTTCTAATCTTTGGGCCATTATGAGAGATCAAAAGGGTAGAGAAGGCGACAAAGATAATGTAAAACCTCTCAATGGAAACCCTAAGCAAGACGACAAAGGGATGCAAGTCCTTAACCCCGGCATGGAAGGGGGACCTTTAAAACCTATAGAGAGTAAAGTTGATGCCAAGAAAGGTAAATAATTTCCAAGGAGAAAAAAAAAATCTAAGGAAGAAGCACCAAAGCAGCTAGTTCAACGACCAAAAGAGAGAATGGTTTGGCAAGAGAAGAGAGCTATAGTGAATTATCACCAATTCGATTTGGCAAGATCTCTTTGCAATGTTAAACTAGATGTGAATCTCTTGTAGCTGACTAAGCTGTCTCCAAGAGTGCACAAGAAATTAAAAAAGATCTTGCCTACTAGGTATATCATAGAACCTTTGGGCATAGCACGAGTAGGAGAGGATTGGTGGGAGCATGTTGAAAAACATTGCCCAAGGGTTGTAGCCTTTGTTGATGGAATTCTAGTGGATCATGCTATTGTAGATACAGGATAATCTATTAACAGCATGAGTTCAAAATTGATGGAGAGGATGGGTTTGGAAATCCAAAAGGATGCCTCCATAATTGTGTGAATGGATGATGAAAGTTTAAGAGAACTTGAAGGTTGTATTACCAAAGTCCTTGTGAGCATTACTATTGTGGAATGCACTATTGACTTTATGGTTATTAGGTTTGCAGGACAACCAATCTATCAAGTACTGTTAAGAAGGCCATGAATCTTGCTATTGGAATGTCAAGTAGATATATCTGCTAGTCGATTAATATTTGGTAGAGGTGCCAATTGTGTGGTAGTAGATGCATTACCTAAGTATCCTCAAAGCGACAGGGCTCATCTATCCTCTATGGAATTACATACATTAGAAGATATATTTGGCAATTAGACCTCATCAAGCAATGAATCAAAAGAAGGGTCCACTATAGAGAACATCTATCAAATAAATTTGAATATGGCCAATAGAGCCCCAAGATCGAATAAGAGACACAGATGTAATTGAGTTGGATCTTGGTACACCAAATGATGCCAATAGAGCCTCAAGATCAAATAAGAGACACAGATGTAATTGAGCTAGATCTTGGTACACCAAATGATGTGTGGCCAATCAAATTAGGGTCCATGCTCAGTGTGGAAGAAAGGGAGGACTATGTGTCCCTTATTTAAGAGTTCCGCTATATTTTTCCCTACAGTTATGATGAGTTGAGAGGTATTCCTCCTAGCCTGGCTATTCATACCATTCCTCTAAAGGAAAGTAGTTGTCTTGTGCATCAGAAAGTAAGGCCTATGCCTTGTGAACTGAGGGATTGCGGGCTATTTGAGGAGTTGCAAAAATTTCAACAAGCTGGTTTGATCTTCCTTACTCAACACACTGAATGGTGTTTACATGTCATCAAGAATAAGAAAAATAATCAAATCTAGCTTTGCGTAGAATTTAGAGAGCTGAATAACCAGACAGTTAAGAAATACTACCCATTTCCCTTTATTGACTAGATTTTAGATCAATTGGCAAGTAGGGAAATATATTTGTTTATGGATTGCTTTGTAGGATAGAACCAGATGGTAATTGCAGGAGAAGATAAGCTGAAAACAACTTTCATTGAATATCTTTGATACCTTTGCATACCATGTGATGGCCTTTGATTTATGCAATGCACCTGGTTCATGGCAATGAACAGTAGACAAGATCTTTGGTGGCATCTCCCTAGAGGAGTTGAAAGTATTTATCGTGATGTAGCCACCATAAGAAACAAGTACTTGATTATTCTAAGAAAGTGTTTTCAGCACTCCAGACAATTTTGCATATCTCTTAACCCATGGAAGTGCGTCTTTGGGGTGCCTTATGGGCTATTACCAGGCCATGTGGTCAATTCAGTAGGGAGCGTGACTGTCCCTTAAAATATCAAGGTCATAGTCACCATGAGTACGCCACGCGCTCTAAAATAAGTACATAACTTTTAGTCATCTGTAGGGTATTCTCGGAGGTTCATAAATGCCATGGCAGAAAGAACATTGCCACTAACAAATCTATTATCCTTTAGATATCTATTTGTATGGAGAGTGACCCTTGTAAGGTAGCTTTTGATGATGTGAAACAGGAGCTAGTAAAAGCACCAATTTTAAAAGCACCTAAAAGGGGCGAAGCATTCTATATATTTTCAGCATCCACCATGCATAGTATCAGCTATTGTTTATCCCAAATCTTAAAAAAAAATGGTATCATCAGATCGCTTTTGCTAGTTGGAAGTTGGGCATATCAAAAATCAACTACACCTACGTGGAGAAGTTGTACCTTGCAATGGTGTTTGCGATTAAAAAATTCAGGCACTACATTCTCTAAGGGAAAGTAGTTTTATATACGAAGGTGGAGAAGGGGCTTAGATTGTTGCAGATTCATCCTGTGGATTGGTGGTTTCGGTAAGCTAGGAGCTTCTCTCAAGAGATTGAATGAAACATTAATTAGGAAAAATTAGGTAGACCTGAGCGTTGACTTACTTAGGGTCAGGTCTTAAAACCTTGATTTATTAATTATATTAGAGGAAAGGTGCAGTGGCTGTGCCAGAACTCTGTTAAGGTTCCCTGAATCCTAACCAATTGTGCTGGAAAAAAGCATTGCACTCCATGAACCAAGGGTAACTATGATCGCTCCAATCGGATGAGAAGCCCTTGTGGGCTGCCTCTGATGGAGCTATCTGATGCATCGAGACCTTAATTGTAAAATTAGGACCTCAAGCTTGCATGTTGATCCTCATGCGGACACTCGGTACCTTCTGTTATGGGGCGGGCTCTAGGAAACCTAAATGATAGACCCAGTGCATTCTCAGAGTGCCGAGCGAAGCTGTCTAGGATAGTTCATTTTCAACCACTAAAACGTGCTGCCATGGAATTTTTAGGAAGGCACGTGACACATGGTATCAGAGCCTAATTTAAATTAAAAATATCCAAGCCATGATATTACATTTATTAACTATCCCCTCGATGGTTCCTTGCATTGAAGTGGTCATTGGCACCATGATTAGTGGGATTGCATGTAGAGGAGGCTTTCCCTTGCATTTTCCACCACTGATCTTTATCTAGCCTCTTCTACAACAACACTTGTGCTTGGCACGTCCTCATGTGTGGGGCTCATTATAGCTAACTCTTGAGATTGGGACGGTTGCTACACTAATCTTCTAATGGAAAGAGCTATTTTCTACTCCTCCTCTTGTCTCAATCTTTCTTCCTCTTCCTCTTATCACTTTCTACGCTCCTCCTCAAGTTTTTTGGATTCCTCTTCAACCCTTTGCAATTCTCGATTTCCTTCAGTGGTGGGCCTAGGTCTCATGATAGGAATTTTCAGCTCAATTCTTCTTCTTTTTCGTTCACTTAATGGGCATGAGCCCTACGCTATTCTTCATTGACCATCCTTTTACTTGAGGTTTCTTGCTATTGAGTGGGGTGGTGGGATTCTTTCTCCTTAGCAACTTGTTCTTTCCTCCTCCTCCTAAGCTCTATTGAATTCTTCCTCCCTCACATTCCCTGTTGAGAATGAAGAAGGAGTGCTCATTGGAGAGGGAGAGTGGTGCTCTTTTTGAGTTGGTGATCATTTAGGAGTTTCCTCTACTACTTCTTCTCTTTCCCTCTCCCCCAAGGCTTCCTGGATTATGGCCATTAGCACCCCTATGAACCCTACGATCAATGCCTTGGATGCTGATTTTTTTCCTCTCTAACTCCGCTATTGTAGGTAGGGACCCTCCCCCTGCTTTCCTTGGCATTGTTTCTAGCACTTTTTCTAATCCTTGGATTATTTTTCAGACATAGGCATTCTAGTTCACCTCATCTAGTGCATGCTGCAAGGCTTTCAAGAAAGGGCACGGCATATATCTTTGACTTGAGAAGAGTGTGTGGACTATCTTTGCTTGCAATCTAATGGTGGGCTCAAGAATATTAGCCAAGTTAGTTCCATCATTCATGTATAATTTCTTCTTGTCCATTTCCAATATCCCATAGACATATCTCTTCGGCCTCTTATTCAGCTTGTCCACTAGCCCCAAGGCCTTTCCCATGATTTTCGGGCTGAGTTCAACTTCCACCCTTCTAGCAGCATCTCCCTATCTGATTGTCACCATGCTTGTGTTTTTTTGTATGTCAAAGGTTTTTAGGAGTTCATTTGCCATTATCTATGTCCTGGCCAACCTTCTCTAGATACTTGGCAAGATTGCATTGGTTTATCATCTATATGACCGCCTCTTCCAATGTCACTAGCTCTCCTAGGTTATGGATGCTGTTGTATTTCAACTGATTGAAGATGCATGCCTCCATCATTTGGGTTCCTGTCACCACACAATAGTCCATAATGAGTTCACTTGAAGGACATTTCTTGCATCACTAAGATAAAGTGATTAAGAAGAAACATTATCTGATGGTGAAACGTATAACTAAAAAAATGAGAATATTGACATCAATCAATCTATACATTCAATGCAATAACTTCATGAATAAATTTTTACTAAAAGAAAAAAAAAGTTCAATTCATAATTTTATTTTGAAGTTCAACTGCTATTTTGATTTTTTATTCACCTTCCACTTTACCCCTCCTCCCCCTTGGAAATGATAAAAATTATTCCTAAGATTGTGGAAGTAAAGGTATATGGGTCTTCAGTGCATCCTTGGTGTGCCTTATTTTTTCAAAAGCCAGTCGTTAAACTTTGGGTTATACTCTAGTTTCACTTAATAGTCTATATCATGTGGGATGAATGCCTACTTGTGCGATATAAGCCAATCCATTGGTCAAGAGGTCACATGAGCTGATTTGTCTTGCAATGTGGAGTTCCTCCTTTGTTAGGATCATATCCATGTATGGATGTAGCATGCTATTGTCTTCTAATGGCAGATTTATTTTCATTGCTAATACCCTAAATGAAGTTCAAACCACATATGTTTGGTCATACTCAGAAGTCTTAATGGCACATCCTTGCTTCACATTAGTCATGATTTGATAACCCTCTTGTGTCCATGAAATTTTTAGAGTATACCATTTGCATAAGAAATCGGACTGAGATTCAACTAATCATTAGAGCTCAACAAGTTCCTGTGGTGGCATAGGAATTTTACTTTTCTTGAAGAATGTGATTAGCATTGGATTATGGCTTGCTCTCTTGAAATTTCATTGGAAATCAACTCTTTTGCAATGGTGGAGGCCTTTAATGAAGATGAATTCGTATTCTTCCCAAGAATATAGTAAGAAACACACCTCATCTACTATGTCATTGTCAAGTAGGTCTAGGTCAAAGTGTTCATAACTTCTAGCAAACAATGTGAAAGTTGAGTCTCCAATCATCGGATACACATTACTAAGTAATCCCATGTGTCCATGGCCATGTTGGAAGCCACTTCAAGAATGGATCATCATTGATGTGATGTCTTACATCATGCTAGTGTCTTTCATTTAGTTGGATATTGGACAAGTTGGTATATGGTATTTTCACTTTAGGATTATCATTGGGTTAGTGAGCGTGGTTTGAAAAGTTGATTCAGTTTGGAGTTTGGTTGATGCTTTGTCATCAAATTGTGAAAGTGTGATCATATCAAAGTTATTAGGTGAGAGCTCATTGATGATTAGTTGCTCATTGATGCTTGGTTAAGCTTTGGGAAATAGACCGTTAGAGCACTCATGGATTGAGCCACTTTCTCCTAGTTTTTCTCCTTCCCTATTTTGATCTACATATCTTTGCCTTATTTTTTGAAGCATGAGATTGAGGATCATACATGCCACTTATGAGTTTGGGAAACCACACCAAGGTGTTACCTCCATACTAACCTTGGATATGCAACAAGGCTTTTGGAACCTAGCGTGGCCTAGTCACCTATGCACCATAGGAGTGCCAACTCCTCCATTTAGGCCTAGAGTGTGAGGCATGAAAACTATGAGTTTTGAAGAATGATTGACTTTTCTGAGGCTATGGTGGTCCACCCACTTGAGTGTTTGGTCAGTAGCTATGGGTGTGGTTTCTAGATACTAGTGGGACTTCCCAATGGATGTATGTTATGCTGCACTACCCCCTCCTTAGGGTTGACACTAGGGTTGACTACTAGTGGCACTCTAGGCATTTGGAGGATTGTAGTGCTCTTGAAAGCCATTACTATTCTAACATTACCTATGGCAAGGTGGATGTGCTGTGAGTGGTAGTCAACATTACAATGAACTTTTTTTTTGAGCACGTGGTGCAATAGTGATTCCCTACAAATACTTTGTCAGTTAGGTAGTATATAAAAGATGATGGGTAGGCTCTTAGTGTTGATAGAAACCATTAGTTTGCACTTTCTTAAGAGTGGATAGGATTGCCCCCCAAATGGGTTGAGTTTTGCATTAGCTAGTTGCAATTGGGGTTGACCCATAGTAGTCTAGTGATCATATATTAAGATATTATAGTCAGCTCCCTCATCAATTAGCGCATCAAAGTATGCCTTTTGATCAATCATTGTTATATGCAAATAGACTAGTGCTACTGCTTCCTCATCCTCATCCTTGATTTCAGTGATGGTTGGTACTGTCACATTCATTGGTGTTCCTATCATTGGAGTTTCATGGAGTGGATGTGATAGAGGGTAAAACTTTCTTATGTGACTTCCATTTAAAAAGGATATGCATTTTCCCTCTAAGGTTTTGAGTTTGACATTGTCTGTTCTACTGATATTGCAAACCTTGAAAGGTCCCAATCCCTTGAATTTTATCTTTTTCTTGTATCCCTTAATAGAGAACATCAAGACTAGGTCTCCTTGCTTGGGCATGAGTTGCAATGAGATGATTCTAAAATAGGCATTCTAGCTCTACCAACTAAATTTTCCATGCTTTCTTACCCTCCCATCTTTCCTATAGTGCTATTCTTAAGCTTGAAATAAAGAATTCTATTGGTAGAATCACTTCAGTTCCATAGGTCAATTTGAATGGGGTTTGTCCTAAGGCCATTTTTTAGGCTATCTTATATGCCCATAAAGCTTCCATGAGCTTGTTGTCCTAGTCATTACATGAAGTAAAGACTACATTTGTTAGAATATTTACCAAGATCTTATTTGTGGACTCATCTTGACCATTAGCTTGAGGATAGTACAGAGGAATTCCTATGGATTATCAAGAAGGTGGATAATAAGTGAGCAACCACTTCATTGATGAAGTGTGTGCCTTGGTCACTAACCAACTCTATGGGACAACTAAGTTGTCAGATTACTTTCTCCCAAAGGAACTTGGCCCCAACTCTATGGGACAACTAAGTTGTCAGATTACTTGGTCCCAAAGGAACTTGGCCATGGTCCTAGCATCTTTTTTGTGAGTTGCTCAAGCTTCCACCCACTTGGTGAGGTAGTCTGTGGCAACAATGATGTACTTGGCTTGTGATATTATGCCACAGGGCTGATTGGACCAATTAAGTTAACTCTCCATTTCTCAAATGGTTGTCATGAAATTATTGGATTCGACTCCATTTTGTCTTTATGAATGGGGACTTTGGTCTGTTTGGCAGTCATCACAATGTTTCACAAACTTAACTGCATCATGGAATAGCATAAGCTACAATAGTTGAGACTAGGGCATCTTTTGTGTTGTGGTGTCTCCAACAACTGAAATGTCCTCTAACAATCCTACCATGTGCTTTCATGAGCATATCATGCATTTCATGTTGATATATACATGGGACATATGATTTACCATATAGTATTGTTTTCCCTTGTGTACTACCACAAAGAATTTGAATTCCAAAAGCAAGAGCAACCATTGAGTAATGTGTCCTGTTGCACATGGTTTATTCACAAGATAAAGAAATGCCTGATGATCCATGAAGAAGGTAAAGGGCGTCACTAGAAGATAATGTCTAAACTTCTTTATAGTAAATACCATGGCTAACCCTTCTCGCTCTATTGTGGAATAGTTCATTTTCATATTAGTGAGTTGTTTGCTAGCAAACCTCACTGGATAATCAAGGTTATGCTCACCATGTTGACACAACACTACCCCCAGAGCAAACTTTGATGCATCAATGTGTACATGGAAGATAATGGACCAATTTGGGGCTCTTAGGATAGGAGCTGAAGTTAGAGCCTATTTAAGTCATTCATAGGCTTGCTGACATTCTTTGGTCCACTTGAATATTATCAATAGCTTATACAAAGGTCTAGCAATCAATGCATAGTTTAGCACAAACTATCGGTAGTATCTTGTGTGTCCTAAGAAGCATTAAAATCCCTTGACATTGATTGGAGGGGAAAGGTCTACAACTACCTTGAGTTTTGAGAAGTCTATGGCTATCCCATTCCTCGATACAATGTGTCCTAAAATACAACCGTAATTCCTCCAAAATTGGTACTTTAAGGAGTTCAATGAGAGACCGTATTGCCTACACCATTCAAATGCTATTCATATCTTTTCGAAGTTCTCTTCCTAGTTGGTGTGGATGTACAGGTCATCGACGAATACCTCCAACCATTTTCTAAACATGTCCTTGAAGATGGCACACATGAGGTGATGGAAGGTAGTAGGGGTATTGGTCAGCCCAAATGTCATGACTATGTATGTAAACACCCCCCATTTTATGGAATGTTGTCTTGTCCTATCATCTGGTACATTTGGTTATAGCCTAAGAAATCATCTAGGAAACTATAGGCTTCCTTTCCTATCACTCTCTCCAACATGTGCTTAATATATGCTAATGGGTAGTTGTCTCTCTTTGTAGCTACATTGACCTTTTTATAAATCATGCACACTCAAATCTTTCCATTCTTTCTCATGACTATCACTATGGATAATAATCAATTTATGTGCTCGATCTCATAAATAAATCATGGATTTAGTAGCTTATCAATCTCTTCCATTACTGCATGTGCATGCTTAGGATTCATTGTGCATGGTCATTGCTTAATGGGTATTGTGTCAAGAATTATGGAAATATTATGAGTCACAATACTCTAATCTATCCAATTTAGCTCATCTAAGGACCATGCAAACATGTCCAAGAATTCTCTTAAGAGGTGTATGGGACTAGTCTCTTCCTCCTTAGTTAGGTTTTCTACTATATACATGGGTCAAGTCTTGTCCCCTTCCCTCTCCAAGTTGACTTCCTTAACTCTAGTTGGTCCTTCAATGGGTTCACTTGCCTGCCCTTTCTACTTAGCTCCTACTAACACCATTGTTCAATCACCCATCTTAAACTTCCTAAAGTGCTTTGGTAAATGGTGGGGTTTCTTTTGTTGATTAGCTTCTACAAACTTCGACTATTTTCTTCTCTCTTCCCTTAGCCTCTTACTTCTTAGGTGGAATGGGAAGTCCCCCTTGGTGCATTTGGTCCTAGGTGGTTGAGGCATTTAAGGGTCATTATCAGAGCTTACCTCTAACTTGGAGTTGTACTCACAATCCTCACTAGAAGAGGCTATCTCCCATGGTGGTCGTAGTTCTAAGATTGACTCCACTCCAAATAATGATGTCATACCAAGTTAGACTAATCCTGCTTGCTCATAATCTACTACCTGTAGGTGTTCTAGCCAAAATCTATCATAACCTACCTTGGAAACTCCTTCCTTAACTTTAAAAGAATGAATGTTTTGGGGTTTGTAGTCTATTATAATTTGCTCAATTACTCTGCCATTTGTGTCATATTCTATGGTCTGCACTTCCTCTTCTCTTTTGTCACACTTGGAATAACAGTCTTCGTACTCATCATCAAAATCCTCATACTCGAAATGTGCACCGTTTTCAGGGTTCCTATCCTCAAGTTTTTTCTCACTTGTAATGAGAGTTTAGTTTTGTAATAGGTTTAAGTAATGCACTTTAGTCCATCTCCACTCCTTACTCTCCATGAGATCCTTGAGGGGATTTAGGTTTTACAAGTGGGTTACCAGCTAGCTCACTTGATAGGTACTCAAGGATTCTATGGAGTTTCAATTTGTTAGTTGGAACATGATAGGTGATTGGTGTCAGTCAGCTAATGAAACTCCTGGTCATCATGCATAGGGGCATTGTGCATAGGTTAGAAGTTATGCTTTGTTGGGTTTGCTAAGTGAGTCTACAGCTGGCCCATATTCATTCTCATAATCTAAGAATGGGAGATCAATGGTTGCCAATACATGTATCTAGTCACACTCATCCTCATGACAAGGAATATGCTTAGTTAGGGGTCCATAATTGCTTCTAGCCTTTGTGTCACCCTTTAGCATGGTAGAGATGGCATCTAGGTCCACTGGGGTGAGGTTTTCCAAGTGTCCATCTCTATTCAATATGCTTTTGATCTATTGCCTAAGAGTATTAGGCCATTACCCCAATCCTCTATCACTTGGGCATTCCTCATCCAAGGTCTACCTAGTAGGATATCATAATACACTCCCTTCATGACTATGAAGTTCAGAGAGAATTGAATTCTTCCTATCTTTACAAGCAATCCTTCAAGACTCCAAAGGGTCTAACCTTCATCCCGATCACTAGAGTGAAATTGAACTATGCAGTTTCTACTAGTGGGTTTCCCCAAGCTTGCAAGCTTGCATGGCTAAGCACACTAGATCCTACTCCTGTGTCTACAATATCATTTCATGTTGTATCTCCTCAAGCAATGACAGATAAGACTACATGCATTGGATTCAATGTTAGGCTTGGTATATGTGTCATAGCATCACGGTTGAGCAAGACTTGGAGTTCATGTAGATTGGTTTGTTCTACCCATTGGTTAAATACTTGCCATAGTGCATGGATTTTCCTTATAAACTCTCCTAGTGGTGATGTTACGGGAGTTGATATAAGTGTGGTGAGAAAATTTTTAGCCACCTTTCCCTCCTCTACTTCATGAGCTTCCTATCAATGCTTTTGGACATGTCATCTATTCATGGCATCCATGTTTTGCATATGCGGTTGTGCATGCGGTGATGTTGCCTCTCCGGCTCTCAAGTATGTAGGAGAGACTGGTGGACTCATGGGTTTAGAGCTCATCAATCTTGTCCTCAGTGATAGGTTCACCATCTTGCAAGTGAGCTTGTGCTTCTTTTATCCATGCTTTGACCTTATCCACATCCATTAGTTGTTGGTTTTTGGGGTCAGGGTTCAACCTTAGCACGTTTCTTCTCCCTCATTTTAGGAGCAGATGTTTCTGGTTCTATATCAATAACTTTATTTCCCTTCATTAAAGTGGTCACACTCTATTTTGAGTGTTATTTTTGCATCAGTCCTCTTTCTTCTCCCTCACCGGATCTTCTTTTGTATAGAGGTTACATCTAGATTGCTAGATCTACGTAACAAAATGGCATTATTGTCATGGTGACTTGAAATAAAAGAGTCATGACATTTATGGGGATGGAAATGGCATTATTGTTTGGTGACTTGACACAAAATATTCCGAGCAGCATAGATGGCATGATTGCCAAACTAGTGGAGGGTTTACATCTAGGGCAATCAACAGATAGTTATGTGACTTTGCATTCAGGACATCTTAAGTTGGCTTTTTCTCTATTTTCTTACTCCTTTTCAAGGCATTGGGATGAGATATGCCCTAGATGGCCACGTATCCCCAACATGGTATGGACTCCTAGTTCTGACCTCCTTCTAGGTCTCTATCTCTCTCTTTTCCTAAAGCCATGATTGGCATAGGCCTAAAGTCCTTCAATATGGGATTACCCTCCTTGTCTAAGACACATAAGGGTTCATGTATGTGTCTTCCTCCAGTGGTTTCTCTATAAGGAGTACTAAAGCATCACTTGGTGGATGGGTTATTATAGGTCCAGGTGGTCTAGGGATTCCTTTTGGATTAATGTCAATCCTTGGAGTGGTCGGCTTTGAATGGCTAGGTGCAGGTAGAGACAAAGGGGCTCTCCTTCCAAAGTAAGGTTTCCTAACTCCTGGATAGTATGACTAAGCATAGGGTTGCTAGTATGGCACCTGTCTTTGCAAGTGGTAGTGCATAATTTCATGCATGAATCTTCCATAGTTTGCACAAGGCTAGAATCTAGGATAGAAATCCTCAGATGGTAGGTGGTTCCCTTCACAATGCACACACTGCACGTGAGGTTGCAGTAGCCATCATAATGACTCCTATAGTCTAGTCAACTTTGACTTTAGATCAGCTATCACTTGAATCTGATCGATATTCTTTCCTTTATTTTGATCACTAGGGATTGATCATTTGCTATGTGTTGTGGTTCTCTCGGCATTTATAAACATGTTGTGTTACCCTAGAGATTCTCTCTCTGAGCAAGTCATCCACTCGTATAGCCTCCTCATAGAATCTTGCAAGCACATCCCTTTGTAGGTTAGAGTTGCTCGATATAAGGCCTTATAGAGTTCTTCATTGTGGATCCTGTTAATGAATATAGTGGAGATTGCTCTTTCATTGGGTTGCTAAGCCGTTGTAGTGGTCCTCTTGCAGATACTTCTCATGTGAGTGGCATAGTCTTGTATGTCCTTTGAGAATCTCTTGATGAAAAGATCCTTTAGATTATTGAAATTATTGTGTTTGTCATTATCTAAACTAGTAAACCAAATCCTCTCTTAGCTCTTAACCAAAGACCCAATGCTTGTGTCTATTGAGTGATCCATGAGATGGTTAGCCTCACATACCTACTCAAACTATTTAATGAAGTTGTAGGGGTCATGCCCACTTGATATTTAACAAGTTGCTTGGCAAATATGGGTATCTTCGTTTAGATCTAGGTATTTGGGGTGACTCCTAGCCTGAGCTAGCAATGATATTGCTAAGGTTGCCCGACTTTGCTTGGTACTGGTGTTGTCTCGCAATCACTTTGTGAGCAACTTGCTCACTAGAAGATTTTCTTCAAAGGCTCTCTCCCTATTGGCATTTCCTCCTATTCTATTTCTACCTCACATGGCTAAAATCCTATGAATCTCACTTAGCTCTCTCTCTTGGCATAACCTCTAAGCCCATTGCTCCTAACTATACCTCACTATGTACTGCAATGCCATCCTTCCTAGCCTCCTCTCCTCCTCAAGATCAATTATTATATCAGCTATAGGTCTTCCATGATGTGTTATCCTTGTTTGTTGGTTATATTATGTGATAAGTCACTAGACATCATCCAAGTACCTTGCTATGTTAAGGTCAAGGTCATTCTCGTTTGAGCTTGTACCTACCATGGTGGTTGTCTCCTGACCCATTAGTATTTTTATGAGGTTGACTAAGCCAACTAAAGATGTGTCTCTAATCTTGGCGGCTAGTTCTTCCTTGCCTTAGTGGTTTGTTGGTTCTATCTTCCTTAATATTTGTTTTTGGTATCTTGGATCACTTGTCTAGTTTTCAAGATTGCACTCCTACTAGTGGGTCCTTTTCTTAGTTTAATATTCTTTAGTGTGCTCCTTGTTAATCCAATTAGTCTACAAATTTACACACACTTATACTTGAGCGGTGTGACTTGATATGAACTATGTGAAATCAAGATTTCCAATTTTCTCATGCACTTAAGTGTGTATGATGCATGGTGCAATCTTCATGGAGACAATCACATCCAATTAGTTTCATGCAGTTGCAACTCTTTCATACAAATTGTGATTACTCCTAACAATTGATTTTGGGTCTCTCATAGTTTATAATAGGTTTTTTGATGGGTGATTAGCCTAGGCAATCAAATTAAGTCTCTACCAAGGAGATAAACAGCTAGTGGTTGGTAATTTCAATCACCCCTACATTGTTAGATTGAAATTTTGGGGACTATGAGCTCTATGGTCTCATCTGTAGGTCTAGGTTCTAACCTAGAGTATTGGATAGCTAGGTGTTAGCCTTAGTAGATCCTGGGCTGGTTAAAAATGGTCAAATACTATGTTCTTTACAACTTGTCCAAGTCCGAGAGTCAGTCGTTTGAGTCCTAGATTCGGCCACCTAAGTGGGCTCTATGCCTTCCAAGTAGTTAGACTTAGACTCCAACAAGGGGTTGCCATATGAGTGTCAGAGTTGGCCATCTGAGGTATGAGGATTGACTTTCTATGCCCCCAAAAATGATCCGATTCTCAATGACTTGGGTTACTCAAACATCCAAGTCTGAGTGGACTCTTGTTCAAGCGAGACTTTTGAGTAAACTAAAGATACTCTCAGCTATCCCAGTCAAATGGGAATTGGACCATCTGAGGCCTATGGGTCACTGTTTGAGTAGCATAGAAAAAATGTTGAATGACAAGGAATTGATCAAACCAATTCAATGCACTATCTATTGATGCACCTAGGATTCTAAATTCATGCAATAAACATCATGGAAGACTTAGATAATACATGGAACATACAAATGCACTAATACAGCATATTGCTACCATTATTTCCTCTTAACCTATAGCTCTCTATCTCTCTCTCAATAGATCCCTCTCTCTTAGTCTCTTTGTGTGCAAATGAGATCTATTTTTTTCTTTTCTCACCTTTTGTTTCTCTCTTTCTTTCTTTATTATCTATTTTTCTCCCCAAGCATAAAAAGTCTTTTTTTTTTGTTTCCTTCTCTGTTTGTCTATTTCTTGGTTATCACAAAGACATATATTTTCCATCTTTTCTCCTTCTTTCCCAAACCTTAATGCATTCTACTAATGAAAAACAACATACATTGATCTAAATAGTGCTCGTAAAACTTCTGACACCTATCAAACAAAGGAGATCAAACACCCTCTGACTCCCTCACTTTCTACCTATACCAAGTACCATTTTGGAGGCAAACTCCTACTCCGTTGCTCAATTTGGAGCACACAAGCTTGAATCCAATTTTCCTGTCACAATGGAACCAAAATGTCGTCACTCTTATGAGCACAATGCCAGGACCCATGGACAGCTTATTACTTCAAGCATTTCAAGCCAAGAGCTATGGCTACCTCTCACATAGCCTTATGCAGTTCCCACACACAAATGCAGTGAGCTTACCTTTGACTTCAATCAAGTTGCCTTCTCCAATGAATCCATCGATAGCTCCATGATCCAAGATGCACTTTCAAGTAAGCCCCATCTCCAAGCTCCAAGCTTCAAGATACATAATTATATGTGAAAGAAAGGCAAAGAGAAGAAGATGATGATGAAGAGAGGAGAATAAGAGCTTTTCCAGAGTCCCTCACTCTCTCACACTCCCTCTCCCCCTCTCTCATACACAAGAATGAAGCAAGAGCAAGAAGTAAGAAAGGTGCAAGTTTGGCCACACACCAAGGATGAGCTTCTTTATTCACTTTTTGACTTTTATACATGCCCTATCTCCTCCTTGGATAGCCATTCCCTTTTTGGTCCATTTCTCCACTCTTTTTCATCCTCCTTCCTATTAGCATTGGCATTAATCCATGATCTCATTCTTTACAACTTGCAGAACCTGATCCTCTTTTACAAAAAAATTTACAATGCACCTAGCACTCCTTTTGTAAAAATATTAAGGTGTGCATATTCTTGTGCACCTCCCTCTTAGATTAAGACTTCTTCCTACGCTTTGTATCTTTAAAGTTTCCTTAGTGCACCTTTATCCTTTGTCTTCCTCTTGCCTTGCTATACTATCTTTCACTTCCAATTTTCTAGATTTTTCATTTTGGTCTTCAAAGGGTTAACGCAAGCCTATGGGTCTAGAATAATAATGTGAGCTAATTCTTGACTACTTTTTGCATTATCCAAACTAACCACCACCACGTACTATGTAAAGCATGTTTAGATAAGGGTCCCCATAATCAAACAAGTATTTTCTCATCATCGAAAGGTATATCAAAGTCAAGATCACAATGGAAAAAGATGTCTTCTTCATAAGCATAACTTGCTAATGAATTGAAAAAATGGTTTTAATGTTGTGGAACTAGCTGAAAAGACACTCTTTCAAACTTAGTGATGATTAGGTCTATAGTACCATGATAATACATATAAAGGATGGAATTATGTACCATGTACATCACATTTAGTTGATTCAATATCAACTAGGAATCCTCTTCTACTAATAATTGGTAAATTTCAAGAATCGCGTGGTGGGGGGACTTGCTCAAGATGCTACATTGGAACACACACAGAATGCATAAGGAGAAGCTCACTCAAGAGACAAGAAGAGAGATGGAGGCCAAAACGTTTTCTTGCTGGTTTTTTTTCTTCTTCTTCCACACACTTTACAATGTACACAAAGTATATATAAGATACAACATAAAGAAAAGTGGCCTACTAAGTCAAACAATGCATAATCGATTACACTAGTCGACTAGTGCTATAACTATGCCAGGTGTAAATAGGCGTAACAACCTGAATATAATAAGTAATGAGTCAGTGGCCATGTGAGAGTCATAATGACCACCGACGTGCTAAGTGTAGACATGTGGACCCATCTAACCAGGCAGTCCATCATCAATGTCCGCATGTGTTGAGCTTGTCATCTCAACACTCCCTCTCAAGCTCAACTGCATCTCTGCAACTCCAAGTAAGCTTCGAAACTTTTGAAGCTTCTCTGTACCCAATGCCTTCGTGAAGATGTCAGCTATTCGATCCTGTGTGCTGACATACACCAAGTCAATCTCACCTACTAGTACCTTCTCTCTCACAAAGTGGTAGTGTACCTCAATATGTTTTGTCCTGGCATGGAACACAGGGTTTCTAGCCAATTGTATACTGCTCATGTTGTCACAATAAATGACAACTGGATCTTCCACATGCACATCTAAATCAGCCAATAACTTTTGTAGCCATACTACCTCACATGCTGCTACAACAGCACCTCTATACTCAGCCTCTGTACTCGACAAAGCAACTGTAGGTTGCTTTTTGCTGCTCCAAGTAACTACTGCACTACCAAGAGAGAACATGTATCTGCTGGTAGATCTTCTATCAGACATACTACCAGCCCAATGTGCAAATGTGTATCCAAACACCTGTACATCTGTACCTACCTCATAAAAAAGTCCATAATGTAACGTGGACTTCACATATCTCAATATGCGTCTGACTGCATCCAAATGTGGCTTTCTAGGTACTTGCATAAACTGACTCACAAGACCAACAATGTAGCTCAAGTCTGGCCTTGTAATGGTCATGTAGATCAAACTCCCCACTATCCTCCTGAACATAGTAGGGTCTTTTGTCTCATCCCCAACATCAGCACTCAACTTTACATTCTACTCCAATGGGACTGAAAGTGGTTTGCATACTGTCATACCATACTTGGACAACATATCCAAGCCATACTGTCTTTGGGACAACCATATACCATCATCACATCTGATCACGTCAATGCCAAGGAAGTACCTTAGCTCACCTAAATCCTTCATTCTTCTTCAAAAAATCCTTGACTTCAGCAATCCCACTATCACTATCACCTGTAATAATCAAGTCATCCACATAGATGACTATGATGACCAAACCTGCATCTCCCTTTCTCACATAAAGTGAGTGATCAGCATCAGAAACATAAAAGCCAATATTGACAAGATACTCTTTGATCTTGTCAGACCATGCTCTAGGTGCTTGCTTGAGCCCATAGAGCGCCTTCTTCAACCTGCACACATACATGGGATGCTCTAAATCTTCATAACCTGCTGGTTGATCCATATACACTTCTTCCTGCAAATCACCATGCAAGAAGGCATTCTTCACATCCATTTTCTGCAACCTCCAACCTTTAGCTGCTGCCAAAGAAATCACACATCTGACAACTGCCATCCTAGCAACTGGACTGAAGGTTTCTTCATAATCCATGCCATATGTCTAGGCATAGCCTTTTGCAACCAACCTAGCTTTGTACCTACTAATAGAACCATCTGCATTGTGCTTAATCTTATAAACCCACTTACATCCAATAGCTTTCTTGCCCTTCGGCAATGATACTAGATCCCAAGTCTTATTGGCCTCTAATGCAACCATCTCCTCATCCATTGTTGCATCCCAATGAGTATGACCAACAGCATCCTTAAAACAAGTGGGCTCAAAATCCTCAACTAGTTTCACCATATAAGCATAATGGCGAGTTACATAACCCTCAAAACCAAATCTTTTAACAGGGTATCTGACCCTACTAGATCTGCATACCACTGGATCACGCAATGGAGCCTTTACATTATTATCAGCTCTCTGTACACCTGGTGTCCTGACAGAAGGAATACCAAGCTCATCATCTAAGCTCTTTGAGCCACTGGAGTCTCCATCAAGAACTGCATCAATGCCATCTGATACTTTATTCTTTCCTTTATCTTTACCTATAGTGCTACTAGATGCACCTGAAGATGTAGAGCTGCTCCTTAGTCTCCTAGACCATGGACTACCAGATGATGTCTCTGGTCCAGTAAGAGTCTGTGATTCTTACTTTTCAGCTTGCACATGAGTATCATGATCATCATCATCATCCAATGCATCACCACTAGATGCATACAAACTGCTCATTGCATCAAAGATGACATCCCTGCTCACTCTAAACTTACATGTGACCGGGTTATAACAGTGATACCCTTTCTACTCTAAAGAGTATCCAATAAAGACACATTTTTCTGCCTTTGGATCAAGATTCTTCCGTAGCTTATCTGGCACATGAGCATATGCAATACATCCAAATACCTTCAAGTGCGATACATTAGGCTTCTTGCCATTAAAGCATTCTTCAGGAGTCATCCCATGAATTGCAGTTGTTGGAGTTCTGTTCATAATATAAACAACAGTATGAACAGCGTCAAACAAAAAATGATTAGGCATATTCTTTTCAGCCGTCAAGGCGCGTGCAACTTCTGCAATATGCCTGTTTTTCCTTTCTGCAATACCATTTTGCTGTGGGGTATACCTGCATGTGAACTATCTCTTTATCCCATGAGACCTCAGAAAATCACTGAACTCATTCGAGAGGTACTCTCCCCCTCCACCTGACCTCAAGCAATTTACTTTCAAGCCTGTTTCTCTTTCAATTACAGCCTTGAAAGTTCTAAAGTGCTCAAATGCTTCACTCTTTTCCTTCATAAAATATACCCACATCTTTCTATAACAATCATCAATGAATGTGACAAAGTATGAATTGCCTCCAAGAGATACATTTTGTGTAGGCCCCCAAATATCTGTATGCATAACATCAAGGATGTTTCTGCTTACATCTCTGTCATGTGAAAAGGGTTGTCTTGCCTGCTTACCAAACTGACATGCTTCACATACCTTATGAAATTCTGCAACTCTAAATGTAGGCAAACCTGTAACTAATCCTTTGGACTGCATTAATTTCATCCTTTGTGCATTTGCATGTCCAATGCGTTTGTGCCAAATTTCAATATCTGCAACAACACTTTTCCTTTAGCATACATAGCAGCATTCATAGTAGGAATTCCAGCATCATCCAGAGATACGTCCAACTCTACTTCTCTTTGCTACCAACCTGCACTTGTCATTGAAGTCTTCTACAAATTAGCCCTTTGCATTAAATCTGACTTGCAACCCTTGCTCTACTATTTGACTGACTAACACCAAGTTCTTTGTAATAGATGGCACATGTAATACATCTAAAAGACTCTTTGTCTTACGATCATGCAAGGACAAGGGAACTTTTCCAATGTGTGAAATTGGGTGGCATGAATCATCACCCGTCTGCACATAACCTGCATTTTGCAAATCGGGCATCTCTTCAAACCATTCTACATGGCTGGTCATATGATTGGATGCACCTGAATCAACATACCAAATATCATCATGTGTTCCCTTTCCTGTAATAGCATTCAGCATATGCTGCATAACAAATAGACATTCATTTTTGTCTTCATTTTGTCGTGAAGACGATGCATAGTTTCCTTGCTACAACTTACCACTGCGAATATCATCTTTCTTAGCATAACATTGGGCTACAATATGGCCTATTTTGCTAGAGTAGTGACACACAATACCAGAGTTGTTAGAACCTATGTTCTGCCATCCACCTCTTCCTCTAAAGCTCCCCCTGCCTCTAAAGTTACCACGACCTCCTGAAACCGGCATATCGCCAAATCGTTGATTCAATCTATTTTGCTGGTTGTCACTACCACGGCCTCTTGAAGAGAACCTGTCACGTCCCCTTCCTGAACTGGAGTAGAAAGCTTAGACTTGTTCACCACTTCTTTCAGATGTCTCACTCTACATGTTGATCTCTTTAATGATCATAAGGGAGACCAACTCATCGAAATCTGGAAATGGCTTTCTGACATATACGGAAGTTACAAAAGACTTCCAAGCCTTTTCATTGTTAAGTCCACCCAAGGTAGACGACACCAAATCATCATCATCGGGCATTGCATCAATCTCTGCCAAGGCATCTGCAATGCTCATTACCTTTAGTGCATACTCATTGATAGACATCTTCCCTTTCTTCAATGTATTCAACTCTTGCTTGAGTTGAATCTTTCGTACCTTTGTATTTACGGAAAACATACTTTTAAGTATGGTCCAAGCTGCATATGAATTCTCTACATTTCTAATATGTCCCAACATATTATTGTCAATTATTGCAGACAACCAATACATGACATTTTTGTCTTTTGCATTCCATTCCTTTCGTGCCTTTGTCTCTTCTGCAATTGGAGGATCACTCACCTCCAGCTCCTTTTCTTCACCTGAAACAAACTCGTAGAGGCCTTTTCCAATAAGGAAGTTCGCGACACAAAACTTCCATGAATGATAGTTGTTCTTATCGAGCTTCTCAATGATGGGGTTTCCACTATTCTCTACCATTATCACAAACCTAATACCAAACAGCAAGCAAATCGTCTGTAACCCTCGACCTGTAGTGCACAGCAATATACCAGACAATCTTTTTCACTGTCTACTCAACAATACATGCAATTTGCAACCAATTTGTAGATAAACCTTGTGTTTATTCACTGGTAAACACCTTTGAACTTATAGATCTGAAATCTCTAACCTGTGCACCTGTATACGGCAGACACAACTGAAATTGCAGGGTATCTCGAACTGCTATCCGCAACCTTGCGGCTCTAAAACGGGGCCGGAAATGGCCTCAGATGCCCAAAATCTCTGCGAGATAGCCCTAAAGGGCGTTTATCTACAGAATACATGACACTCTTTGCGCACACCAAATCTCACTACAATCTGAGGTTTTTGCTCTACTCTACTTCCAGTGCCTCCACAAGCACTATCCAAGAGAGAGAGTGGAAGGATGGGAGAGCTTCTTACCCGTGGCTTGCTTGCTCGAACCTTGCTTCTTCTCCTTCACTTGAGCCTTTGAAATCGGCCTCTCTCAGTGGCGCGGCTCTGATATCATGTCAAGAATCGCGTGGTGGGGGGACTTGCTCAAGATGCTGCACCAAACTGTAACAACTTCGAAATCTGAAAGTCCCATATGAAAGCCATCATAGGGATAATATTTTTCGAATTAAGAAATTTTTTTAAATTATTTTCCCTCTCCTCCAGCTGATTTTTGAGCTGGAGAAAGAGGGGAATAGCAAGTGAGGCAAGCTTGCCTAGGCAATGGCACATGCCCGCTGACGCGCAGGGGAGGGAGGATCCCCCTCCCCTCCCCTATTTATACCATGGTGGCCACCAAGGATTAGGAGAATGACGATATACGCCATCGTACTGCAGAGTGGGAGAAAGGAGGCTTTGTGGTAGGAAGCGTGAGGTAGAGATGAACTGCCGCCTACTACTGCCAACTCCGAGTGAGGAAGAACTGAAGGGAGAGAGCTGCCGCCGCCACTCTAAGCGTCGATGAGCTGGGGCTGGGAGAGAGCCAC
This sequence comes from Lygodium microphyllum, assembly GCF_053477565.2. Classification (NCBI taxonomy): domain Eukaryota; kingdom Viridiplantae; phylum Streptophyta; class Polypodiopsida; order Schizaeales; family Lygodiaceae; genus Lygodium; species Lygodium microphyllum. The sequence goes on along the minus strand of NC_141159.1, from coordinate 95,806,044 downwards.
CGAACTACCCATCATCGCCTGTGCTAAGGAGGAGCCACCCTGCATTTTCCATCCTCGCCGTCTATCGACTGTACCCCCCCCCCCACATGGAGATTTGAACCTCCCCCTCCACGTGGCCATAAGCTTCTGGAAGCTTAGAAGCTTCCAAGGGGGGCTTCCTAAGCCCCCCTTCCTATGAGCTTTGGGGTTACCCCCCCTCCCTCCAATTTTCCCCTAAGGGCCCTTAGGCCCCTTTCTTATAGCCTTTAAATGCTACTTTTTTTCCCCTTTAAAATTCCTCTCTAAGGCTCCCTTAGGGCCTTTCCCCCCCATAGAATGTTACCCCAAAGGGCCTTTTCCTCCCCCCATATCTCAAATCCCCCTAAGGGACCCCTTAGCCTTTTTCCTTCCCCATGTAAAAATACCCCTTGGAGCTCTCCCATACCTTGTTTTTTTCCCCCAACACGTAAAAGAAAAGAGAGTGTTGAGGGTCTTTTGACACCTTCCTTTCCCATTCAAAAGCCCTCGTAAGGGATTTTACACATTTTATTCCCTGTTCGTGTGAATATTTATAAGGCCATTAAGCCTTTTCCATGGCTTTAATGGGTCTTATTCGCAAAAGATTTTGAAACACCCCCTTTTTCAAAATCCCTACTTAAAGGAGGCAGCCTTCTAAAACCGCTTCTGACAGATGGTGCAAGTTATCGCAAAGGGAGCAATGGTGGAATTTCAAAAAGAAGTTGCAAAGCTGCATCCACGACGAGAAGGCCGCATTCGCGATGCCTCCTAAGAAAGGCCAAGGCGCAACCACAGGAGGATCGTCTCCTAGCATCCACGTGGACATCTCACCCCAAGTCCAGGTTTTCATTCCTAATTTTTATTTGGTATTGTTATAATCGTGCGAGGATAATTGTTGAAAATAAGGATGCATTTTTCGTCTCAAATGCTTTACAAAAGATTGATATGCATTTCTAGCAAATAGCTTTATGCATTACAATGAATTAAAAATTAGATTAATGTCCATTGTTATAAAACAGAATTAAAATAGTATACTTCATTTTCAACATGGAAGTATAAATTGCATATCGCATTATTAAGCCATATCTTCTTCTCAATGAATCATCATGGGAAGTGCTAGGAATCCTTAGGAAAGTGCAAGGCATGAAATGATTCTTACGATGCGTAACTGTAGGCAATTATTGTTTGTCAACTGCATAAATTATTAAGTAAAAGGTTGCTTGTTTAGCATGAATTTTGTTCGCAAGTTATAGGAAGATTAGTTGGAATTAACCTAACCTATGCCTGACCTTAAATCGATAAGTTAGGGTTAAAATCAATTTATGTGTAGACAACGAGTCATGTGGAAATGATAACGTAATTATCTTCAAGAGTTAAACAAATTGGCATAAACCTAAAACACCTAAACCACGGAGTACTCATTTAGAATGAGTTAAATTCCAAGAAATTCACTAGGAAATTCATACGTGGCCTAATCGTACGTATTGCTAAAAGTGAAACTCCTATACCCTAAATACTTGCCCACATTCACCGAATGTAGGGATAGTGAAACATATTTGGAAAATGATCTAGGGTTTGTCCCTAAGAATCTTACGAGATGGAACTTGGGACCCTAGGACTGAGGATGTCAGCCTAATGTAATCAGGAACAGATTGTTTCGTGACTCCATTTGATGAGTAGAATAATCTCATAGTTTGATCCAACACTTGTGCAACAAGTGTGGAGTCGTATGATCTTGTGATTGGATCACAAGAGAATGGCCAATTCTTGCAATGAGGTTGGCAGATCCTTACGCAAGTTATCTTGAAAGAGGATGAATAATAATCATAATATAGTATCTTTCTTGAGTAAAGATAATTGTTTGGAAGCAAAAGGCCAGCCGATAAATTGAAATAATCTATGAACTTAAGGTTTGACCAAGTCGGGTTACTAGGGTATGCCTAACCTAGGATATAGGGGATCTTGCCAAGTCGCAAGTTATCCCGGATCGAGTGTTGAACGCGTTCGAGAGGAAGGATTCATTCCTTAGTAGTTTGCTAACAAAAATGACCAATGGAAATGTTTGTGCTTGTTACAGATTTAAGAGCATTGTTTGGCTTTGTTTGATCAATGAGCTAAAAGATAAATGGATATCTAATACTTCAAGTTGAAGGCCTAAAGGGAGAGGCAGCTTCAGTTACCCCTGACTGCCTGCCTAACCCTAACCAAGGGGGTTGTTAACTGAACCCGCCACGAGAGGTCTCTCTGTTGAGCACTACTTGGAGCAGGAGGACACTTGGGTGCCAAGGGGGGCTCTGGCCATAAATCCCTCGCCTTCCGGCCCCTGCACAAGAGGCTAACATGACTTGGGACTGGATCTCGAGGCCTGCATACTAGTCTATGGGCGGAAACTTGGATTGGTAATTCCTGTGGATTGCAGGATAGCCTTCGGATGTATTGTGGATAAGCCTACGGGCTAGACTTTTTGTATTTCAAAGATAAATATAATAACCTGTTAATAAGAAACTTGTTTGACATTGTTTTTCTATGTCAAGTGATATGATTACGTGAAAGAACCAATGCCTAACGGGATAATTAAAGAAGCTGATTGATACATGTCCAACTAATGTGTTAGGTAATTAAATAACTAAAACAACCCGAGGAAAGTGCGGAGGATGGGCCATAGGTCCATCCTACGGATGGGTGGTCCCGGTTGATCGGGATCTTTTCTCAAATCACGATGGACAATAGGAAGATCGTCAAAGAACACAAACAACAAAAGCGTTGACCTAAAGTTATGATTGATCCCGATTTACGCTATTTTAGGGGAACGGAATGGGACTATGCCTTATGGCAGAGAGGTTGAGCTTTGCATCCCTCTCGTTTCCCATTCTCCTTGAACCAAGTGCAGCGTGAATCCGCTTCAGACCTGGCGTTTCTGCGTAAAATAGTTCTCTTGGGCCCGACGCTAGTTGCCATTAGGAAATGACCAATAAAGAAAACCCTAATTCAAGTCGATCCTAAGTGGGAACGGCCGCCGCTATGTGGCAGACACGAAAAGCCCTAGATCGCAAACCCGTAACATTCTATGGGAATACTGGGCGGAGCTTTCTAGATATCCTTTCCGATGGACTGCTAAGACGTGTCATGAAGATAATAGGTGGACACGTTACAGTTGGTATCACAGCCAACCAACAACGGAATTGTTTTTATGAAATCTTAATAAGATAAAGTAAAGCAAATGTTGCTATCCAAACATTTCCTTACTTTCAATGCTGTCTTGCAGAATTACAAAGCGTGGAACAAGTTCTTGGTGTTCTGAGTCATGTTGATGACTGCAATGCATTCTCCGCATTATCAACAAAGGGTTGAGAGGATGAACATTTTAGAGCGAATCTATAATCCATCGCCTTTGTACATGGAAGAAAGATGGACGGGTGCATCAGGAATCTACTATATAGCTGCCCACCGGTTTGCTTACCTACAAACCAACCTAAAGAGAATCAAGTGGTTAGAAGACTTGAAAGTCGTGAAGCTGTTCACTTTGTGGAAGCTCACGTAAACTCAACTTTACATATTCAAGGTCGAAGGGTTGAGATGAACTCGTATGTATATGAGTAAGTAACCCGTGTGATCCCCGCCGACATGATTAAAATATTGGGGCGCTATGAGAAGAACAGGTTCCAAAGGAAAGAATACCCTGAACTTCCAATAACTTACTGATTCCTGAAGATCCATGACCTGAAACCATACTATTATATAGTTCCTGTAGATAAATGTAATACAACATTATTCTCCCCAAACTAAATGTAACAGTTGGCTTATCATCGCAAGAAATGTTGTATTCCGAAAGGGCTATGCCCATATAAATACAAATAAGACTTCTTTTTATCAATGTCTGATTGGGCATGAGAATTGATAAAAAGTTAAGTGGTTAAATTGCTTGGGTGATAGCGGAATTGAAGATGTAATATAAATCAATAACGTTTATCATATAATAAAGAAACCTTTATCCAGGCAGCACAGGTTCCTAGTTCGCCTCCTACATCAAGTACTGCTGTAATCCAGGAGAAGAAGTTTCTTCTCAAGCAGAGTAAGCTGCCCGAATTTGACGGGAGAGGCAGGTCCGTCCAAGCAGATGCTGAAATTTGGATTGAATCCATGGAGGATTACTTTGAAGAAACCGGTACTGCACCCGCCAATCAGGCTATGCTCGCCAAGCTAAAGCTCACCGGCGAAGCCAGGCTTTGGTATAGCATGTCCCTTAACTCCAAAGGCATGTGCCTCACTTTCTACCAAACAAGTCAACTTCTCTCTTTTAGGGGAATAGTATGCATGGTGAAACTGGGGAAAATACCCCTCAATTCATCATAAATCCAAGTAAATATATCACGTAATTCCTATATTAAGAACATGTAGTCCTTCCTTTCTTCCATGCTAAGCATAGAGCTTAATTTGATTGGTTGTGAATTATTCAATGAATTAAGGGCTATCTCTATCACATCCACATCTCTAATTGTATCATGAAATTCTATAATCTGATTCAGAGTTACTTGGTAAACATCTTCCATATCGGAAACCTCACTTGATGAGGTCTGACTACCAGAAGGCCCCTCTAGCATATCCAATTTCGTTGAGGATATGGGTCTTCTCTCGCTTTGAGGTGATTTCAAATAAACATTAATTATAACTCATTTGGTACATTTTCCAAAGAGAAAATGACCAATTGATACGTCAACTTGAGAGTCGGATTGCAAGATTCATGATCTTCCTAATAACACTTGGTAGCTTGGCCACCTTATAAGCCTAATGATCCTAAAGTTTGATGTTAATAACAATTACATGGACTTTAGTAATACAACCTTTTGATGTGGATGTATCTTTCTTGATCTCTAATTAGAGCCTCTCCATCAATTCTAAGCTCATAATGTTATTAGGGGATTATGTATCCACAATGGCATGGTCCACCAATATCCCATCAACATAAGCTAGAAACCTTGAGCAATGTTTTTTGGCATACTAAAACTAGTCATCACCAACATGGGCTATACCTAAGGGTTTGATAGTATACCCCATGTAAATGATCTTGTTAAACTTCTTGTACACTCCTGAGGAGGATAGTTTAATTAGCTGCAAGAGGTTAATATCATGTTTGACCTCACAAAGAAAACTTGCTAGATCAAATTCCTAAAAGTTAGCAATAATTCACTTCTCCCACCAAACCATTTGCTAGATCTAATGGGTGCTAGAAAGCATCAACAAAATCTAATGCCTTTTTCTTGGACTTCTCTTTCTTCTTCATCAATTCCTTAATTAGATTTGATTTGTCATTTGTAGCCTTCAAAGGACCACCTTGTACACCAAGACTAAGGATTTGCTTACCCTTATCATCTTGTTTAGGGGTTACATCAATAGATTTTGCATTATATTTATCCCTCTCTTTGTTTTTTTGACCTCTAATAAGTTCTGACAAATTAAGAGCATAAGTGGAACTAAAACATACTACTTAAATCAAGCTTATGCCATTGCTTCTAGGCAATTCATTCACAACAGCCTTTTCTCCCTATAAAATCTACTTCTGTTCCTCATATTGTTGAAGATTGTTTTCTTTTCCTTGTGGTGATTAATAGAATCTGGTTGTCTACTTCCTTGTTAAAAAGAACTAATATTTCTCCAACACGTATTGGCAAAGTAGCCAGACTTCCCACATATGTCACATTTAACCTCGGAACAATTTCGAGGAAAGTATTGACTACCACACCACGTACAGCTAAATATTGATGGATCCAAATCATCAAGCTTTCTAGTGCCCATTAGATTTTGTTGATGCTTTAGGAAATTGACATCCACAATGATTTGATGATATTGTTCAGTAATCATGTCAATGTAATGTTTCATCATATCCTTAACTTCCTCAATAATATTTGATGCAAAGGATTAACAACCAGTGACATCTAGAGCCACCAAGGCAAATGATCCTAGATTTGAGATCTGAAGGTATTACCACAATAGCAATGGCCTCAAACAATTTCCCTAATGGAAAATCTATAATAACAGTGGAACCCTACCAACTAGAATCAATAGCCAACAATTGAACCATGAGCTCCAAACTAGAATTAGAAAAGAGGACCATTTACATAAACTAAACTAGTCTATGTGGTGATTATATAGACTCTCCAAAACCCTACTCCAAGTGCCCCAGGAAATTTGAAGGACTACTTGTCCAACTCACCTTATGATGACAATTTGTAGGGCTTGTGCATAGGTATTAAAATGACATTTTAGATGTACCTAAGTTGGACATCCAAACTATAATTTTTGAATGATGAGTTGCATGAGGGAGTATATGTATGATTGATGTGGAAAGCTTAATAAAAGTGGACATTAATTGTGGCTCATCTAGCTATTTTTATACTTAACACATTGATGGTCATCATGACCCTCACATAGCCATTGACTCATTATATTTAGTTCATTACATCTATCTACATCTGCCATAGTTATAGTGCTAGTCAATTAGTATAGTTAGTTATTCTCTTTTTGACTTAATAGGATACTTTCTTTTATGTTGTATCTTAGTTACACTTAGTGTACATTGTATATTGTATACTTATCTACACTTAGTGGACATTGTAACATGCATGAAAGAAGAAAGAAAATTAGCAAGAAAGAGATTTGGCATTTATCTCTCTTCTTGTGTTCTTGAGTGAACTTCTCCTCACATGTATTCTATGTGTTCAACCTAAAAGTTCAAGCAAGTCTCCCCACCATATGATTCCTCATATGGTATGGGAGCTACAATATAACAAAGGGTGTTTTTGGAGGCTAAAATAAAAAAGAAATGAGAAATCATGAAATCAAGAAATAGGTAAGTATCTCCTCATTTCTCTTATTCTTTCCCTTTGATAGTGTCTATGGAGACATCGAAAGCAAGGCTATCATTATTATGGAATAATAGGTCATATCACAACTTGATATTACAACCCATTGTTTTAATGATTAAAAATATGACATCAAATTTTATAAAGTTTTACATGGAAATTGTCTTTAAGGATGAATGATGAATACCATGACTATCTATTTGTCATGTAGCACATAACAAATGCTATTACAAGAAATCAGATAAGTGATTATGTATGATATATTGATCCAAGTGATCTAATAATATGACTAACACTATTGAATTGTTTGCAAAGATGCAGGATTTACAAATTCCAAAATATATAGAGATGGGTAATGATTTATGCCACCTAATTACACACATTGGAAAGATCCTATTGTTTCTACATGGTGGTCAAACAAAATGTTTATTAGAGGTATTGCATGTGCCATACATAACAAGTAATTTAGTGTATATTGGTTAGATAGTAGACCAAGGATCGCATGTTGGACTTAATGCAAAGAGTTTTTTGTGGAATACTCTAATAATAAATGCAAGTTTATTGCAAAGGGAAGAAAAATTGGGCAAATGTATACTTTGAATCTTGTAATCCTAGCATAACATTGCTATGTATGCTATGTAGTTGTTGCAGAATTGAAATATGGAAGAAATATATTAACGTGCAAATATGCAAAGGATGAAATTAATATAATGACCTCAAGAAATATTAGATACTTAAGAAAATTTGTCTTTTTGAAGTCTTTTAGCTCTTTGGGACTAAGGGCTCTGAAACATTTGTCCTTGTCACTGGACAAGAGTTAAATTAGAACTAGTATGATTCTACTAGGATTGTGAATCATAAGCACATTTTGATTTGATCTCATAATTCCTACATCCAAAGCCTAAAATTTTTGACAAAATTATCCCATCATTTCCATTGGTGTATGTGGATAATGTCTCCAAGTTAGAAATCATTCTTAGCCTATGACTCAATCTACGTACTACTTTCATCTTGCCTAAGCTCTGTAAAAGCTTTTGAATAAATAAAGAGTTTAGATTTTGAACTTGATCCTGATGATTAGATTATGTTTTGAATTAGGGTTTATACTAGTTTAACTCAAATTTTTGATTCTCTCTTATGTGACATGAAGGGACTAATCCTCCATTATGCTTAGAATTGATTCTTCATTATTATATGACAAGAAGGGATTGATCCTCCATTATGTTACAAGAATTGATTCTCCATCATGTAACAAGAACAGAAGAATCCTTCATTCTTATTCCTCGTATTTCAAACCATCTATGCATTAGCTCCATTCTCCATAGACATAAAATAGAGAGAAAAAGTCATGATGATCCTTGAGTAGATCTATAATGCATCACCTCCATACGTCAAGTAGCAATGGATGCATTTGTGAGCTTATTGCTTTATCAATGCAAGTTGCTTAGAGTACTTTTGAACTCTAACTAGCTTGGTTATTGTGAGACTTGTGATGGAAAAAATTATTGGTTGAAAAGCAAAACCAAAGACGTGATCAAATCAAGCAGAGTGTGACAAAAGGATTCAATAGAGGCCACTCAATGGACCAAGAGAAGAAGCCAAAGGCTTGGTCAAATCAATCACACTACAACAAAAGGAGTCAATAGATACCACTCATGAATAGACCAAGAGAAGAAGTCAAAAGTTAATTACTTGTTTCAAATATGAATATCTTTTTAGAAATCATTGAAAGAGCACATGTGCAAAAAAGTACACAGACATAACATATAAACTAACTAGTTCTCATTTTAACCCATGATACTTTATCTTAATAAAATGTAGAGCCTAGCTCAGTCTTATGCACATTTTTCTTGGGATTTCTGCTTTTCAACTTTCTACTAATATATGCACATAAGATCCTTATAATCCATGGATCCACATGTGAGTCCATCTATCTAGAATAAAAAGCCAAAAAGCATATATAAGCAATAAATGGACTTAAGAGAGAGGCCAAGGGTTGAGGCTGACACTTGGGAAACCTTTTTTATATGATATTAATGGAAAGATCATTCTTATGCAAGTAATTTTTATATCAAGTTTTTCCAATTCTACCTTCTTTGTTCTATCATAGATTGCTTACAAGCTCCTTACGAGAGAGAGAGAGAGAGAGAGAGAGAGAGAGAGAGAGAGAGAGAGAGAGAGAGAGAGAGAGAGAGAGAGTGTGTGTGTGTGTGTGTGTGTGATTGAGGGATGGTGAGGGAGAAGCTTCTCTTGCCTCCATTCACTTCTTTATCTTCTTCTTATTCTATCTTGCAAACTAACTTAGTCTTCCTTTTCATTGATTTCCCAATTGGGTATGGTAATGAGTATAAGGGAATGTGAAAAATAGTGATGGACCATATGAGAGAAATCTCCTCTTTTCTTTCTCTATTCTTCTTCTTCTTCATGGCTTAGAGAGATGTGGAATCAATGGTGAATTAGTACTTGGAGCACAAGGAAAGCATATATACAAATTATGAGGTCATCAAGATCTCTTTTAGTAGAAGAGTAGAATGAGAAAGGTAAATCTTGGTGTTTACTAAAAATACTTGTGTCTATTTTTTCATTTCTCTTATGGGGTTGTTGTTGGAGAGCATGGATGGTTTAGGCTAGATTATAAGTTGGTTATATGAGAGATAACCTAAGTGTTGGGGATAAAGGTGCCTATGCCTAGCCGCCCATGTATTACTTACATTGATAGTATCTGCTTACCCGCACACTTGTACATTGTAGGTGGCAAGTGCCCATCATTGTCACTTCATTCTTTATTCTTTTAGAGATATTTGAATAAAGGGAAGGCTGGTCATACATTGTGACTATTGGAGTTCCCACATTCTCTCTCTCTCTCTCTCTCTCTCTCTCTCTCTCTCTCTCTCTCTCTCCTTCCACCATAGGTCTTATTGTGCTCTATGCTTCCACTTTAGGAATCATTCCCTTCAATTGGTATCAGATCTTCTTTCCTCAAGAGCTTGAGCCTAACCCAACATTGCTGCAGTTTGTGGAGAAAAGGTTGAGCTCACAATTTCAATGGTAGCCACAAGGATTCTTCTTCCCGAGGATGAATCTTGCTCCTGCTTCTTTCTCAGTTTCTCCCTCCACTTGAGGCTTATTTCCAATCTTCAATTCCATTATTGAAGCTTCAATAAGTGCTCAGTAGCACTCAATACTAGCAGTAGAAGTAGCAATAGGGGTAGCAACATCAATCTGATTTGAGTCTATTTGTTGCCCCCCTTCTTCCTAATCAGTCCACCCCATCCTCTAGTTCCTGGCACTTCTCTTAGATCTTGGAAATCATACTCACAATCATCCTCGACGCTTCTCAAAAGCATTAGTCACTTGAATCTTGGAGCTCCAAACCTTCATTCCTTATTGTCATAAATAGAAAACTTGTTGTTATACAAGTTTAAATAGATTTTTCTCATACAATAGAGCTTATACATGCTTTCTGGGATGTCCATATGCTTATGTATTGATGCCATATCCTTGGGGGATGATATGGCATTGATGTGAGATGCCACTGGATTGACTTGAGCACTCTTTTTATTAGTTTAACATTGTTAAGTATAACAAGGCTAAATCCTATTTTATCAGTGAAAGCATATGCCTATTGCTCCATGGTGCTTATCAATTCTTGTGATTGATGTACCAATGCTTATGGTTCATGTTACATGCTTGGTTATACTTCTTGATTGCATTTGAGATGAGATTGGAGCTTTAAATCCTGATATTGATTGCCATTCACTATTATGTATGGTTATTTGATACTCCAGCAAGAGGTTTGCAAGATACTTGGGTCAAATGCTCTTGAATGTATGCTACTGGAATCTTGGATGTATGGATGCCTTTCACATGATTTTTTGAGCTTTTTTTTCTCATTTGACATTCGGCTTTCACTCTAGTGCAAGCCACTTCTTGACATTTGAAGATTTTATTGAGCTTTTCATTACGAGTTGAGCTTGAGGTTCTTATAGTGAGATCATGGGGCTTAGTGACATGTACATGCTCTTGTCATGCTTTATGTATATAATTGATGCTTATTGAGTTGCTTTGACATTACTTTTGGGTTGACACCTATCTTTGCCATGATGTTGTCAATGATACATACATCTTGGTTGGTTATGTATTGAGCTTTTGTTAAATTGCTTAGACTATCGTGCCTCTAGTTGGTCTCTTCTGTTACTCATAGGACCCACTCTATGCATGATCGTTATGCCTATGGGATATAACACATATTCTTTGATAGTTCTCTGTGCTAGTCACATATTCACTCGCTACTAGTTGGAGCGATTCCCTAGCAGTTGCAATTTGTCTTATATCAGTGATTGCCCCTCTTTTACATTGATTCCTTACTAATGTACTGACCTTCAGCATGCTGTAATTGTAATTTACTATACTATTTATGCGAGCAGTCACCTTCATTTGATAGTTCTTTGCATTGAATTTGTGGACAATTCATTACTAGGTTAGTACCCCTTGTTTTCAACTTGATTTATTAGTGGTTTTAGGGTTGTTTGTAGTAATTATAGTAACGTGTTTTGACAATTTTTTCACTCGTTTGCCTTCATTATGGCTAGTGGATCAACTTATAATGCTATCTTTAATATTGACAAGTTGGATAGCACCAACTACATCTACTGGAAGGCCTAAATTTTCCAAGCTTTAGTGCAAAAAATGCAAGTTATTAGACCCTTGAAACTTAAGGGTGTCAAGCCCAAACTTATTTATATAGATGATTAGGCTGAATCAGATGAGCTATGTAAGTCCACCATCATATTATCTCTCTCTAAGTAGGTGTTTTATAATGTTCTCTCTGATGGGCAATCCGCATGGGAATTATGGAAAAAGATTTGCAATGTCTATGATAAATAGAGCCCTATGTCTTAGATATATTGGATGTAGCAACTCATGGGCTTGTGCATGAAGAAGATCACTTCTATATCAGTCCACTTAAATAAGTTTGGTTCCATTATCAGTGATTTATCTTTGTAGGGGATTAAATTCAAGGGCACTTTTCTTCCCTTTTTCCTCTTAGTTACATTGTCTAAATCATGGGATACATTTTGTACTATCATGTGTCTAACATACCTACTCATGGATTATAGTTGTAGGATGTAGAGGGTGCACTCTTGACTAAAGAGATTAACAAGAAGAATGTTGATGCTTCCCACACCTCTCATGCTTTGATAGTTAGAGGTAATAATGATAGGGGTGGTAATGATCCTTGTGGTAGAGACTCTCACTAGTCTCACTCTCAATCACGTGAATAGCCTCGCAGTAAGTCTCATGGCCATAAGTTCTCATTAACTTGTCATTACTATGGGAAAGCAGGGCATATTTGACCACAATGCCATAAAATACACGAAGACAAGTGCAAAGAAAAAAATAAGGGTAAATCACATGACAAAAATGATGATCAAATAGCAAGTCCAATGTTAAGATTGAAGAGGTTAATGTTGTTTAAAAGATGATTCTAATAATGATTTCATACTTGCAGATTTTTCTCTTAATACTTCACAATTGATTGATGCTTTGTAAGGGTATACTTAATGTTGATTGATAGATTCAGGGGCTTCTTTTTATGTGACCCTTCATAAAGAGTGGTTTCACTCCTATCACAGTTTGATTGGATATGTCCATTTGGGTAATGACCTTGCATTGGAGATAGTTGGTATTGGTGATGTTCAGCTACAATTTGGTTCAAGTTGCATGTTTACTCTTCATGATGTATGTTATGTAGCAGCTCTCACAAAGAGTCTTATCTCTACTAGCGCTTTGGTTGATGCAGTTTATGTGGTTTCTTCTGGTGATTCCACACGGAAGATTACCCGTGGAAATCTTGTCATTGCACCTGGTGTCAAGTCATACTCTCTACCCCTTGCTTGTATTTGGGTTAGTTGACCATATTTTGGTAGTGGACGTAGTTCCATATGTATCTCTGTGGCATCTTCACCTTGGGCACATGATCTTCAAAGGAATGAAAATGCTTACTTGTTTGCAGTATCTTTTGGCCCTTGACTATAAGTTATTTGAGTCTTGTATCATTGTTTATATAATAACAATTTATATAACACACAAAAGTTTTGTATGGCATGCATGGGTTAGCCACTGGCTCTTGTTTATTCAAATCTATGTGGTCCTTTTCCTTGCAAGTCACTAGGTGTCATGACGTAATTCATTATTTTCATTTATGACTATTTGCATAAGTTTTGGGCATATCCTATTTAGCAAAAATCAGAAGTCTTGGCTATATTTCAACATTGGCTTGCTTTGATTGACAACTAGTCTATATATAGGCTGAAATGCCTAAGGCCACATAATGGGGGTAAGTATGCCTATAAAGCCTTTGAGAATATTTGTGACAAGAGGGGTATTAAGTGTCACTTGACCACCCCATACACCCCACCCTAGAATGATATGGTTGTGCATGAATAGGACAATTCAGGAGAAACTTTGCAGTATGCTTACCCAGGTAGGCTTACCACAACATTTTTAGGCTAGGGAAATTACTATTTTTGTACACTTGATAAATCAGTCCCCATATGGTACTACTCTTGACTATTAGGTTGTAGAGGAGGTATGGTCTAGAAAATCTCCCTCATATACTCATTTGCATGGTTTTGGTTGTGATATTTTTTTCCATGTATCCAAGGACAAGTACAATAAAATGGAACCTAAGTCTAGGAAATACATCTTTCTTGGTTATAGGGATGTAGGTGAGATGGGCTATTGCCTATGGGATTCGTAGGCTTAGAAGGTTATTTGTAGCCACGATGTTGTTTTTCATGAGGAGAAAATGCATAAGAAAATTGAGTGTGTTGTTCAAGTTTGCAAGGTGATCCTTTGAGAGGAACCTCTTGTTATTGTGTAGCTCGCTAGACAACTTGCAACAATAGTTGATGCCCCAGTAACCCAAACACATGGTGGTGAGCCTACTACTTATGATGAGGCCATGCCTAGAGGTAAGTGTCACTCTTAGGAGAGGGCCATGCAATCTCGGGGGGTCACCTTATAGAACATGTAATATACCATGTGAGTTCAAAGAAAGGGTATTTTTATTATGTTGACTTATAGTTTTCCAAAAATAGAAGGGGTTTATAAATGCGCCTCATGTAAAATTTACATTAGGGGCCTTTTTATTCAAAAATTTTTAGAAGCATGCTTTTTTAGGGAGGTAGGGGGTCTGTGTGGGATGGGAAGGGGATGGGTGGGGGAAAGATGGGGGGAGGGGAATCAATACTCAAAGGTATATATGTTCTCATGAGACAAATATTTACAACTAGCATGGGGGAGGGAGGTGGATTCTATCATAGCTTTTCATCAATATGAATTTACCTTGTGTTCACATTAAAATCCAGAAAACTTCCAAGTTTGAGGATTATAGGCAACACACGTGCTTTTGTTAGGTGAGGCAAAGCATCCATAGTTTTTCTCTCTCCTTGCAATTTTATTAGCACTGCCCTTTAGGGAATATGCTAGTAAAATGGTGTGTGGCAATGCAGTGCATGGCTCCATAAAATTAGCCACACTTTACTCAAGTTAAGTGGCTCACTATCTTAAGTAAAGTGGTCCACTTTATGAATTAAGAGTTGTGGATCTTCAAAAAAAAAGTACTTAAAATTAGGCATTGGTTACATCAAGGCAGATTAGAAGTGTTGGAGGAAGGCAATCAAGAGGTTGCTCAACTCACTCAGCCTTGTAAACTATCATGGATAGTGGTCAAAATAGAAGTGGTACAATGGTGTAGTAGTAAATTGCATCTTAATATTGATAGCAACCCCCCTCTCTGCATAGAATGCAAGAAGATTAGCCAATCATTTCCTTCCACTCATGTTAGAAATCTATTTTTAAGGTGTAGACCTGACTTTGGCCACATTTGCAGAATCTAGGGCATTGAATTGTCAGATGTTGAGACTTAGGGGCACTTGTTCATCTTTGGAACATTAGGGATCCTCTTAGAGATAGATTATTTGCCTGGAAACTCATTTTAGGTGCTCTTTTTATATGTTAAAAATTAAAGAACAGAGGTATTTTAGATTGCCTATGTGTTTGTGGAGGAGTGGAAATGCCTTCACACTTATTCTGGGATGGTTTCCATGCCCCCCAAATTTGGAGGGAGGTTCTTCCCAAATTGAGTCAATGGGTATTAAGTGTTCACAACCCAAAAATTTTGATCACAGCCCACAAACTTTTCTTGTTAACATAACTAGGTGATTTACACTATGTTAGATATGGTTGGCACATGTTAAACTCCTCTTATTTGGAGAAGGAGATGGGCAAGTTTTCTAGGCTATAATATGGCCAAAATTTTGGTGGTATCTTAGGGAACTTTGTAAAGAGAATCACTTCAGCAATAATCAGCTAAGTTAGCTAGCCAAATGGCTTCCAATTTTGTAACCTAGTGATTCTTTTTTAACACCATTAATAATAATACAATACTTAGTCACCTTCAAAAAAGGAGTCCTTGATTTTAGGTTAATGCATACGATACCATCAAAGGGCCACCTCATGGCTTGATACTAGAAAAATCCTCTCCATCCTTTCCTGCAATTAGAGATATAGGAGAGGAGGTATCATCATCATCATGATTCACCATTATCATCGATCAAATAATCATTCTTATGAGTAGCATTTCTACAAGTCTTAATAAGAGAGATGGTCTTTCAATCAGTAGCTCCCCTTTGCATTCAATCAAATATCAAGAAAGTGAAGATGGAGTCATTATGGACGCAGTACTTTAAAGATCCCTCACTGTGGTAGGACAATTACAACAATAAGTTAGTTTGCCCCAATATATCTCATCATGACATATTCAACCTCTACAAAACATGAAATCTTATGAGCTATCATAGAGACATGGCTTTTTCTCTCACCCCATTGCAACCGCACACCAGTGCAAAGGTCTCTAGATTTCAAGCACAAAGTGACAGTTGAGGCCTTATGGTTGGATTGCTAGTACAATCCAACCTAGGTTTTTGAAGAGCTTAGAAAAACGAATCAATATCAATACTTGAATTGAATGAAGCGGAGCCTCAAGAGTAGAACGGGTCCATCTTTTGAGAGGAGACTGCTCATGTTATGGGACTTTGAAGGCTTGTGCAAAGCAAACCAATCTATTCAAGGGCACAAGGCTACATGAGGACATTTGCAAATGACGCTTACTTGAAAGAAGCCCCTATTCTACAAGCACTTTAATAACTATGTATGCTAAATGTGGTGCTCTTGCAAAAGCATAACAAGTACTTGACGAACGTATTATTCATGGATAGATTCTCATGACATGCACTAATTGCAGGATATGCACAAAATGGTCATGATGATGAAGCTCTAAAATGCTTTTATAAGATGCAATGCAAAGGTCACTTTCCACATTTAGCCACTTTTCCATGTGCATTGAAAACCTATACTTGTGTACAAGCACTCGATAAGGGTGAATGGATATGTGATGAGATTGTTAGATCAAAGTTGTTGGAGAAATATGTTGTACTCGTCGGTAATGCTTTGGTAAACATGTATGTCACTTGTGGTGCATTGCGAAAAACACGAGTGTTGGATGAATTTCCTGTCTAATTATAGATGAAGGACCTCCTATTATCTCTATTAGTACCCACCCTAGGCCATATAGGTTTGGTTTTATTTCATCGTTTTTATTTTGACACATCATTCCCCTCCTCAATACACATCATCCCCCTTTCAATATATAAACCTTTTAAAAAAGGGATTCATGAAGATGAAAATTGTTGTGACAAAGATATCAATAACATCATTATGTTACTCACAAGACACACTTAATGGATGTATCCTTTTACATTCCTCTTCTTTTTATCAAGAAGAGAATATGTGCTATTGAAAGATGCTTCTCAAAGCACCCATTGATGCAAAACTACTTCTTGCAACCCCAAACCATGTACATGGGCTTCTCAGTCTGGTAACCCCTCTTCGCTCTTTCAAGTGTTGCTGTCAATCAACCACACAATACATGGAAGTGACATCACTCATTCAAACCAAGACATGGTATCCCAAATACTCATGCACAAATATGAATTCACAAGTGATCATGTAATCTACAAACATGTATCCACAAAGTATTCACATTGTCTCAACATGAACTCAAAGTTGTTTCCTATTTTGCAACCATGGAAATCTCCCCATATGATCCAATGGTTTGCCAAGCCCAAGGCTAGAAGGCCAAAGAACAATCATGTTGCCACTTCTAACCAACAATAGTGTCCTCGAGACTATATCCACTTCCCAAGACCATACTATCAAACGTGCTAGATCCAACCTTATATTTGTTGTATTCAATGACAATTGAAGTACTCGGGGAAGTTACTATATGTATATCCTCTACATCACGTGCATTCAAGGCCTATTTATAAATATCATTATCTGTGATTTTTTATTAAATAAAAAATAACCCTTTTTTATTAAATCTATAAATAACCCCTTTATATTATATCCTTCTATCTGTAAAAAAATGTATAAAATGGTATTTTAAAAATACATTATTTTGAACCCACGTGATGCACACATATATTCATGAGTAACTTACCTGAGTTGAAGTAGGAGATGGGACATGGAATTTTATCACACCTCCCACTTGTGTAGACACTTCTCTCATTCCAAGTCTAATGACATTGAAAGCAAAGAGTGTTGGCATTCTCTCCATCCAACAACATGCTAACATCCCTTTACTTTGATTACAAGCAAATCTACATTCTAACAATCTATCCAAGAACATGCTAACAATCCCTTGGTTTCATCATACGCAAACCTACATGCTGAAAATCTGTCCAAGAACATGCTAACAACCCCTTGCTTTCATTGTAAGCAAATTTACATGTATCTCATGGTGCTTGATACCCCCCCCCTCAAATCGACGACTTGCTGCCCTTTTACTAAGCTAAGTTACTTAAGCCACAGGTCACAGAAAAGCTCTAAGATTCAATAAGTTTTGCAAGTTTCTCAAGTCGAAGTTCTGCAAGTTACATAAAGCAACTAAGTTCTGCAAGTCTACAAACTCTGCAAGTCACATAAGTCTGGTACTCTGCAAGTCAGACAAGACACTTGAAGTCAAAACTAACTTCTGTTCAAAACTCATAGAAGGGCTGTTCCTGCGCAGAAACTCTGAACTGCAAAGTTATTCATTGGAAGGTACTCTACGTATACACAGGTTTGCTGAAGCATTTTCAGCATAGAAGAAGGATAAAACACAGATTTTTCAAATATTGTGAAAGCCACACCCAAAAATATATAAGCCTTGTACACCCGAACTTGAGCTACGCTCATCCCGCTAACTTGATTTTGAGAGTGAGAGGTCTTTTGAGTTTTGCAAGATGACAGAATCACATATGGATGATTTAATGGCTGAAGGCGACCTACCTGAACCTACGATGGAGCAAAAGCTAGACTTAATTATGATGCAGTTGGATGAAGAACGATGAGCTAGGCAAGCATTGCAATTTCAATTGGCTAATTTACAAAGATCAACTACCGACAAAGAGGAACCTCAATCTGAAGATCTTATTCGACATACCATTGATGCGACTCTCAAAGATCAATCCATCCACAAGGAATCAAAGATAAGTAAAAGAAATTTCGAATTCCATACTTTCAATGGCACTCGAGAGGGAAAAACTGTTCTTGCATTCATTAGTCAGTTTGATGACTACTTTCATGAGGAAACCTATGCAAAAAAAGATAAAATCAAGTGTGTCACTAATCATTTAGTGGATAGAGCATCTCTTTGGTGGACTGTGGTACGCAAGAGTATAGATTGTCCCACTACCTGGGAGAATTTCAAGAAGAAGTTTATGCAAAATTTCCTTCCTCCACAATTTCATGAGAAATCCATAAAGCAATGGGACCTTCTTCAGCAACGGGATCGTGAGCCTATTCCTCAGTACAAAGAGTGTTTTTGGAATGCATTACTCCAGTTATGCATGCTTGAAGATGCACTTGAAGCGACACACAAGCGCAAGTATATGTCTGGACTCCATGGGCATTACTACGCTGAAGTTAATATGTTCAAGCCTACAACCCTTGAAGACACAATTTCACTAGCTCACGACACTGAAGACAAGCTGCGAGGTAGAGACAGACGTCCACAGCAATTCCAAGCCAATGGTAACTATGGATCTAAACAATTCAACTCAAATTTGAGAAGTTTTAATCAAGGTTGTTTCACATCATCATCTTTCCATAAAAATTGGGCAAAACCACTTGTTTTACCATCCAATACCAACCAAAACCCCAAGCCTATTCCACAGCCAAATCCTAATGTCCCTAGACTTCCTGCCATTGCAAACAATGTAACCAAAGCCAAGCCTATATTGTGTTATAAATGCCACCAGCCTGGACATTTAGCAGCAAATTTCCATTCAAAGAAGCCACCTGTCCATATCAACTACCTTGGAGCAATGGAAGAAGACGAACATGAAGATATGCCTGATTTCACAGAAGATGAGGATGACATTACTACTCCTTTGGATACTTTACCATGTATGCCAACTCCACATTCTTTATTGACTATGAAATGTTTAGTGCATGGAAAGGAAAAGATTATTTTGCATGATGACGGTAGTACTCATGATTTTATTTCAGCAAAGTTAGTAAAAGAATTGAAGTTACAGACTGTACCTACGCATTATCGCATCAAAGCAGCATTCTTAGGCACTAGGTATAATGGTGCATAGAAAGTGCATGACTTAGAAATTCAAATTGGTCAATACACTGAAAGAAGAAATTTTCTAGTTGTTCCATTACAATCGAGTGATATTATTTTAGGTATGCCTTGGCGTCACCAGCATAATCCAGATATAGATTATTCCACACATTCAATTAATATTAAATTTCAAGGAAAACATATTACATTATATGGTATGCATGCATCTAATGCTTTTCCGCTGCTTTCGCATACTCAAGCTAAACGTGCATTACGCAAGAGTAGTAAATCCTATGTCATTTGGATGAATGAACTGTAAGTTAAAGAAAATCATATGCACCCTAGGCATAAAGAATTTCTTGCACATTTTAAAGACTGTTTTGCCAAAGATCTACCACCTGGTTTTCCTCCTTCACATCCAGAAGACCATAAAATAGATTTGATTCCTGGTACACAACCACCTTGCAAAGCACCATACCAAAATATCATCAAAGAAGACAATAACACAATACTGATATTTCAAAAATATATGATTCATCATTCTACTAAATGTAGCAGGTGCATTAGTAATCCGAAAGGCATCACTAAAAATTCATAATGACCAAACTGTGTCCTAAATGCAGTCTTCAATATGTCAGACTTATCTAGTCTCACCTGATGGTAACCATATTTAAGGTCTATTTTACTAAATATGGCAGAACCTTGCAGTTTATCGATAAGGTCATCGACTCTAGGAATTGGATACCTATTCTTTACAGTGATCTTATTTAAAGCTCGATAGTCAATGCATATACGATAGGTATTATTCTTTTTCTTGACTAACAGAACAGGTGCACCAAAATGAGAAAGAACATTATGAGCATTTGTCATTGGTTTTTCAGTTATTAAAAGATAATCAACTGTATGCAAATCCGGAAAAGAGTGAATTCTTTAAAACAAAAATTGAGTATTTAGGTCATATTGTATCATCTGATGGAATTAAAGTTGACCCTAAGAAAATAGATGCAATATTGAATTGGCTTGTACCTAAAAATGTGCATGAATTACGATCATTCCTAGGTCTTGCTAGTTTCTATAGGAAGTTTGTGCATAATTTTTCATTACTTGCTTTACCATTAACCAAACTTCTGAAGAAAGGTATTGTCTATCATTGGTCCGATAATCAACAGAAATCCTTTGACTTATTGAAACATGCATTAACCCATGCCCCTATCTTACAGTTGCCTGATTTTAATAGACCATTCTTTTTAGTAGTGACTGATGCTAGTGGATCAGGAATAGGAGCCGTACTTATGCAGAACAATCATCCTATAGCCTATTCTAGTTGTAAGCTGAAACCCTTTGAACTGAAATATTCCACATATGACAAAGAATTATTAGCTGTTGTACAAGCCTTAAGATAGTGGAAACACTACTTAATGGGCTCTGAATTTATGATTAAGACCGACCAACAAAGTATTAGACATTTACTTAGCCAACCCCAAATATCTGACAGACATATCAAATGGGCATCCTTTATTCAGAGTTTTCATCCTATCATTCAATATCAACCCGGTAAAGAAAATGTAGTGGCTGATGTATTAAGTAGAAGACCTGCCATTCATAATATTTCAGTTATATCATTTGATTCTTTGATTGCTATGAAAGATACTTATCATCAGGATATTACTTTTCACGCTGATTGGAATAAATTAGTTCAAAATAACTTGATTCCTATTGATTCACTATCTTATAACGATGGATTTATGTTTTATGAAAAGAGATTATGTGTTACAGTTCCATTCAGATCTTTTGTTTTGAATGAGATTCATTGTCCCCCATATCAAGGTCATAGAGGTATCATATCTACTTTACGTACATTAACTGAAGATTTTTATTGGCTGCATATGGACACTGATGTATCTAACTTTGTTTCTGAATGTTTGATTTGTCAAAGAGTTAAGAGACATCATGGTAAATAGTATGGATTACTATTGCTTTATCTATTCCATCAAGACCATGGGAACAAATTTCTATGGATTTTATTACTGGTTTACCTAATACTAAATCTAACCATGATATGATTTGGACAGTAGTAGATAGGTTTAGTAAACAAGCATGTTTCATTCCATGTAAGAAAACTTTAACAGCATCACAAGCAGCACAGTTATTTTTGAAAACTGTTTTCACTAACCATGGATTACCAAAAGTTATTATTTTTTATCGTGATTCTAGATTTTGTAACAACTTTTGGATTACTCTGTTTGCTAACCTAGGCACAAAAATTGATTTCTCATCTGCATTTCATCCTAAAACTAATGAACAAACAGAAGCCACTAACAGTACTATACTAGATCTTTTACATGCTTATACTATTTCTAAACCACAGGCATGGGATACACATTTGCATTTATTACAGTTTGCATATAACAATACACCACACACATCTATAAAGAAAGCACCGTTTGAAGTGATTTATGGTTATAGATTATCTACACCTATTGCATCTTTGTCAAATAGAATTCAGATTGTTGATGATACTGCTAGTATGCATAATACTATTTTTGATGAGGTTAAAGCCATGATTGCCAAAGCCCAGCAATCATATACCAAGCAAGCCAATAAGAAAAGACAAGCAATGAATTTCAAAGTTGATGACTATATTTGGTTGAGAATAGAAAAACGTAGATTACAAAGTGTAGATAGACACCCAGTTGTGAAATTAGCTCCTAGATTTTATGGACCATTTAGGATCATTCATAAAATTAATGACAATGCATTCAAGTTAGAATTACCACCTCACTGGAAAATTCACAACACATTTCACATTAGTTTATTAAGACCATTTAGAGGCCAATTACCTATACACCCTGTTTATGAAAACCCACCTTTGTTAGAGGAAGAGACTGAAATACTTGAACCTGAAGCTATCATAGATACTTACTTTATGACCACTAGAACTGGCCGAAGATATTCTAGATATCTAGTCAAATTTAAGAACCATTCTGTAGAGGAAGCACAATGGATGCATGCTAGAGACTTAAATGCTTTTCCCACTCTATTAGCTCCACATTCAGCTAATAGCAATTGAGGTCAATTGCTATCCCACCCTGGGGGTATGATGCCAGGAGGCATATTTCACGGTGGATTCCGTGCCATGGTGGATTCCGTGAGGTTTTACGGTGGATTCCGTAAACTTTGATGACTGGGGCTCATACATAAAGTGGATTCTTTGTGCGAGAAGTTGATGAGGACACCTATCCTTTTTGGGCGTTTCATTAATTTAGTGTGTACATTGGTGATTTCATAGCGGGTGATTCCGCAAAATGCATATTAAATTAATAAACGTTTATGATTTTAGAGTGCGCACTCATAATAAATTAAGGTTAGGATTGATTTCTAACCAGTTGATTTATTTATGTAGCCGAAGACTGCTAGGTATTCACTTTTGTCAGTTTAATTGTATTATTTTACTAACGATTGTGAATGCTTCAGTTGATGTGTAGAGATAGCAGCAGTGGCGGAGGAAAGCATTGGAGGATAGCGAGTATTCGATTTATCATTTATATTTTGATGGGCGCATACCTTAGGCATGGCACCTATATTTTGTCGCGCCTATTTATTGAGGCGTTGGATATTTATTATTATTTTGTATGCGCGTGGGCACACGATTATGTTATTTGTACTTGGACATTGTATTGGGCATGCCAGACTCTTTGGGCACCGTCCATTAGCTTTATTCCTATTTTGTGCTAAAGCAAACTCAAAAGCTAAAAGCTTGCTATTTTGTAATTTGGGCTATTATTTGAGCTTGAAGATGATTAATACATAAAATACATGCTTTATGGAGCGCTCACACAAGGCATGGGGGGAGATTGCACCCAATTGGTCTCTTGTTCATGTCGTGCATGCTTTTTACATTGAATTTTGTGCAAAAAGTAGAGTTCTATTGTTCTTGGGGACCTTCCGGCATTCACTACGCGAGTGTACAACATCCGATCTGCGCACCAAGGACTGCATGTTGTAATGAATAGTTGTAGGCTGCATAGAGAACTTTATGTTGAGATGACAAGCTCAACACATGCGGACATTGATGATGGACTGCCTGGTTAGATGGATCCACACATCTACACTTAGCACGTCGGTGGTCATTATGAATCTCACATGGCCATTGACTCATTACTTATTATATTCAGGTTGTTACACCTATTTACAGCTGGCATAGTTATAGCGCCAGTCGACTAGTGTAGTCAGTTATGCATGGTTTGACTTAGTAGGCCACTTTCCTTTATGTTGTATCTTATCTATACTTTGTGTACATTGTAAAGTGAGTAGAAGAAGAATAAGAAACTAGCAAGAAAACGTTTTGGCCTCCATCTCTCTTCTTGTCTCTTGAGTGAGCTTCTCCTTGTGCATTATGTGTGTGTTCGACGCAGTATCTTAAGCAAGTCCCCCCACCATGCGATTCTTGACATGGTATCAGAGCCCTGCCACTGAGAGAGACTGATTTTGAAGGTTGAAGTGAAGGAGAAGAAGAAAGGTTTGAGCAAGCAAGCAACGGGTAAGAAGCTCTCCCATTCTTCCACTCTCTCTCTTGGATTGTGCCTGTGGAGGCACCGGAAGCAGGGCAGAGTAGAAATTTCAGATTGCAGTGAGATTTGTGTGTGCGAAGAGCTACTATTTTGGCCATCTGAGGTCATTTCAAGTCCCGTTTTAGACTCGCAAGGTTGCGGACAGGAGTTCAAGGTATCCTACAATTTCAGTTGTGTCTGCGATATACATGTGCACAGGTTACAGATTTCAGATCTATAAGTTAAAAGGTATTTATCAGTGAATGAACACAAGGTTTATCTTCAAACTAGTTGCAGATTGCATGTATTGTTGAGCAGACAGTGAAAAAGGCTGTTTGGTATATTGCTATGCACTGCAGGTCGAGGGTTGCATAAGATTTGCTTGCTGTTTGGTATTAGTTTTGTGATAATGGCAGAGAACAGTGGAAATCCCATTATTGAGAAGCTCGACAAGAATAACTACCCTTCATGGAAGTTCCATGTGACGAACTTCCTTATTGGAAAGAGCCTTTGTGAATTTGTTTCAGGTGAAGAAAATGAGCCAGAGCTGGGTACCCCTTCGATTGCAAATGAGTTAAAAGCTTGAAAATAGTGGAATGCGAAAGACAAAAAGGTGATGTACTGGCTATCTGCAGTAATTGATAATACTATGCTAGGACATATCATGAATGCAGAAACTTCACATGCAACTTGGACAATTTTTTAGAGCATGTTTTCAGTAAATAAAAAGGCACGAAAGATTCAACTCAAGCAAGATTTGAATGCCTTGAAGAAAGGGAAAATGTCTGTCAATAAGTATGTTTTGAAGGTGAGGAGCATTGCATATGCCTTAGCAGTGATTGATGCGATGCCAGATGATGATGATTTAGTTTCATCCACTCTGAGTGGCCTTAACAATGAGAAGGCATGGAAATCATTTGTTACCTCAATATATGTACGGAAGGCATTTCCAGATTTTGATGAGCTGATCTCTCTCATGATTACTGAAGAGATCAATATGCAAGGTGATTGGTCTAAAAGAAATGGTGAACATGTCCAAGCATTTTACTCGAGTTTAGGAAGGGGACGTGGAAGATCCTCTTTAAGAGACCGTGGTATGGGACGTGCTGGCGATAACCAGAAAAATAGGTTCAATCAACAGTTTGGTGAAATGCAGGCTTCTGGAGGCAGAGGAAACTTTAGAGGCAGGGGGAGCTCTAGAGGAAGGGGTGGATGGCAGAATAGAGGTTCTAACAACTCTGGTATTGTGTGTCACTACTATGGAAAAATAGGTCATATTGCAGCCCAATGTTATGCTAAGAAAGATGATATTCGCAATGGTAAGTTGCAGCAAGGAAACTATGCATCATCTTCACGACAGAATGAAGAAAAAAATAAACGTTTGTTTGTTATGCAGTATATGTTGAATGCTGTTACAGGAAAGGGAACACATGATGATGTTTGGTATGTTGATTCAGGTGCATCCAATCATATGACCAGTCATGCAGAATGGTTTGGAGAGATGTAGGATTTGCAAAATGCAGGTTATGTGTAGACAGGTGATGATTCATGCCACCCAATTTCACACATTGGAAAGGTTTCCTTGTCCTTGCATGATGGTAAGACAAAGAGTCTTTCAGATGTATTATATGTGCCATCTATTACAAAGAACTTGGTGTCAATTGGTCAGATGGTAGAGCAAGGGCTACAAGTCAGATTTAATGCAAAGGGCTGCTTTGTAGAAGAATTCAATGACAAGTACAGGTTGGTTGCAAAGGGAAGTAGAGTTGGACGTATGTTTACTTTGGATGCTGGAATTCCTACTATGAATCTTGCTATGTATGCTGAAGGAAAAGGTGTTGTTGTAGATATTGAAATTTGGCACAAACGCATTGGACATGCAAATGTACAAAGGCTGAAATTAATGCAGTCCAAAGGGTTGGATTTGCCTCTATTTAGAGTTGTAGAATTTCATATGGTATGCGAAGCATGTCAGTTTGGTAAGCAGACAAGAAAACCCTTTTCACATGACAGAGATGTAAGCAAAAATATCCTTGATGTTGTGCATACAGATATTTGGGGGCCTACACAAAATGTATCTCTTGGAGGCAGCTCATACTTTATCACATTCATTGATGATTGTTCTAGACAGCTGTGGGTATATTTTATGAAGGAAAAGAGTGAAGCGTTTGAGCACTTTAGAACTTTCAAGGCTGCAGTTGAAAGAGAAACAGGCTTGAAAGTAAAGTGCTTGAGGTTTGATAGAGGGGGAGAGTACCTCTCGAATGAGTTCAGTGATTTTTTGAGGTCTCATGGGATAAAGAGACAGTTCACATGCAGGTATATCCCACAGCAAAATGGTGTTGCAGAAAGAAAAAATAGGCATATTGCAAAAGTTGCACGGGCATTAATGGCTGAAAAGAATATGCCCAAACATTTTTGGTCTGAGGCTGTTCATATTGCTGTCTACATTATGAATAGAACTCCCACATCTGCAGTTCATGGGATGACTCCTGAAGAATGCTTTACTGGCAAGAAGCCTGATGTATCACACTGGAAGGTATTTGGATGTGTTGCATATGTTCATATGCCAAATCTTTTTGATGGATGATAGCGCTTTCGGGTAATGATAACCCCCCATCATTTACTATAGGGATTTTATTATATGCATGGTAGTACTCCCAAAGATTTCATAGAGGCTTCAAAGTGAAAGCTCATGACAGTTTACTGCTATCTAAATAGTGTATATAGCGGGGTATCTACTATACATAGGGTTTTCCAAATTGATTTATGGTGTTCAAAGACTCTTGTTGAATGCTCTTGATGCTCTATGGTTTATAGATGATTGTGAAAACCAAAGTGCATGCTTTAGAGTGATTTTTGGGCAGCATATGTATGTTTTAATGTTGCTGTAATAAATTTTTTTGAAAGGGCTGAAATGGATTTTGAAGGCCCATAATGGGTTAACAGAGGTATTGATGCTTTCTGATGGATGATAGCACTTATGTGTAATGATACCCAACATTTACTATAAGAATATTGTTATATGCATGGATATATAAGGCATATGTCACTGATTTTGGAGTAGAGATATTGATGTATGTAAGAGTATATCTGAGTCATAGTCTTAGAGTGTGTTATGGGCTAGCATCCCAAGTGTGTCTTCATGCATAGGATTTGGGCATATTATATGGATGTACTGAGATTTCTTTGCTGATCTACATGTGATATAAGATCTTTGGATTGCACCTTGATTATTGTCTTTGGATTCATCTAATCTTTATATTCTCTTTCTTTCATCTTAAAAATGTTTGTACCCTTCTATCTTTTACCCCTTTTTGGGTAGACTGATTATCTTTATTGCTACATTTACATTGGACTGGTCTTTCCAGACCTAAGCAACACCTTAGTAGTTTTGGTGACCTCTCTATCATGTTAGGAATAGGATAGATCTGTGTTTATTTGCATGGACTCCATTTTCGGGCACTCTAGTTTTTTACCAACCCTTAGATTGGCTAGATTTATAGGTTGAAGACTTGTTTTGCTCTGCATTTACTACTCATCTCTCTGTTCGACATTGCCTATTCCTTTCAATATCGAATACTCCCCGTCTACCTTGCCTAAGTTGGCCTTCTTCTGTATCATGGTCTGATGGACTCAGATTACTCTGAGGACGCCTCTTATTAGTTCTTTCACTCCAGTGTGGCAGCATCTTCTTTGCCTTCTTGCAAGTACTTATTGAAGGACATCTATGGCCGATCTGTATGCTTTGGGGATTGTGTGGTTTGAGATGATTCAAACTGACCACCATCCTATCACTTTTTCTTGCTATATTCTTTAGGGGCTTCCGATCCCCAATTGGCATTGATGGCATCTCCTCAGCAAGTTCCAATCCTACCCTCTCTACCCACATCTGACAATTTGGATGGGATGAACTTGTGAGAGTGCACAACACAAAGAGGAAAATGATCATGGAGAGGAGGAGGAGACAAAAAGAGAATGCAAGAGAGAGAAGGAACAATGGGACTACAATGGCTGAAGGTACAAGGCTACAACAATCAGCCCCAACACACAACAATGGGACAAGCTTCTCTCAAATGAGAGGCTTCAGGCTATGAGAAGTGAAAAGACTGGTGTAGAACACATCATATGTCAATGATGGAAGATATGAGAGAAGTGTCACAACTAGGTCCTTCAAAGAAATATCTATACTAACGGATGCCAGCTCATCCCAAATCTTCTCATCCTATGGATGTGATCCCACATCACAGGGGAATTTGCAATAGAAAGTTGTCGTAGCTTCAAATGGAGAGATAATTGATGCCCAAATGTCTAGATCCAAAAGAGAGATGCCAATATCTTCCAAGCCTTTGTGGTGGTGCAGATACATCTAACATGCATGAGCACAAAATCTACACAACTCAAAAAGAGAAAAGAGCAACCTCTGACATTCAATCGATCCCATACAACTATTGAATCTGCATCCACATCATCATGGGGATTCAGAGTATGTTGGGATATTGAGAAAGAGAATGTAGATAATGTCAAGGGTAATTAGATCATAGAAGATATAAGAGAGACGTTGATACATGTTATAGAGGATATTGCCATTCGGGATGCAAAGAAATACTGCCTAAGCAAATTAAGTGGATTAATGATGTGGATATTTGATCTTGACATATTCCATGTGATATACAATTTATTTAAAGTCAAAGGTGATGTCTTGCATGTATGTATATCTTATTGGTCGACTATCCAAATTAACCCATGAGGGTGATATGGCTGTATGAGACTGCAATGGATGGGCATGGCTGAACTAAAGATATTTAAAACTATTTTACTTGGGAGAGGATTATTGGTGATCGATGCATCAAGAATGGCCTTTTATACCCTGGGAAGGGTCCTACAAAGTTTGGTTGACATCTGAGTTCATATGTAGGAGATATAGAGTCGGGAAGGTTGATGTCTGGCTGGGACTACATGCTGTGATGAACAATTGCAGGCTGTGCAAAAAAAAAGGGGCTGAAATATTCACAATTTGGTCCAAGTATCTTTAGAAAAGTTGTAGATTACCAGTGGGGCTACAATTTTTCTGTTTAAAGCTTAGTAATCTAAGTTACGGCTCAAAATATACGAGCAATTTTCTGTAGGGTGGGTCCTATAGGACAGTTTTCTGGACAGGATAAGATTGGATCTAATGGATGTAAAGTACTGCATGTGACATATGCTTTGACAGAGATGTTTGAGATTGAGATGAGGGTACCAAGGATAGGAAAGAGGATCAGGATATGCAAGAGAAGAGATGCAAAAGACACCTATGTAGTGGAGAACCTGGCGAAAGATGAGCACATTGACATAGATGAAGAAGAGGAAGGAGTACAAGTTGACCTACAAGTTTGTGATGCCATATGATCCAAGAGGATCTATAGGGATTGGGAAGCTATAGAGGATTGATGAGTTATCATTGCCAAGGTTGGATACAAAGGGATACATGTTAGTTGGATCTCCTTCAACAACTACCCCCAGCCTACCTTTCTTTGTCTACTACTATTCGGGTGACCTGTCCCTGACCAAAATCGACCTATCTTCAACCATTTGTTGTCTACATTGTCTACAGCAATCTACAATTTCAATTTTTGCATTAGTTTATTCATGTACTGCTGCATTTAATGCTTGTATTGCTTGTGTTTTCCCAACAACAACTGCATTTTTTGCATTAATTGCTTCTCCAAGCTAGTATGATTTCTATTTCAGGTCTTATTGGCTGAAATCTTCATTTTTTGGTTGTGTTTGATCGTATTCTGTCCTTCTATATAGGAATCATTTTATGATCAGTTGTTCTCTTCACTACGTATGAACTCGTGCCAAGTGTAGTATGTGCTGTGTTTTGGTTATTCTCTCTCTCTCTCTCTTTCTCTCTCCATCTTCATGTCTTATCCTCTCCAATGGCACTTCTGTGTTGCTCAACTTTATGGTCCTAATTATCTAACCTAGAGTTCCATCATGACAGCTTGGTTTGTATAGAAATGCATGTGGTACATGGTTTGAGGAGCTATTATGCATCCCTAGATTCTAACTCCTCTTCTAGAAGATTGGGACTGCAACAACTATGAGGAAGTAGTTCATACTTGGGATACACATGATGTCTATGCTTCTTTGGTGCATTTCTAAATAGGTCTTTTTGACAGTTGCCTCTATAATATAGCTTTGAAGGTGTGGGAGAAGTTACGGATATTGTACATGGCTCCATCGACCATTTAAGCTATGACCCTCTATGATCAGATCTAGCAAATGAAGTTTGAGGCAAAGGATACTATTTAGTATTTTCTACTTTGTGTTACACCAGTATAGGATCATCTTCAACACATATAGTCCACCCTTCCAGAGGCTCATCTAGTGGGGACTATACTCTACAAGTTCTCTCCAAAATTTGACAGAGTAGCTAATGCTCTACATACCCAAACATCATGGACACCAATGAATTTTACACATATATCTTCCATGCTGCTTGAGCATAAGGTGTCTTTGAGGCTACAATAGAGGCTTTGTTTCATCCATGGTCATACTTTTTAGGTTTTTGTTTGCAAACCCTAGCATATCTTCACATCGATGTGCCAAGGAAGGCCTTCTATATGGAAACGCCTCTTATACTGCTAGCATGGAATGTGCTATTGGAAGTGAACCATGTAAACACCGCAAATCCAAAAGAAACACAAAGAAGAATGAAGTAATAAATCATGCTCAATCAAGTATGCTAAATGCTCACAAGACTGTGATGATCCACACGTGATAAGTATGCTTTTATCCCGTTATAGGGTGACATGGGATGCTACTAGTGAGAGGGGCATGCATGGGGTGTGAAGAAATGATATGCCATTGCTCAGACTGTGTATGAGAGGTAAGAATAAGAGAATTAAGAGTTGTAGGAGACTTCAATTTGTAAATGCCGTTCTCCTCATACCTTGAAGAGAGAACCTTCCTCGATCCATGATCAAGGACTCAGATAGCATCACTATCAAACTCCACCAAAAGGCCAAGAGAACAAATCTTATGCACCAAAAGTAAATGATACCCTAAAATTGGTACATGGAACACCTTGGAAGTATGGGTACCACCACGTCCATCTGGAATTAGCTGCATCTCACCCCGCGCAACAATGGAAACTAAAGAGCTATCTCCTATGAGAATCTGTCCATGCAAAGGTCGCAAATGGGCAACACCAACGGTAGAAGGAGTCATGTGTTGTGAGGCACCACTGTCAATGATCCAATCTCAAGCCTAGGTGGCCGTCATCACAACATCAAAAGTCTTCAATGTAGAGTCCTCAATGACCACTAAGTGAAGAAAAGCAGCTCATGAGGGTGCAGCCACCGCTCCAAAATCCTTTGGGTCCTTCTTGGTGTCCTTCTTGTCCTTGTCAGGGAAATCCTTCTTCCAATGGTCGATCTTACCACAAATATGGCATGTTGATTCCTTCTCCTTGTCCTTCTTTGGTTTGTTGTCCTCCTTCTTCTTCTTTTGGTCCTTCCCCTTCTGAGAGATTGACCTGTCAATGCCTCCAATTTGAAAGCATTCAGTCTCGTCAATTGTTCCTCTTGGTCCAAGACCATAGGAACTAAATCTTTCCAACGAAATGTTGACTCCCGCCTTGAAGAAATAAGAGCAAAATAAAAGGCACCGAATCATGGCGGCAACTGGGATAGTATAGTGATTGCCATGTCTTTGGAGGAAATATGCTTCCCCGCATTCTGAATGTGCATCTAAAGTTGTCTCAGCTTGTTGATGTGCTCTCACAATGAAGAAGACTTGTTCATGGACAAGGTCTGCATCTGCACATCCAAAGAAACCCTCTTCATTAGGATTTATCTGTTTGTAAATTTGATCGAGCTCTAGCCATATCTCTCAAGCCATCATTAAATGAATCTCAGCATTCAAATTGTCCCAGTGAGACTAGGACCTTGGTCAACTCCACATGAGCATTTGTAGAGAGTTTGGACTTATCTCGCATCAAGGACCATTCAATCTCCTTAGTCACAAGCTCTGCCAAATCATAAGACTCCAAGATTGCCAACATCATCATGTGTCAAATGCGGTAATTGTCACCATCAAGCTTTTGATATGATGGAAGAGCTGGTAACACATGTACCTTTCGTTCCATGATTGCGTGGAACTCTAAGTCGATCTCTGTAGACATTTTCACCTACAATACCTGCACAAAAACAAAAGCAACCTACTCTAACTGTGAAGACGCAGCCTACTAGGGTTGTTTTCTCCACTTCCCAAACCTTCTTTAGCCGCCAGAGGCAATGAAAAGGTAAAATTTGTAGTTGAAGTCTAAAAATGTAGCCTTCCTCCTCTTCAAACAGCAACAAACAACATCAAATTCACCAATAGGACTCTTTTCCCGTGCGCCCATGCTTGCATCAGCCTTGTTCCAATACACAACCCTTCTGCTCGCCCTCAAAATCTGGAAATGTAGCCTTGTGTAGTGCTGAGATCTCCTCTTTAGGTAGGTTCTTCACTCAATCAGTCCGTCTTCAATGCTTTGATACCATATCAGAGTGCAATGATGTGGAAGCATGGGACCAAGACTGGGAGAGAGAGTGAACATAGAGAGAAGAGAGAGAGAGAAAGAGACAGTACAACAAGAAGATCTGTTGTAGGAAGTATGCTGAATACAAAGGAATGCAAATATGTACACGGGCGCAGTGTGTATATCTACGTATCTCCTCCTCGATGATGTCACCACATGCACAGGCCTCGAGGACAGCAAGGCCTGATCACGATCTAATCTCCACGATCTCCTAAGAGTGCCTGTGAATGAATGAGAGTGTGCAAGAGACTAGCTATATATAGGCTAGGAAAAGACAATGCTCGGTTGCATTAAATGCAATTGACTGCATTAAAAAATGCACAAAAACTATCCGACTGCACACCCTCTACCACGTGGCATCTACAACAGCATCTCCCATCACACGTGTGACTACTGACCTGGCAAAAATGATGACATGGTACCCTCCTACTAATGTGGCACTCAAACTCACCCTGACGGATCTAGAACGCTCTCGAATGGCTGCCTGGCTGGAAAATATATATGTACACAACCTAAAAGAGAAAAATGCATGTGTACAAGGGATGATCTCTAACAAAGGCATGATGGAAATTTCTTCCCATGCACCTCAAAACGCAACTCTTGAGTCTCCAACAGAACTAACACATTTTGGAACATGGATTCCAAGCCATCAAACCTTTTTTCCTTTAACTTCTATGACTACAAAACACAAGTTCGGTAGGTAACGGGTTCTTGTAACAAGTCTGCATAAATTCTACCTAACAAATTTTCAATAGATAGAAGTCTAACAAGCACTCTTACTAATTTTGTCAGCCCTTACATCCTACCATAACACAAAGTCCGTAGAAAACCCACTCTATAATGTCCAAAAATAAAAATTCTTCACTTTGCTTCCAAGGCCATGAGATATTCCCAAAGAACATAATATTAGTGAGTTTGGGAATCTCCCAGTTTCCATTTTTTGAATACTAAAAAGGTGCACTTAGATAACATGCCCATAAGTTTCTCAAAACCATATGATATGACCTATCATTGGAAAGTGCTTGAAAAATGGAATCTATTGAGCTATAGACTGCTCAGTTTGGAGTTATAGTGTTCAAGTTATGACAATTCCAAAGATTTGACCATGTGTCCCAAACTTATGTGAAATTCCCATATTTTCCAATATGGTGTTAAATCAAGAGTAGTCTTTTGTGTGCCTAAAGCACCAGCAAGAAGTAGTGCTTGTCCAACTGTCTTTTTTTGCTAGATCATATCGACCACCAACCCTAATGCTTCTCTTGCCTATTCTTGACCAACAAAACCTGATCCCATACCTAGAGCTGTTCCATCTTCTTGATTGTAAGAAACATCAACCTCTTCAATCATTCAATTTTAATACAACTGTTACATGGCCAATAAATTTGTTAAACTGCATGTTACAAAATTATTAGTTGCTGATGCAATTACCAATTGATCTAAGTTGGGCCTACACAAAGAGATGTCATAAAATTCATCCATATGGCATGTGAAGTAAAGATATATGAAGATAATTACAAAAAAAATAGGCTTTTCAATAATACAAGAACCAATATACATAAGCACATTACATGTAAACAAAGCATATTGGTTGCACAAAGTACCACTACATGCAAATGACCCAATAGTAAAGTGGTGAGGCTTGACATAAATACAGTAGTGGCTAGATTGCAACATCAATCTATTAAGGTTGAGAAATGAACAGGTCTAGTAGGTTGTTAGAGTACCACTTCTAGACATTACTAAATCTTTCTGGATGACTTATCGAAAACCCCTCTCAAGTGAAATATGAAAACCGATTTTTTAACCACTTAAGAGGCCAATTTTCAAGCCCAATGCCTTGGCAGACAAGGTATGGGTAGCTAGTCCTTAGAGCTTCAAGACATGCACCATTGAAGAAATAACTTGAAAAGAGCCAACATGCATCAAAGCTAAAGAAATGAATTGCAAGGGTCAACATGCATAAAAATTGAGCCCTCCATCCTGACAACTCATTTGATTGAGAAAAGGGTATATGAGATTGACTAAAATTGTTAAAACATGGAAATTTTTTGAATAGAAGTGCACAAGACAACATATTGATGCCACTTCGCACATGCTTGTATCAAGCCAAACACCATGTTACTCAAGCCATGCACCACTTATGAACATGTAATTGTTTACATATTGTAGAAAATTTGTATGCAAGACAAACTGGACTAGAAGAATGCAACATACAAGAGTTTGTGAGAATATGTGAAACCAACTAGCAATGTCAGCGCACCGAGCATTAGTGACAAAATGTGGCTAACCAAGTCAATTATCCAAGCACACAAGAATGCAAGATGAACCCAACATTCATTGTGTGGGAAACCTGCCATGTCCATGTGATAGTCAAGCACGCAAGAGTGCAACATGGAACAAAACTGTAACGTGTCCACCTATCCACTTGTAGGACACGTCTTAGCAGCCCATCAGGGTTTGTGATCTAGGTCTTCCTGAGTCTGCCATGAAGCGGAAGCATTCTGGCCATTCCCACTTAGGATCCACCTGAATCAGGGTTTTCCTAGTGGTCAAATTCCTAGGATGGTAGCTAGCGTCGGGCCCTAGGTGAACTACTTTAGGCAAAAACGTCAGGGTCGAAGCGGATTTATAGTGCACTTGGTTCAAGGAAAATGGGAAACAAGAGGGATGTGAAGCTCGACCTCTCTGCCCATAAGGCATAGTTCCATTCTATTCCCCTAAAATAGAATAAATTGGGGCTCTAGCTTTCTAGATTCTAGGTCATCCATACCTTGCTGTCAATTCCATTGAGAAAAGTTCCGGCCAACTGGGACCACCCTTCCGTAGGATGGACCCATGGTCACATCCACTGCACTTTCCTCAGGATTTCTTTAGTTATCTAATTACCTACAACATTTAGTATGACACGCAAAAACAGCTTCCTTAATTAGCCAATTAATCACCGATTCCTTCACGTAATCTTAGCACTGACATAGAAAAACAATGTCAAGCAAGTTCCTTTTTAACAATTGATCTTATTTATCAGTCGTTGGAATACATCATATAATCCAGCTCAAAGACTATTCCATAATCCGCCCGAAGGCTAATCCATAATCCACTCGAAGGCAATTCCGGCAATCCTCAGGGATTGCTATTCCAAGTTTCTGCCTGTAGACTAGTATGCGGGCCTCACGATCCAATCTCGAGTCACGTCTGCCTCTTGTGTAGGACCTGGAGGCAATGGATTTAAGGCCAGAGCCCCCCCTAGCACCCAAGCGTCCTCTTCCTCCAAGTAGCACCCACGGAGAGACCTCTCGCAGTAGGTTCGGTCCACATACCCGGCGTAGCTAACAACCCCCTTGGATAGGTTCAGGCAGACAGTCGGGGGTAACTAACACTGCCTCTCCCTCCAGGCCTTAAACCTTGAAGCATTAATTATTTTTCCAGCTTTAGTTCATTAAGCAAAGAAGTAAAAACAATGCTCCTAGTTGTACAAACACAATCAATCCAATGGTCATTTGTTTGGCCAACTACTAAGGTGTGAATCCTTCTCTCCGAATGCATCTAGAATTTGATCCGGGATCAATTGCGACTTGGCAAGATCCCAAGGGTTTCGTTGCTTGTTTACCCTTTTATCCTTGGGTTAGGGTTTATACCCTGTTAACCAAAATTAAGAAACACCTTAGGTTCCTTAAACTAAGACAGTAAATCTTGGGCAACCTCGTCGCCCTAACTTGATTGGTCAATTGCTTGCTAGGCAATTCATAATTACCCTAACTTGGAAACTCAGCCCAAAGAAGGGTGATGTAGCATGATGACCACTCATCCTCTTGCAAGTTAGACTTGCACTTAGAACTTGCCAACCTTGTTCT
Source organism: Lygodium microphyllum (assembly GCF_053477565.2). Lineage (NCBI taxonomy): Eukaryota > Viridiplantae > Streptophyta > Polypodiopsida > Schizaeales > Lygodiaceae > Lygodium > Lygodium microphyllum. The sequence continues at coordinate 95,769,535 of NC_141159.1, read as the reverse complement.
AAGGAGTGGCAATTCTACTTTGTGATTTAAACACAGAACCCTGTGTGACATTGCAACTTGTTGCATAGGTGTTGCACCTATCATGGGGGATTATTTTTCCCATCACATGGTATTACTTCATCCACAATAACTTTGGGTCAAGATGTAGGGTTTGGGAGTCCTCTTGACCCAACCCAACCCTAACCCTACTAGGCCAATAACGCTTAGGCCCTTAGGGTTCCTAGTTTTCTTTCGGAAGTCTAACATTTGGTCATCCGATCATTAGGGTGAGAACCCTAGATTGTTCTTGCATGGGCGTTTAGCTAACCCTAACATTCTGAGAATGTGGGTGGGATCTTTGGGATTGGAAGTCTTGACTTGGCATCCCAAGTGTGATACTAGGCAGAATTTTTAACGTACTAAACCCTACCTAGCACTTTGAGGTGTTTGTCGTACCAACTATTTATGCTTTTATGAATCCCATGTGGGTTATGTCATTACAAGCGATTTACCTAAATCGATCTAATTGTCTTGCGACAAGGGGTGATCTTTTCTTAGAGATGCTAACATTTTTCCTAAAAGATGTAAATAATTTCAAGATACAACATTCCATGCAAGTATGCGATTCATAGACTTTTCCTTCTATGCAACTATAAGGTTTGCAATGACCACTTCTTTTCCTTGCCTAAATCTTAATGATTGACAATTTAGGGCTAATTCACATAAAACCTATATAGATTTACATCAAGAACTATGCCTATAAACCTTTCATTTAATGCAATTGAATTCAGGCTTTAATATCATTTAATGCAATTGAATTCAGGCTTTAATATGACAATTTCATCCATTTCCAAATCCAAATTTGATAAAAGAAGTCCATGCATGAATGACATGGGACCATTATTAATTTAATTCGTCCTTCAGCACTTAGCCCAACCTAGGATGTAATTTTCACCGCATGCAATTTGCAAGGTACGTAAATCCCTTTCATGCAATGCAACTACTTGGACAACATCTAATGGACGTCAATGATTAACTCATACGAATCACAACTAGGAGATTATTATCTAAATGCATTATGCGATGTTCTTTTTTCGCGAGGAAATCAAGGATGCATTTAGACAAATCCACCTTTTAACCTATGTAAAAGGATTGCGACTTGAAAGTGCAAGCAATTTCAAATGCACCTCATGCAACTAAATCTTTGAAAATCGGGCGATCAATTAAAATTTCCAAATGTAATTAATCTTGCCTACGAGAATTGGACATGCCTAGTGCATTCCTTTCATGCATATTCAATTTTTAAGAACCTGGGCATTGAGGTTTGGGGTGTTATCCACATGCGAACTTGGAGTGGAAGCTCCCGCATGTGCGCCTCTCGCCATTTTCTTGGGAGCCATTGACCAGGTAAATAATTTGATTCAGCAACTCTCCCTTGGGTTACTTTCACGTATCGACTCCTCTGCCCAGGATCTTTTCTTCTGCATAAGACATGGCCTTGCGGTTGCGGGTTTAAACCACCTCGGGAAGGCACGGGAGAACATGGTTTACGAAAGCTTAAAATTGGAAGCTTCCAAAGAAGCTTCTAAGCTTCTGACACGAGCTTACGTGGAGAGAGAAGATGATTGGGAGAGGGGGGAGGATGACGATGAGCAGAAAGATGATGATGATAATGAATATGATGATGATGGTGCAGGTGGAGGCGAGGCGGTAGCCTGGGTGACAACGAGATGGCATGTGGTAGCTTCACGATGCTGGGCGGCAGCTCCTCTCTCTCTTCCCTCCCCCCCAAGCTTAAGGGGGAGGTCATATATAGGTTGTGGAGGGGGGGAATAGCCACCGACGTGGCTGGCTTGCATGCCTCCCCTCCCTCATGCTTCTCCACTCCACACCACTCCATCTCATGCTCTTCCCACACTCCCTCTCCCCGCCATGCATCGGCTGAGGGGAGGGGGTTAATAATAAAAAATTTGCACAAAATTTAACCATTATCCCCTTTTTTCCCCCTTTGAAGAGATGTTCTCGTGCGGCCTACAGGTTTTTAGCCTCGGCCTCTTTTGCATAACGTGGCTGGAGTTTATTAACGCGTGAGGGTGGAGCATTTAGCCCAGGGTTCTTCTAGTCATGGGGAGATCACTTGAAATTGCTCACTATGTGGCGTGAGCAGGGTCTAAAATGATTAATATTTTGTGCAAAAATATTACATCCTCTCCCCCCTTACAGGAATCGAGATGTCCTCATCTAGAGAAGAACTGGGGGTATTGTTGGTTGAGAGTACTTTCATCCATCCAAGTGGCGTCCTCTTCGGGATAATCTTTCCACTGGACGAGGTATTCTCTCAACGTTATGGATCTCAAATGTCTCTCCCTAACATCTAAGATCCTGTCACGCTATAGCTCAAGGACTCCTTGGCTAGGCATTACAACTTGTTGATCATCAAGCACGTGACTAGGGTTAGGTACATACTTTTTCAGTAGACTGATATGGAATACATTATGGACTTTTAGGTTCTCAAGGAGTTGTAGTCTGTGGGCATTCGGCCCTAGGCACTTGAGAATCTTGTAAGGTCCACAATACCTTGGACTTAGCTTTTTGCATTCACCCAAGGCTAGGGAACTCTTCTTTGGACGTACGCGAATGAAGACCATGTCACCTTCAACGAAGGATCTATCTTGACATTTTAGATCCGCGTAAGCCTTCTGTCTGTCCTTGGCGGCTTGGATGTCCTATCTTATTGACTTGATTTGGTCATCCATATCTTCCAGCATTTGCTTTAAAGCTTCAACCCTCAAGGTTGGATCCGAGAAGTTTAAAGGACTACGACAATCGTGCCCATATAATGCTTGAAAAGGGGTCATCTAAATGCTTTGTTGGTAGGAAGCATTGTAAGCAAACTCAACCAGTGGCAAATATTGAATCCATTTTTTGGGTTCGCGGCAATAATGTGCCCTTAGCATTGGTTGACTCACTCCATTTGACCATCGGTTTGGGGATGGTAAGTTGTATTGAAACAGAGTCGAGTCCCAATGGCCTCAAAGATGGCTCTCCAAAAGTGTGATGTGAAGAGAGAGTCACGGTCACTAAGATTCTTCTGGGTAACCCATGTAATTTGATGAACAACCTTGCAATGCCTGAGGCTTTATACTTTGTCTTAATAGGGATAAGATGTGCAACCTTGGTAAGCATATCAACCGCGACCATAATGGAGTTGTATCCTCCCTGAACTTGGGGTAGGCCAACAACAAAGTCCATACTAATGAATTCCCATTTCATTTGGGAAATGTCAAGTGGTTGCAACTTCCCTGGCATTTTGACATGTTCAGCCTTAATGCGTTGGCAAGACAAACATTCCGTAACATATTTGAGAATGTCACCTTTAAGCCTCTCCCAATAATAGTTCTTTCTGACTGCATTGAGGGTCTTGGCATAGCCAGGATATCCTGAAAAAGGGGAGTTGTGGGCTTCCCAAAGTATCTTCTGTTTGAGTGCCTGGCTTGCCGGTATACATAATCTCGTTCTATAGTAGAAAATTCCACTATCGATAGAGAATTCTTGATACTTTGCTTGTAGCTTCGGGTCTTGATCCTTGACAGGGATCTCCCTTAGCATTTTCTGATAGGTTGGGTCATTACATGCCTCATCTCTAGCTAGCTCAAGGATTGGGTTGTTTGGCATGGATACCTTTATGGCTAGAGATCTGGCTGTTGATGGATCTTGCAAAATCAGAGAATTCAAAAATGCCTTGCGACTAAGTGCATCAGCAACTACATTCTCCTTTCCAAGCCGGTATTTGATTTCAAAATCATACTCCTCCAGCACTTCAATCCATTGACGTTGCCTCATGTTGAGCTCATTCTGGGTAAAGATCCATTTGAGACTTTTATGATCCATCACTAGGGTAAACTTGTTACCCAACAAGTAGTGTCTCCAAAGCTTGAGAGCATGGATGACAGTCTAAGAGCTCCTGATCATGGGTAGCATAATTCCTCTCATGGTTCTTCAGTTTCCTTGAAGAGTATGCTACAGCATGACCTTCTTGCATAAGCACACATCCTAAGGCAAGTGTGCTAGCATCAGTTATCACTTCAAAATCCTTAATAAGATCTGGAAGTTTCAGGATGGGTGCCGATACCAAGCTTTTCTTTAATTTGTCAAAGCTGGACTGTTCAGTAGATGACCATACAATTGATACTTGCTTCTTCAGTAGATTGGTCAGCGGTGCTACAATCAAAGCATAGTTTTTTATAAAGACTCTGTACTGTCCTATCAATCCAAGAAAACTATGTATTTCTTTAACACTTGTTGATGTTGGCCACTCCAGAATGTATCTAACCTTGGCCGCATCTACTGAAATTCCTTTCGTTGATACAATGAATCCCAGATATTCAATCTGTCGCTTGAAAAATGCACACTTCTTCTTCTTGGCAAAAAGCTTGTGTGATCTCATTGTCTCAAGGACAATGCAAAGCTAGGGTTCATGATCTTCTTCTTGTTTGGAGTAGACTAAGGTATCCTCAAAGAATACCGGCACAAAGTCATCAAGATAGGGCCTAAAGATATCCTGTATTAACCTGTTGAAGGTAGTAGGCGGATTTGTCAGCCCGAATGACATGACTAGAAATTCAAAGTGTCCATATCTTGTGCTAAGTGCCATGTTTGGGATATCTTCTTCCTTGATCCTTATCTGATAATATCCAGACCTAAGGTCAATCTTGGAGAAGATCTTCGCACCTTGAGGACGGTCAAGAAGTTCATCTATTCTTGGAATGGGGTATTTGTTCTTAATGGTTGATTGATTCAACCCTCTGTAATCAATACATAACCGAAGCATTCCATCCTTCTTCTTCTGGAATAGCACTGGAGGTCCCCATGGCGAACTGCTGGGACGAATGTACCATTGGTCTAATAGTTGCTTGAGTTTCTCCTTCAGCTCAATCACTTCCGGGATGGACATCCTATATGATCTCTTTGCGATTGGTGCAGCTCCTGGTGCCAGCTTGATTTCATGATCGACTTCCCTTTGAGGCGGAAGTTCTGTCAGCTCTTCAGGAAATATGTCTGTGTGCTCCTTTAGCCTCCATGAAGGTTCTTCCCTAGACTCTTGATTCTAATCTAGCTTATTTAGCTTAATCAAATAGACAGGTAGCCCCTTTCTAACTCCTTTTATTATTCGGGATGCTTTGGCCAATTGAATTTTTGGCTTCCTAGCCTCTCCTTGAGTTGTGACCAATTCCCCTTCAGAATTTTGAAAGGAAACTTGGCCCTTTCCATAGTGAATGTGGGCATCATTAGGTTTAGGCCAATCCATTCCGAGCAAACACTCCTAGGTTCATAACCTTGAATCTGACCAAAGTCAACTTTCCACCCAGTAGGAATCTCACCTTAGTAGTTTTCCTAGTACAAGTGACCTCACGACCATTTGCTAATTCCACAAGTAAGGTAGGTGCATCTATTGTGGCTATTTCTAATCTTTTTGCACAGGTTGGAGAAATAAAAGAATGTGTACTGCCACAATCAATCAAGGTTTTAAAGCTTTTACCTTGATAATGGTATTAGAATCATCGAGAATTGGCGACTCGGGCCTTTCTTGTGAAGAGCGGCATGGATCGTTGCCCTCTCAATGTTTGCTTCCATGGATGGGTCTTCTACATCACACGGCTCCTTATTGGCAACACTAGAGGTTCTCCCTCTAGCCATGATGGCAGCTCCTTGGCCACGGACGGTTCCTTGGAATGGCCCTTGACGTTGTCCTCCGTTAAGCTTGGGACACTGCCTTTTAAAATGATCGGGCTCGTTGCAATGGAAGCAACGGAGATTGCGGCCATTATCCTGTGTAGGAACAAAATTATTGACAGTGTTGGTCCTAGCTTTCTTTCTTTGTCCTGGATTTTGGCCCTGCGTTCTCTTAGCCTGGGACCTATACACTCCTTTGTTTTGATCCTTATAAGACCAAGTCTTGTTATTTCATGGCTTGGTCTGCACCTCCTGTATTATGGGTGCATCTTGAATGAGCGCATCCTGAAGGTCTGTTGGGTGCATTGATTCGAGGCGGGTGTTTATAGGTGGGTTTAATCTGGCACAAAACTTTGACACCTGTTGTGTCATATCCATTTGTGGCGCATACTTCAAAAGAGAGACGAATTTTGAATAGTATGCATCAAAAGATAGACCAAGCTACTTTAGTTCATAGAACTCGTTCATCTTCTGCGTGCGGTAGGCAGGTGGTAGATATCTTCCTCGCATAGCTCTTTTTAGCTTCTCCCAAGTGACTGACCCTTCCGAGATCCCTTGTGCTCTACGCCATTGCTTCCAGCAAAGTCTTGCTTCGTCGGTAAGCTTCAACTTGGCAAGCATTGCTTGGTTGGCAGGCGTAATACCTGCTGCTTCAAAATAATCCTCCATGGACTCGATCCAGATCTCTGCATCAGTTTGGATGGTCCTTCCCTTACCATCAAATTCTGGTGGCTTGATTTGTTTGAGAAGAAACTTCTTCTCTTGAATTACAGCCGTACTTGGTGTAGGGGTCGGGCTAGGAATCTACACTTGAGGTTGTGCCTGTGCATTGAAATTCTTAACGTTAAAAACTTGCTAAGAGTTTCTCACATTACATTAACATGCCCAGTTCAGCTTTTAGCCAAGTGACCTAATCACTTAACTTCTTTACCAATACTCACGGCCAAGACAATCATTGATAAAAAAGCCTATTTCATTCATGTGGGCATAGCCCTTTCGAGTACAATTATTTTTGGGGAAATGGAACAAGCTGATACATTAATTCAGGGAGAATAAGATTGTGTTACATTCAATTACGGGAACTGAGTAATAGTATGGATTGGGGTCATGGATTTTTAGGAATTGATAGGTCATAGGAAGCTTGGGGTATCCTTTCCTTTGATACCTGTTCTTCTCATAATGTCCCAACACCTTGATTTTGTTGGTAGGGATTACTCGAGTTACTTCCTCGTACACATATTTGTTTTGCTTGACCTTTCGACCGCTGACATGTAGGGTTACGTTTGTGTGAGCCTTAACAAAGATGAATAACTTCACGATCTTTAAGTCCTCCATCCACTTGATTCTCTTCAAGTTGGTCCGAAGGTACGCAAGTTGGTGGGCAACTATGCAATAAATTCCTGAATCACCCATCCATCTCTGTTCCATGTACATGGGTGAAGGATTGTAGATGCGATCTAGGATATTCATCATACCTAGCCTTTGTCGATAATCTAAAACATGCATCGCAGTCATAACATAACCTAGAACACCAAGAATTTGTTCCATGCTTCGTGACTCTGTAGGCCAGCATCGATAAGTAAGTAAGGAAATGTTCTTAACAGCAACATTTTCTCTTTTCTCCTTATTAAGTTTCCTTGAAAATATTAGTTCCTCGCGCTCTGATACCAACTCTAACGTGTCCACCTGTCCACTTGTAGGACACGTCTTAGTAGCCCATTGGGAAGAGAGTCTAGAAAGCGCCGCTCGGCACTCCCAGGGAATGTCATGGGGTTTGCGATCTAGGTCTTCCTGAGTCTGCTATGAAGCGGAAGCATTCTGGCCATTCCCACTTAGGACCGACCTGAATCAGGATTTTCCTAGTGGTCAATTTCCTAGGACGGTAGCTAACGTCGGGCCCGAGGTGAACTACTTTACGCGAAAATGTCAGGGTGGAAGCGAATTTATATTGCACTTGGTTCAAGGAGAATGGGAAATGAGAGGGATGCGAAGCTCGACCTCTCTGCCCATAGGGCATAGTCCCATTCCGTTCCCCTAAAATAGTATAAATCGGGGCTCTTGCTTTTTAGATTCTAGGTTATCGATACCTTGCTGTCAATTTCGTTGAGAAAAGTTCCCGGCCAACCGGGACCACCCTTTCGTAGGACGGATCCATGGTCACATCCACCACACTTTCCTCAGGGTTGCTTTAGTTATCTAATTACCTACCACATTTAGTTTGACAAGCAAAAATAGCTTCCTTAATTAGCCAATTAATTGTCAATTCCTTTACGTAATCTTAGCACTGACATAGAAAAAGAATGTCAAGCAAGTTCATTTTCAACAATTGATCTTATTTATCAGTCTTTGGAATACATCATATAATCTAGCCCGGAGGCTATTCCATAATCCGCCCGAAGGCTAATCCATAATCCGCCAGAAGGCAATTCCGGAAAACCTCAAGGATCGCTATTGCAAGTTTCCGCCCGTAGACTAGTATGCGGGCCTCGAGATCCAATCTCTAGTCATGTTGGCCTCTTGTGCAGGACCCGGAGCCAAGGGATTTACGGCCAGAGCCCCCCTTGGCACCCAAGCATCCTCCTGCTCCAAGTAGCACCCACAAAGAGACCTCTCGTGGCAGGTTCGGTCCACGTACCTGGCACTGCTAACAACCCCCTTGGATAGGGTCGGGCAGACAATCGGGGGTAACTGATGCTGCCTCTCCCTCCAGGCCTTAAACCTTAAAGCATTAATTATTTTTCCAGCTTTAGTTCATTGAGCAAGGAAGTACAAACAATGCTCCTAACTCTACAAACACAATCAATCCAGTGGTCATTTGTTTGGGCAATTGCTAAGGTGTGAATCCTTCTCTCCGAATGCATCCAGCAAACGATCCGGGATCAATTGCGACTTGGCAAGATCCCAAGGGTTTCGTTGCTTGTTTACCCTTTTATCCTTGGGTTAGGGTTTATACCCTATTAACCAAAATTAACAAACACCTTAGGTTCCTTAAACTAAGACAGTAAATCCTGGGCAACCTCGTCACCCTAACTTGATTGGTCAATTGCTTGCTAGGCAATTCATAATTACCCTAACTTGGCAATTCAACCCAAAGAAGGGTGATGTAGCAGGATGACCACTCATCCTCTTGCAAGTTAGACTTGCACTTAGAACTTGCCAACCTTCTTCTAAGGAGTGGCAATTCTACTTTGTGATTTAAACACAGAACCCTATGTGACGTTGCAACTTGTTGCGTAGGTGTTGCACCTATCTTGGGGGATTATTTTTCCCATCATACGGTATTACTTGGTCCAAAATACCTTTGGGTCAAGATGTAGGGTTTGGGAGTCCTCTTGACCCAACCCAACCCTAACCCTACTAGGCCAATAACGCTTAGGTCCTTAGGGTTCCTAGTTTTCTTTTGGAAGTCTAACATTTGGTCATCCGATCATTAGGGTGAGAACCCTAGATTGTTCTTGCATGGGCGTTTAGCTAACCCTAACATTCCGAGAATATGGGTGGGATCTTTGGGATTGGAAGTCTTGACTTGGCATCCCAAGTGTGATACTATAGGCAGAATTTTTAACATACTAAACCCTACCTAGCACTTTGAGGTGTTCATCATACCAACTATTTATGCTTTTATGAATCCCATGTGGGTTATGTCATTACAAGCAATTTACCTAAATCGATCTAATTGTCTTGCGACAAGGGGTGATCTTTTCTTAGAGACGCTAACATTTTTCCTAAAAGATGTAAATAATTTCAAGATACAACATTCCATGCAAGTATGCGATTCATAGACTTTTCCTTCTATGCAACTATAAGGTTTGCAATGACCATTTCTTTTCCTTGCCTAAATCCTAATGATTGACAATTTAGGGCTAATTCACATAAAACCTACATAGATTTACATCAAGAACTATGCCTATAAACCTTTCGTTTAATACAATTGAATTCAGGTTTTAATATGACAATTTCATCCATTCCCAAATCCAACTTTGATAAAAGAAGTCATGCATGAATGCCATGGGACCATTATTAATTTAATTCATCCTTCAGCACTTAGCCCAACCTAGGATGTAATTTTCATCGCATGCAATTTGCAAGGTACGTAAATCCCTTTCATGCAATGCGACTACTTGGACAACATCTAATGGACGTCAATGATTAACTCATATGAATCACAACTAGGAGATTATTATCTAAATGCATTGTGCGCTGTTCTTTTTTCGTGAGGAAATCAAGGATGCATTTAGACAAATCCACCTTTTAACCTATGCAAAAGGATTGCGACTTGGAAAGTGCAATCAATTTCAAATGCACCTCATGCAACTAAATCTTTGAAAATCGGGCGATCAATTAAAATTTCCAAATGTAATTAAACTTGCCTATGAGAATTGGACATGCCTAGTGCATTCTTTTCATGGGAATTCAATTTTTAAGAACCTAGGCATTGAGGTTCGAGGTGTTATTCACACGCGAACTCGGAGTGGAAGCTCCCGCATGTGCGCCTCTCGCCATTTTCTTGGGAGCCATTGACGACGTAAATAATTTGATTCAACAACTCTCCCTTGGGTTAATTTCGTGTATCGACTTTTCTCTGCCCGGGATCTTTTCTTCTACGCATGTCTCGGCCTTGCGGTTGCGGGTTCAAAGCACCCCGAGAAGGCACGGGAGAACAGGGTTTAAGGAAGCTTAAAATTGGAAGCTTCCAAAGAAGCTTCTAAGCTTCTGACAGGAGCTTACATGGAGAGAGAAGATGATTGGGAGAGGTGGGGAGGATGACGATGAGCAGGTGGATGATGATGATAATGAATATGATGATGATGGTGTAGGTGGAGGCGAGGCGGTAGTCTGGGCGACAGCGAGATGGCATGTGGCGGCTTCACAGCGCAGGGCGGCAGCTCCTCTCTCTCTTCCCTCCCCCCAAGCTTAAGGGGGAGGTCATATATAGGTTGTGGAGGCTTTGTGGGATCTAGGTTAGTGCACAGTTTGGCATCGTAACTCGGCTTTCGGTTCATCCCGCATCGCCAGTTCTGCTTACAAAAAATGTCCCACTTGGAGCTCGCATTCCGCGCCGGGGTGGAATAGCCACCCATGTGGCTAGCTTGCATGCCTCCCCTCCCTCATGCTTCTCCACTCCACACCACTCCATCTCATGCTCTTCCCACACTCTCTCTCCCCGCCATGCATCGGCTGAGGGGAGGGGGTTAATAATAAAAAATTTGGACAAAATTTAACCATTATCCCCTTTTTTCCCCTTTTGAAGAGATGTTCACGTGCGGTCTACGGGTTTTTAGCCTCGGCCTCTTTTGCATAACGCGACTGGAGTTTATTAATGCTCGAGGGTGGAGCATTTAGCCCAGGGTTCTTCTAGTCACGGGGAGATCACTTGAAATTGCTCACTACGCGGTGTGAGCGGGGTCTAAAATTATTAATATTTCACGCGAAAATATTACAAACACATGCATGCAATGTCCCTTGCATCAAAAACCTGCCATTAGCTGATCTTTACATGACAACAATTACAATGTCTTGGCTACATGATTGAAACTCCAAAGCAGGACACAACTTGCAGTCTGAATGTATCTAAATAGTTGAACATTTATGTCGTTTCTTGTGTGGAAAACTAGCAATGCATAATTTCTATAAGATAATATCGGTGTAATGGCTTGGCTCTATGATCAGAACTCGAAAGCAAGGCTAATAGCATTACAGTTTGCAAAATCTGAACATGTGTATGCTTGTTTGAACGTTTGTTTTAATGAAGCGAAAACAACAATTTATGTCTTGTGTGTTACCTACCACATGCATAATTTCTACATGATAAAGTTGCTATTATGGCTTGGCTCTGTGATCAGAACTCCAAAGCAGGACATAATAGCATGAAAATTTGCAGTCTAAACGTATGTATGCTTGTTGAACGGTTGTTTATAAGGAAACAGAAACAACAACGGGATGGGAGAGGCAACTTTCAAACCAAGGCCTTTGATGTGTGTGTGTGGGAAGCCACCCACTACTTCTTTGTTGTGGACTGCACTTCCTCGATCTTCATGGTTGCACAACTAAGGCAGTTAGGGCTACTGACACTCCGTTATTGTTTGTCCAGTATATCGCATAAAAAATGCATGGCTTCCTAAACCCTGTTCCTCTCTCGCAAGAAGCAAAAAACGTTTGTTGCTGTTTTGTTTTATTTTTATCATTATTAGTATTGTTATTGTTGTTCCTACTGTTAACCTCATTTTCCCTCGTTCTTGAAACTTCAACAACATTCTTACACACTAGTAGAAATTGTTTGAGGGGCTTCCCACCATCCCCTCTCATAAACATACTAGTAGAAATTGTTTTAGAGAGGCTTCCCACCATCCCTTGTGAGACTCATCGCAAGCTTTGGTGGGGTCAAAATAGAAAAGATACCAATAATATATGAATTTTCATGGAGAGTTTCGTAACTTTTGTAAATTGCAAGAGTTTGGAACTTATATATATTTGTTTTAGGAACTTACAGCCTACAAAAGGTAAGTAGCATGCAAGAGGTTATATAAGTTTGCATTTACTCCAATTGTACCTTTAAGACCCCATGCTTTGGATACTTGGGAAAGATAACATGCAAAAATATCATTTATGTTTGAATAGTTTGAGATGTCATTTGAAAGGGGTTAGTGGGAAACCCCTCTTGACACTAGTTCACTACTAAGACATTGTAATGTCCTCAATACATTATTCTACCCTTTGGTATTAAGAGCTTGATGTAAATTTTCCAAATGCAATGTAAAAAAAATAGGGCTGGACTAGTGGCAGTGTATGTAGAGGAGCATGTACATACAACATTAGATCTTTTCATTGAACTAAAAAGAGTAAATTGAAGGCATTTTAGTCTAAAGTAATAAGATGAGGGAAAATGGAGTTCTTTCAAGCTATCTATTGATGAAAAAATGACAAATATTAAAGAAGGGCTAAGGGGAAGATGAACACCACATAACCTTGAATTGGGTCCAATTATATTGTTGTTCTTTTGTTGTTATATTATTTATTATTAATATTTTTGTATTGTTGCTATTCAACCACTATATTCATGTACTCTCATAGGTAGGACTTGAGCACTCCTCAAATATGAAGCTATTGAAGCATTTGAGGGACCAAAACAATGTGATATTGGCACACACATATGTAATTGAAAGAACTTTCTATGCAAGGACACTTTGCATCAAGAGTGCGCACTCTAAACTCATAAACGTTTATTAATTTAATATGCATTTTACGGAATCACCCGCTATGAAATCACCCATGTACACACTAAATTAATGAAACGCCCGAAAAGGACAGGCGTCCCCATCAACTTCTCACACAAAGAATCCACTTTGTGTATGAGCCCCGGTCATCAAAGTTTACAGAATCCACCGTAAAACCTCACGGAATCCACTGTGGCACGGAATCCACCGTGAAATATGCCTCCTGGCATCAGTCCTAGCCAGACATGACCTTTTCAACTCTGTCTCGGAGGCATACGAACACGAATGTCAGCCAAACTTTGTAGGATCCTTCCTAAGGTATCAAAGTCCAATTTGGATGCATCATTCATCATTAATCCTCTCCTAATTAAAACTTTTTAGACATCTTTAGTTCAGCCCTGCTTGTTCATTGCAATCTCCTACAGCCATATCACCCTCCTAGGTCAAACAACCACTACATACTTAGCCAATCAATCATGCATGCAACCCAAACATTGTCTCTTGGATCAAATGGTAGTCCATTAATCATGTCATGCCTTGTCGATATCCTTGAACCATACTCTTATATGTATACTTTTCCTTGGAAGAAAAGTGGTAGTATCATCCCAATGTCTTTTTTATGCTTCTCTTAGTCATCTATATCCACCTGAACATTGGATAAGACATGAGTATCTTGTAATCCTTGTCCTAGATTTTATCTATATCATTGAATTCTATAGTATCCATATCCACAAACTTTGCGTTGACATTTCTGGGTCTAGTTTATACCTAACATTTCTAGGCATTTTATTGTGGCCATTATGATGTTTATTTGGGTGTTTTATGCTGGCCAAGCTACTCCATTTAAGGCATATTTTGTTCTCTATATTCAGGCTCCTCCTCAATCAATCATTATCACCTATAGGTTATGTTGGAGAGATGGAGCCAGTGCCATTACCTGTGTAGCTAGTGACTCATTGTTGTATGCGAATGTCTCGTGTTTGGTGTATGGATTCCATTTTTCGAACATTCTTTTGAGTTCTCTTCTTCGCATTGTTTTTTTCTCTTTTGTCCTTGTGTTCAACAGCTTATTACAACATTTGTTTATGCTTCCATTGCTACATCCACTTTTGACATGGTATCAGATTTTAGGATCCAAGTTCGTGTTGTTGTTTTCTACTATTTTAGGTTTGCATTTTGGCTTTTTTGCAGTTGATTGGACCCATTCTTGATTGTTACAATTGATTTTTCAGCCTAGGTGACCATCTTTTGCTAATTTTTGGCTTGGTTTTTGCTCTTTGTCTTAGTGTTTTGTAGTCCACCGTTTGTGTTTTAGGGAGAATAGCCTCAGGCAACCTGCTTTTATCCAGGATGACTGCATTTATTGCAGTTATCGACTGCATTTTGACTCCGGCTGTTGCATTTTCACTGCTTGTGAAGGGCAAAAGTGTTTTAGACTGATTTTTGTTATGCTTAATTCATATTTTTACCTTATACATTGCGTGTAAACTCTGTCGTATAGTCTGTGCTCTTGGTTTGGCTGTACTCTCTTTCTCCTCCTCTTCTTTTCGTTCTTTTCTATTCCTATCATCTCTAGATGGCTCCCCCTGTTGTTCCAGTGATGAAAATTTACATAGCCCTAATTATCTCACATGGAGTGATGTTATGAAAGCTTGGTTTGTGCAAAAGTGGTTATGATACGTTGTATCTAGAGCTTGTGAGCGTCCTACTCCTCTTCGAATTGATTTTAAGTAGGACAATTATGAAGAAGTTGTGCTCACATGGGATATTGATGATGCTTGTGCATATTCTTCCATTCTTTGGTGCATTTCCAAAGAAGTTCATCTAGCAATCACCCTCGGGGAAGTTACTATATCTATATCCTCTACATCACGTGCATTCAAGGCCTATTTATAAATATCCTTATCTGTGAATTTTTCTTAAATAAAACATAACCCTTTTCTATTCAATCTATAAATAATCCATTGATATTACACCCTTATGTATGTAAAAATCTATAAAAATAGTATTTTAAAAATACCTTAATTTGAACCCACGTGATGCACACATATATTCATGAGTAACTTAATCAAGCAGTCACCGCCTGTAGGACTTCTCCTGCAATTTGGGCAAAGCTTCAAATATTGTATAAGGATCCCTTACCTATGCATGACATTTCTCTTTATCAACAACTCAGATAGCCAAAGGATATGATTTGGTATTTCTTACTTCATGTCACACTGGTATAGGACCAGCCTCAACATATGCAATCTTCCCTTCTAGAGGCTCATCTTGTGGGAAATGTGCTCTATAAGCTCCCTCTAGAGTTTAATGGATTGGCCAATGCTTTGTGGGCTCAAACAACATTGACACTTGTTAGTTTTCTATATATGCCCTCGATGATGCTTGAGCATGAGACGTCTTTGCGGTTATAGGAGAGGCTTCCCTCCTTGTCTGGTGGATCCAGTGAGGCCTTTATAGCTTCAGAGAGGGGTGATAGGAAGAAGAAGTTGAAGGCCCAGTCTAGTGTTATCATTTTGGTAAGAAGGGACATTTGCACAAGAATTGAAAAGAGTTAGCAGCTTCAAGGAAGGTGGAGATGAAGATGAAGGAGGATCATAACTCCTCTGCTCAGTCATCCTCTTTCTCTGACTCTGACGGATCATGGCCAAGGCCAAGGCCAAGGGGCGGACATGATCATCTTGTTCAGACTGCAGAAAGGGCTTGGCAGTGCTTCTTGCTTTCTAGTATCAATGATGCAGTCATCCCTCATGACTCTCTAGTGCAAGAGAGGGAGTGTGAGTGGGTGGCGAGATTGGGCGAGTACGCCTCATCTATACAGGTATATAGGTGTACAGGTTCTAGAGAGGGACATCCCTGACACATCAACTAAAGTCTAAGGGGTTTTGAAATCTTGGAGTTAGGGTTGATATCTAGGTTCATGATGTGCTATTATTTGACAGAGAGCGGTATTAGCTCCTAGCTCGAGCTCATATGAGGCAACACTTTGGCGATCTTGGCCAAAGGCAAGAAATTCATGGTCGTGTATGTTTAGAGGCATTTTTGACAAGATGGTCTTGTATTAGACACTCGACATTGACACTTAGGTTCTCTTTGAGGCACCGTGGTGGTGGCTTCATCACCCAGTACTTGGGTTTCCATGGTCTTATTTTGGTAATCTTTGTTGTATGGACTATGATGAGTCATTATCATTGTATCATTCTATTATATCAGATCACCCATGATTTGAGAGAGGGTGTTAGCAGTCTGGTTAGCTCATGTAAGTCTAGTGCATACTTGATATTTCTAGGTATTTTGGACATTTTATTGTGGCCATTATGATGTTTATTTGAGCATTTTATGCAAGTCGATCTGCTACCATTTATGACGTATTTTTTTCCTTTATATTTAGGCTCCTGCTTCTCAGTCAATCTTTATCACATACAGGTTTTGTTGGAGGGAGGGAATATCCATCTTAGATCATAGTGAAAATTCCATGGCTAACGTATTGCAGTATCAGGATTTAAGTTGAATTATATAGAAGGGGCCATAAAAATGTACTCTCTTTGAATTCTAGATTTATAGAAGGGGTATAACTATTGCCTCTGTTATTCAAAGAAGGGGTATATAAAATGGTATAAAATTTTTAAAAAGTGGTTTTTAAATTATCCTTTGAATGCACCTGATATAGAGGGCTTCTATACGGTGACCCCCTCGAGCATGCAATTAAACTATGACTCATTGTAGAAAAATCATATACGGGATTTGGTTCCTTTGCTTAGCGGCAAGCGTGCCTTGCCATGCAAGTAGGTGTACAAGTTGAAAAGTAACCTTGGATGCCTCAAGCTAAAATACAAGGCCAGATTGGTTACTAAGGGATTCAAGTAGTAGAAACATGGTGTAGACTTTGATGAAGTCTTTTCTCCTACTGTGAATATGACTACCCTATGCTTATTACTCGCTTTGGTTGCTCAGCTTAACTTGGATCTTTATTAAATGGATGTCAAGATGACTTTTCTTCATGGGGAATTGCATGATGAGATTTACATGGAGCAACTTAAGGGCTTTGTAGAACATGGTGGGGAACACCTAGTGTGCAGATTGAGGAAGAGCCTTTATGTCCTTAAGGAAGCACCTAGGAAACGGTGCCACAAGTTGGATGATTTTTCTTATAGTGATATAGATCCGTGTTTATACAAGAAGAAGGCTCGTGATGGCATCCTTATGATTTTGATACTTTATGTAGATAATATGTTGATTGTTGGGAGTGCTCATGTTGAGCTAAATTCCTTGAAAGGTCAACTCTAGAAGAGCTTTGAGATGAAGGACGTGGGACAAGCCTCACATATTCTTGAGATACGCATTACGTAAGATCACTCCAAAGGGCTCCTTTACTTGTCACAGAAGGAGTATATTTAGAAGGTCCTTGAGCGGTTCCATATGCAAGATGTTAAGCCTATTGACTGTTCTCTACCTCCGCATGTAAAGGTTATCATGCCGATTGTTTGTAGTCTGTCCGAGATAGCCAAGATCCCTTATGCATCTGTAGTGGGAAGTTTAATGTATGCCACAATAGCTACTCGTCTTGACATAGAAGTTGCAATAGGAATTGTAGCATGCTATATGGCTACACCTGGTAGACAGCATTGGGATGCCGTCAAGGATATCATGAGGTACCTGAAGGATACATCAGTTATGTGCATCTCTTATGATGGTCAAGATATAGGAGTTGTGGGATACACTAACTCTGATTATATAGGACATACAAATAGTAGGAAGTCCACCTTTGGCTATGTCTTCATCTTTGTTGGAGATGTTGTTTCTTAGATGTCTAGGATATAGAAATGAATGGACCTATCTACTATAAAGGCAAAGTATGTTGTAGGCACTGAGGCTTGCAAGGAGGCTCTCTAGCCAGGCCATCTCGGGTAGACCTTGGTAATCCTGATGTGGTCCCTACACTACATTCAGATTCTATGAGTGCTATTTAGTTGGCCAAGAATCTGGTCTTCCTGAGAAGATGAAGCACATTGAGATACATTATCACTTTATTCGAGAGGTCATTGAGGACAAGTTCATTGAGATGTTCAAGATCTCAACTTACTAAAATCCAACAGATCTGCTCACTAAAAGTCTTTCAACAAGGAGTTTTGCCTTTCTTAGAAAGTTGATAAGTGTTGGATAAGATAACATCTTTCCTCATCTTGTTGTATTTATATACATTTGTACTTTGTCACTTTTTTTCCTTATTCTCTCCTCACTAAGGGCACATTCACCTTTAAATGGGAGATTGTAGGGGGTAAAGCCACCTATGCCTAACTGCTGATGTATTAGTTACACTAACAGTACCCGCATACCCACACACCTATACATTGCAAGTGGTGGGTGTCCATCACTGTCACTTTGTTCTTTATTTTTTCAGTGACATTTGAATAAAGGAAAGGCCGGTCACACATTATGACTATTAAAGTTCCCACATAGTGTGTGTATCTCTCTCTTGTTCTTACTCCTTCCACCATAGCTCTTACTTCTCCTCCATGCTTCCATTTCAAAGCTCACTCCCTTTACTAAGACTATAAAGTGTGGGAACTCTTAATTGAATAAGATTTTGCCCAAAGGGTCATATTGTTGTGTGAAAGCCCAACACTGACTTACATTACTAAGACCAATAACAAAATACTCTCTTAGTGTGCTCTAGCTCTCATTTGTGTAGGAATATAAGGTCATGAGTTGATGCCAGGAGGCATATTCCACGGTGGATTCCGTGAGGTTTTGCGGTGGATTCCGTAAAATTTTATTACCGAGGCTCATATACAAAGTGGATTCTTTGTGTGAGAAGTCGATGGGGACGCCTATCCTTTTCAGGCATTTTGTTAATTTTATGTGTACGTGGGTGATTCCATAGCGCGTGATTCTGCAAAATACATATTTAAATTAATAAACGTTTATGAGTTTAGAGTGCGCACTCGTAATAAATTAAGGTTAGGATTGATTTCTAACCAATTTATTTTTATAGCTGAAGACTGCTAGGTATTCACTTTTGTCGGTTTAATTGTATTATTTTTCTAACAATTGTGAATGCTTCAGTTGATATGTAGAGCAAGCACCGGTAGCATTGTGAAGCATTGGAGGATAGCGTGTATTCAAATTATCATCAATTTTTTATGGGCGTGTATCTTATGCATGGCGCCTATATTTTGACGCGCTTATTTATCAAAGCGCTTGATGTTTATTTATTATTTTTATATGCGCATGGGCGCACGATTTAAATATTTGTATTGGACATTGTATTTGGGTACCGCCTAACTTCTTGGACACCCAATAGCTTTAATTCTTTAGTGGCACAAAAGCAAACACAAAAGCTAAAGCGTGCTATTTTGTAAATTGGGCTATTTCTTAAGCTTGAAGATAAATAATATATAAAATACATGTTTTGTGGAACGCTCACACAAGGCATGGGGAGAGATTGCACCCAATTGGTCTCTCGTTCATGTCGTGTAAGCTTTCTTCATTGGTTTTTGTGTAAAAAGTAGAGTTATTTTGTTCTTGGGGACTTTCTAACGCTCACTACGCACATATACGGCGTCCGATCTGTGCACCATGAGTGCTCAAAAGGATTGATCTAATTTTCTCTCCAAATTAGAAAAAGAATGGCTAATCCAAAACATGCACACTTGAATAGTTGTACTAATGCATTGATTGTTTAAAACAATTGTATTAGAAACTTAAGAATTGAGCTTTTCGAAAGAATATAAGCTTTGATATTTAAATAAATTCTATTTTTTGTTGCAGAGTAGGAGATACTTGTGCTTGAAAACATACATGGGGAATAGTTTAGTTTTTTTCCTCTCTTTTTTGCGGATAGAAGAGGCATCGATGTGCAAACCTCAAAATGCTTGCAATAAGTACATATAGGTGATTTTAATATTTTTGTTGTTTTTTTGTTGTATTAGATTTAAAGAAAAAAAAAGAGAGAGAAGAAGAAGAATTAGAAGAAGAAAAATAAGGCGGGGGGAAAGAAGAAGAAGATGAAGAAGAAGAAAAAGGAGAAATAAAGGAGAGGAAGAATCAAAAGAAAAGAAGAACGCGCCTGCCTTCCCATCTCCACTACTGCCTGTCTCTCCCTTTCGCAGCACCTCCATCTTCCTCTTCTCCCCTCGGCGCTATGCCACCATGGCCATCAAGGCCCATCGTAGGTCTCCCGCCCCCTTGCCGCAGGTCTCTCGCTACCCAACCGCAGGTCTCGCTCACCACCAGTGCCGCTTCGATACCGCGCCGCCCCCACTATTGACACTGTCTACACCAAAGTAAATGCCACTGCGTTTACCACCTGCTATCCTCGTCACCTTGTGCGCTACCACTATCAGCCGCCTAGGTCGCTCACTGCCAGCGCTCCTTGCTATCGGGCCACCCCACTCTCCACCTCACAATCGTCTCTATCTCTGTCTCCCTTGTGTGACCCCTGCCACCTTATCGCTAGGGCCGCTAGGCTGCTTGGCCACCACCGCCCCTTCGACTCTGCTGCCTCGCCCTTGACGCTATGTTGCCCTCCTCACCTCCACATCCGTCGGTGCCCTTGCACCTCCTCATGCACTACTTGCCATCGACATCTCCCACTATCGGGTGGCTTGCACCTCTCTCCACCACCTGACCTCCCTCTCTCCACCTCCATCTCCTCCCTTTCTCCATCCCCCGACCTCCACCATCTGTTTATGTCCGCCTTCGGCTGTGGCTTGTGCCCTCTTCCCGATTGCCCCTCCCTCTTGCTTGAAGGCTCATGATTGTCGCGCCCGCTACCACAAACACTGCCCGCCATGGTTGCAGACCGCTGTATTGCCTCGTCCGCTCATCCACTCCCGTCTCTAGCTGCCTACACAGGCCCAGTCCACCTGAGCACTGCACCACCCATCGGCCTTTAAACATATATACACATGCATTGCACACACACCACACACTAACTCACATCTCCACCCCCATGTGAACCAACTCACACACACACCCTACCCACTAAATGCACTATACACACCCACATAGTTAAGATGTCCACATAACACATACACATTTAATGTGCATATCACATGCACATACACACACCCCACATCTTACATGTTTCACACCTACCTCACAATAAACACACACAAGATACACCCCCCCCCCCCCCCACACACACACACACACCCCATATGTACATACTCACACCCCATGCATATCCACATGAATGCACACATGGACATAGACACATACACACCCATACATAAACTACACACTCACATTGTACACCACCTACATAACACATCTTGACACATATGCACAATACCCTTGTATGTAGACCCCCGCATTCGTACATAGACACATGTACACCCATATGTACACACAATCCTTATGCACTTGCTCAAGATCCATGCACACATGTACTAGGACACTTGCATACCACTATTCATATAAATGTACACGTGCATATAGAACTATGTATGTATACCCTTGCACACACTAATCTTGTTGTTGCAAGCATAAAGGAAGCCCAAGACATGAAGACCCAAAAAGTCAAAAATGGAAAAGAACCCAAGGTGAGAAAAGAGGAAAAGAAAGGCAAGCTCAAAAAAATATAAGAAAAGCCTTAATAATGCAAAAGGAAGTGCTCAATAATGAGTGCACCGAATATTCTAGCAAAGAAAGCGTTGGGGGTGCATTGTAATTCATTTTGTAAAAGAGCAATAGGCTCCTTCCTATGCAATTTGTTAATGTAGACGAGCAGAGGCAAAGAAACAATGAAAATATGAAAGGAATAAGGAAAAAAGACCTTGGCTAAAATGACCGGTCATGTAAAAATGGATGGGAACCCAAAGAGAAGGAGGACATGTATAAAAATGCAAAAAGGGAATGGAGAAGATCATTCTTGTGTGTGGCCAAAACTAGCTCTTCTCTTCGTCTCTTCTTCTTCTTATTTTTGCTTGCTTGAGCTTGTGCTTGAGAGAGGGAGTGTGAGAGAGTAAGTGTGTGAGGATGAGGGACCGTGGTGGAGAAGCTCTCAATCTTCTCCTATCTTCTTCTTCTTCTTCTTCTTCTTCTTCTTCTCTTCCCTTCTCTTCTCTTGTCTCACACGTGGCAATGGAGCATGGAGCTTGGAGCTTATAAGAATCAAGATTGCTTGAGCTTGCACCTTCAATTGTGGAGCTACCGAAGTGCTTGAGGGAGGAGGCAACTCAATTGACCATGGATGTAAGCTCCCTACACTCGTAGGTGTGAGAGCACACACGGCTATGTGAGAGGTAGATATTGCACTTGGCTTGAAATGCTTGAAGCAATAAGCAGTGTGTGGGCCTTGGTGGTCGAGTGAGAAGCTCACACATTTTGGTTATATTGCTAAGACCATGGATTCAAGATTTTGAGTGCTTGTGTGCTTTAAATCAAATGACAAAGTAAGAGTTCAACTCTCAAATGACACTTGGTTTTAGGTAGGAAGCAAGGGATTCAGAGGCTATTCGATCTCTTTTGCAAATTAGTTTAGGTGTAGGAAGCTTTCTGTGCATTGGTTAGAATAGGAGTTGTGCGTTTTGTATTAGATTTAAGACACTAAGGTTTGGGAAATAAGGGAAAATAAGGAAAAGATAACTCTTTGGATAACCTAGAAACAGGGAAATGGGGAAATAAATAAATTAGATTTTGCAAATCCAAGAAGAAAAAGATAGAGGTAAGTGGAGAAAGAGAGAACACAAAAGGTGAAACAAGGGGGAGAGAGAGCTCATTTGCATTTAGGGAGATTGAGAGAGAGAGCTTGTGAGAGAGAGATAGGGAGTGACGCATCTACAGACTACAACACCTACGATCCTTGGCTTTGATGCATTCATCCCTTCCAGGTATGCCTGAATCCCTTTGCTATATGTTGTATTGCTTTGGAATCATGGTAGCATTGATTAGTATGCATTAAGTGAAATAAAAGCATATTTGTGTCATTTGGTGGGTTTCATGTACCGCTCAGATGTCGACTACAAGCCTCAGACAACCGAGACTTTGATGTTCAAGCCACTTAAGTGTCTACTCGGACCACTCAGCCTCGAACCTCAAATGACCACCTTTAGGAGAAATATGGACTCTCCTTTTTGCCCCTTAAGGAGTGAATAAACAAATATAGGCCTAACCAATGAGAGAGCTAGGGTTCTAGATTCATATAACCCTATGAAATCTCATTTCCTCTACACGAACAAAGAGTGAGTTTCACAAGTTTTATGAGAGCTGAGCTGGTTCTACCAAAGCCTTAGAATTTTCTTCACAAAACTTTGCAAGTATATTGTTATCTTCCATGGATGTTCTATGGTAAAGTTTTATCTCGTTTTTTGGATAGAACATGTGCGAGTTATGTGCATTCTCTGACATGTAATTTCTTTTGTTTTGGTACTCTAGGAGTCTCTTACAACTAATAACAATGATCTTTTGAACACTCAACTTCTTCTTCAACATCTTAGGGTTTCTCTGTAAACAAAGTTACATGTATGTTGTCTTTGTTTTTTGTTGCTCCGTAGTTAACTTTTATCTTGTTTGGACAAAATGTATGCAAGTTATATGCATATTGAGCTTTCTTTTGTTTTTGTACTCCAAGAATCTCCGAGGGTGAAAAACAATGATTATTTAAAAACTCAACTTCTTCAACATCTTTGGGCTTCTTTGCAAAGAGAGCCATAAGTATATTGCCATTTTTTTCTGTTTCTCCATGGTTAAGTTTCAACTCATTTGAACAAAGCATATGTAAGCTATATGTATGCTTTAACCCAAGATTTCTTTTGTTTTTGTACTCTAGGAATCTGTCAGTGAAGGAACAATTGTCTTGTTATAAGTTAACTTCTTGTTCAACATCTCTGGGCTTCTTTGTGAAAAGATTTACAGGTACAAAGTTTTTTTCATAAATTGTTCGATTTAAATTTTATTTTATTTGGAGAGAAAATTTGTAAATTATATGCATGCTAATAGGTAACTTTTCTATTTGGTTATTATAGATATCTTCATGGAGGAAAAACATCAGTAGCATACTTGAGTAGAGGTCTTAATAAGAAAGATAGTGGCGATAATTGGATTTGTAATAAGTACTATAAGTTGGATTGAATTTTGATACACCCAAGTACTCGAGGGAGTTTCAAGGTCAGGCGTAAGGATGTTGAAACCCTAAAAAACCTTGGAAATGTAGAAATTTAGAGTTCAAAAAAGTGTTTAATGAAACAAGTACAATAACAAAAGTGTTGACCCAACATGTTTATATGCACAAATAAATCTGTCTACTCGACGAGAACTACATTGCAAACTATAGACAAAACAGTAAGTTTTTAATTTTTATAATTGTTTATAATTTTACATTAAAAGTTGTTTTAAAAAATCTTTGTAGTGTTCTAATTCAATATTGTTTTAGTAACAACTCTATATTGATCGACTTTGCATGAATGACAGAATGTGGAATGTTTAAGTGGCAAGATACATATTTGGCATGAATATATAGGTTCTTTGATCTATAATAATAACTTTACAAGTCAACTTGCAACTCAAAATATCTTTTTTTATAAATCATTGTATATAGTATAAAGCTAGAGATTACAACATGTCCCATTGTCACACTATCTAGTGGTAAATGGTTGATTGTTAGTAGCTTGGAGTTGTCACGAGCATGTACGTCCAATATAAAATCTAACATCAATAGTGCTTTGAAACCCACCATTGGCTCCAAAGATGTGCATCTTAGTTGGTTTATTTCATTCTCATTGTTTGCACATTTGTTTGGTTCATGTGATGTTCTGAAAAAAACAAAGATTACTTATCAATGCAAGTGTCTATCCGAGGAATGGATGAGTCAACTATTGGGTGAGTCTTGGCAAGTCAAAAGAACACATTTTGATGAGACAATTGATTGCATGGTCAACCAATTTGATCTTACATTCAGGTAAATCTTTTTTACTACTTTGCATGCCTTGATTTAATTGATATAGGTCTTTCTTAGATGAATTGTTGTGTTAGTCACATTTACTTACCATGATTTTTGTTTTTATTATACGTATTTCATCACTAGGAAAACTAGGTGCATTTGTTTTCAATATAGAAGATGGTGACTTTTGTAAGGGGAGTGGATCAGCTTGGATCAAGATACCTGAGATGAGACACATACAACCCTCATAGATGTGGTTATCTTGTAGAATGGTCATAATCCTTTTGTAGTCATCACAGAGAGTCATTGGCCCATTTCGTTTTTGAGACAAGAAATCCAATTAACGTCCAATGAGCCCCTCTACAACTTCTAAGTTGCAGTGGAAGGTGCAAGATTGTATGACGAAGTTGAAGCAAGGTTTTCAATAACCTCAAGAAGAGAAGTCTTACCTCCTCCCATTCCATGAATGGTATACCCACCAAATGCAATCCTAGGGATAGTTTCCTACCCCTACCTCCAAATGCAAACAATGCCGTAGTACAATGCAACTAATCCACATTGGCCACAGATGACAATGCCTCAAATGATGGTTCAACCACAACAACAATGGTCTCAAATAGCTCCTCCAATGGTGACTCAACAACAGTGGAATCCTACCCACGGGAATCAACAACCCCAAGTCTCAATAGGAGCTTTGAATCAGAACCAGAATAGAGGACCTCCTGGATCAACCTAACTCGTGTATGTAGTAATTACAGAAGCTTTCCAAAACCCTATGTCAACAAGTACTTCAAGAGGTGAAAACTTGAAGAACTACCTATCCAATTCAGTGGTGGCAAGTATCAAGAAAGAGCTTATGGATGTGATTACAGAGCAGTTACAAACACTGAAGGTGAATACCGCCAATATATCCACTCCTGCAAGAGGTAGGAGAGATGTGATAAGTTCTAATACATGATGCAGAAAGTGCCATCAAGTGGGACATTTAGCCACTGAATGTACCCAAAAACTAACCATTCCTGGAACTTTGTGTTCATATTGTTTGAGGAAGAACCATACAGAGGATATTTTCTCTCTGAAAGAGATGCATGAAAGAAGAAAGAAAGATGAAGACGCAAGATTCAACTTCCTGGATACCAAAATGACAATGCAAGACATTGAATCAAAGCCTAGGGAGTTTGGCCCTAATTTTGGTCCAAGGAGATTTCCCTCTCAAAGTTACAAAGGATGATAGTCTAGTGGTGGTCAGAGATGAGAGGTAGAATGTTACAGATGTGGAGAAAAGGGTCATATCTCACCGAATTGTCCAAACCCTAGAAGATATGTGGCTTACAAGCCCTTATGCAGTCAATGCAAAGGAGAAGGCCACACTGCAAAAGATTGTCCAAGTCCAGCCCCTGTGAAATCTACTTCTGATACCCAACAGAAGACCCAAGAACCTACTTTCAATTTGGTGGAATTGGAAGTGGGTGCAATAACGTGAGCCTTTAGGAGAATCCATAGTTCCAAAAGAGAACATTCCTTCTGCCTAGACTATGAAGTTCAACTTCCTCACAGAAAAAACAGAACAATGCAATCCATAACAATATAGTACAAAGCCCTACAGAGTCACAGAAGGATACAGAGCCAGTCCAGAGTATAGGACTAGAGATTCCAGAGATAGAAGAAGTTCAAAGGTTGCCCATGCTGGAAGAAAAAGGAAAAATGAAAGTAGGTGTTGCCCCATTTCCCAACTGATTGGAAAAGCCAGTAGAACCTATTAAGGAGTATGACCTAGTCAAGGACCTAGACACCTTCAAGCCAAACTTAACATTCTGATGCTAATGTTGTTTTATAACTACCAAAAGAAGTTCAAAAGCATCCTAACTCAAAGATGTGGATTAAGGATTGCTCCCCCAACAGCATGTCAAGATTGTGGGAGAGAAGGAAGGAGTCTCACTTGTAGCTTTCTTGCTTGCACAATGGGGGAATACACACATAGGTGGAGGCTGAAAAAAGTTTTCCTCTTCTTAGATTATACCAGCTACTCATCTCATAAAAAACAACATCTTTTCTCACTGTAAAATTACGAGTAGAAGGGTTATAGCATCATACCCTTTTTGCTGCAGAGAATAACCAATAAAGATGCACTTCTCAGCTTTTGGATCCATCTGGCACATGAACATAGGCAATGCAACCAAAAATTTTCAAATGAGAAATATCTGGTTTCCTACCAGTATACCTCTCCTCTGGAGTCATGCCATGTATTGTTGCAGTGGGAGTCCTATTCATTATGTAGACTACTATAGCAACTGCTCAGCCCAGTAAAAATCTGGTAGGTCTTTTTCATTGAGCATGGCACGAGATACCTCTCTAATATGCCTGTTTTTTCTTTCTGCAATTCCATTTTGCTGTGGTGTATGACTACATGAATATTGTTGCTTTATGCCATGCTCGTGCAAGAACCTTGCAAACTCATTTGAGAGGTACTCTCCCCCTCCATCTGACCTTAGGCATTTTAACTCCTCAAAATCAGGAAATCTTTCACGGATGGAAATCGATGTTCGGAACTTTGCATAATCCTTTCCTAGACCATTCAAGGTCACAGAAACTAAATCATCATCTTCCACTGGCGACCCAATGGAAGCAAGTGCATCTGCAATCTTCTTCACCTTCATGTGGTATTCATTGATGCTCATACTTTCACTTTGCACATTGTGCAACTCTTGCTTGAGCTGCATTTTCCTGGCTTGTGTATTTGTGCTATACATTTTTGACAAAGTATCCCATGCCTCCTTTGGCGTACTTGCATCCTGAATATGCACAATCATAGAGTCTGAAATGCTGATAGACAACCAGTACATAACTTTCCTGGCTCTCTCATGCCATCCTTTAAATGCATGCATTTGCTGTTGATTGGAAACATCATGAAAAACTGGTTTTTCTTCATTTCCTGCAACGAATTCCCAATATCCTTTTCCTATAAGGAAATTCGTCATTCTAAACTTCCATGCTTGGAAGTTGTTCTTGTCAAGCTTTTCAGTGATAATCTGTGAAAGAGAATCAGACGCCATTACAGAACACTGCAAAAAATTCTGTCACTACAAAAAGCACAGCTTTAGCCTCACAAGGGCAAATCTGCAAAACTGACGAAAGTGGTATTTGACCACATAGTCACTTCCTAATGATGATTTTGCATCAGCAGGCAACAAGGATGATTCTGTAACTCCCAATGTCTCTATGCACAGGCATACGATGCAATTTCTACAGTAACTTTTCACTGACCTGTAGAATAGTGGTCGCATAGCAAAAAACAGGGCCTTTTCGTGAGTGCGTGCGGAAAACTTCCGCCTCCAAAACAGGCACCGAAATGGCCTCGAATCAAAAAAACAGGGCAACCAAGGGCTAAAGCCCTTACCCCAGCATATACTGCCCTCTTGCTACACCGCGAAGGGTCTCTCAATCTGAGACAATGCACTCTTGCACTTTTCGGTTGTGCTACCTGTAGAGACTTGCTCCCAAACTCAAAAAATGAAAGCAACACTGATCCTCTTACCAGAACACTGCGAACTTGGTTTGCTTTCTTGAGCTCCTTACCATGAACCAGGCTCTGATATCATGTCAAGATTGTGGGAGAGAAGGAAGGAGTCTCACTTGTAGCTTTCTTGCTTGCACAATGGGGGAATACACACATAGGTGGAGACTGAAAACAGTTTTCCTCTTCTTAGTTGTGTAAGCCAAAAAGAACTCTAGTACAAAGAAATAGAAGAACCCTATATATGGGTCTCAAACCAAACTCAACTAACTAAGGTGGCATACTAATTGAGCCATGAACTAGAGTAGATAAGGATAGCTGTCATCTAGCTATTATTCATGGGCGGTGTACCAATCACTTCTGCAGCTAACAAGTCGGTGACATAAATGCACAATGGTCACCCTAGCATATCACGAGTGGAGCTCGATATCTCAACACAGCAACCAAGTCCAACAAGGCCCCCGAGCCCATAAAGAAAGTGGATGTAGCCAACGCCTTCCTAGACCCTGACATCCCAGAGGTTGGCGTCTCGATTGAAGGATGATTTATTACCAATGCACTGATAGATGGAGGCTCATCAATTAACATCATGACGGATGTCACAATGAAGGACCTAGACCTGCAAGGTATGCAACCAACTCAATGGCTGATCAGACTAGCAGATCAAAGTAGGATCAAGACTCTGAGCATTCTCCCATACATGACGAGAACCTTGGCTGGAAGAGACTACTGGCTTACCTACCTGGTGGTGAAACCCGACTCCTACGGGGGACCTCCTACCCCCTATTGCTGGGAAGACCGTGGCTGTTTGAAGCCAAAGCAAGGACTGATTGGTTTAAGGGAACCCTAAGTTGTGTTAAGTTGTATGGCTCACAGAAAGGTAATGGATCCACATCCATTGAAATTTTAATAGACTCCTCAAATGAAGTTATAGATGGTACATCGATAGACGAAGAAATTGTGAATCAATCTTCCCTACAAAAACACAGGCACAATCCCTAACAGTATATACTATAAGCCAACTCCCAAAAGAAGCAAAGTCCTTATCAATGGGTGAATATCTCTTACTAGAACCAAGTACAACATCTGAAATAACCTCTGACAATGAGATCGAGGCTTGGATTTACTACTCTCCCTGTTACATGGCCATAGCAGAGCCAGAGCCAGAAACAGAGCCAGAGACAGAGGAAAAAGCAGAAGCAGGCACAGACACAGAGATGGAGGATCTATTCTTCTCCTGTTGCAGAGCCTCTATAGAAGTAGAGACCGAGCCTCTAGAGAAAGAGGATGAAAATGATGAGGAAGAAGAAGAAGCAAGTTATGAAAGTGCAGTTGAAGAAGTTCCTCTAGCAGTGGACAATCTTGTTGATGTCCCTTCAGAGACCTCAGAGATTGAGGATCTCGTGGTGTTGAATGGGATGACCATGGTTCCATTTCGGTTGACCAATGGACCACAAAGTATGCAAAAAATACATAAGCAATCAATCAAAGGTATAAAAATTAAGTTCACTAGTGACTCCTGTCTCTCTGACCATCCATTCTAGAGAAAAGATGATGATGATGCCCCTTGTCAACAGGAGCCAAAGCCATCAACGCCACGACTTACAGAAGGTTTGAGCTATATGACATTCTTGCACGCATACTCTAAAGATGAATCCTTAAGTCCAGAAGAAATTACCACTCAAACAAAAGAAAACAAAGCTCTGATACCCTTCCAATAGTCCCGACAGACAAATGAGTCATATGTTCATAAGGAGAACACTGGTTCTAGTGGAACATCAGACAAAGACACTACTCCCTCTTGAAGGAGTTAGAGACCTCTATCTAGAAGCAGTCCACGGGACCTTCATTAGAGAAGTGGAAGGTGAGAAGCAGTTGACCTTTGTTGATGTATATGGCATTGAACGCCACTTGAAAGTGGAAAGTAGTCTCCCTGAAAAGGAGCAAGTGGCCCTATATGACCTTCTGAAAGATAACTTAGATGTGTTTGCTTGGTCATACAAAGACCTTAAGGGGATTGACCCTACAATCTATCAACATAGTCTATCAACATCACATTGACCTTGAACTAGATGCCAAACCAATAAGGCAACATTAGAGGAAAATGAACCCAAACTACTCAGCCCTGGTGAAGACAGGGTTATTGAAGTTTCTAGAGGCCAAGTTCATCTACCGAGTTGCAAACAATGAATGGATATCACCTATTGTGGTCGTGGCCAAGAAGAATGGGAAGCTTCGCATCTGTGTGGACTTCCGTAAGTTGAATTCCAAGACTAAAAACGATCACTTCCCTATCCCTTTCACAAACCAACTGTTGGACATAGTAGCAGGACATGAGTTGTATTCCCTTATGGATAGTTTCACTGGATACAATTAAGTGCAGATAGCAAAATAAGATCAATCCAAAAAAACCTTCACCATAGAATGGGGGACGTATGCCTACAGGCTAATGCCATTTGGGCTTTGCAACGCCCGAGCTACTTTCCAGAGAGTAATGATGGCTGCATTCCAGAACCATTTGCATGATTTCATTGAGGTTTGCTTGGATGATTTTTGTGCTTTTAGTATGTTTTGTAAACACTGGGACACTTATAGTAATGCTTTGTTGACCAATGCCGAGAGTATGGGATCTTCCTCAATCCCAACAAATGCATATTTGGTGTATCTTCGAGAGTCCTACTAGGCCACATCAACTCTGCACAAGGGATAGCCATAGACCCGAGCCACAAACCTGGCAAAGATTGAGAAGATTGTAGCACTGACAACACCAACAAACCTCAAGCAATTGAGAGGATTTCTTGGCCATGTGGCCTACTATAGAAGATTCATTGCATATTTTGCAACCAAGACAGCCCCTCTGCACAAGCTCCTAAGGAAAGATGCGGATTTCCTTTGGACTGATGAGTGTGAAGAAGCCTTCAATACCCTAAAACAATGCCTCATCAAAGCACCCATCCTACAGTCTCTCGACTGGACAAAGGAGTTCCATGTGCACACAGATGCATCGATCGAAGGGCTAGGCGCTATCTTATGCCAGAAGGGCTCTTCCAAGTTGGATCAACCAATATATTATGCAAGCGCTGATAGAGAACAAAACTATACAGTGACAGAGCTTGAGTGCTTGGAAATGGTGTTTGCAGTGGAGAAGTTTTGACACTATCTATTGTCGACCCACTTCAAGTTTTATGTGGACCATGAAGCCCTGTCCTTCCTGATGAACAAAGCAAATGTCAAAGGATGAATGATGAGATGGTTGCTCTTGGTCCACGAGTTTGATTTTGAAGTGATCACTAAGCCTAGCCATTCCCATGTCCTAGCCGATCATCTGTCATGGATCCCTCAAATTGCAGAAGAAGACTAGGATGATCCGGACCTCCCTGATGCTTCCTTATTCTTGTTTGAGACTGTAACGCCCTGGTATGTAGACATAGCCAGCCTCTTAGACACTCAATAGTACCCCCTTGGTCTCTCTAGCAGAGAGAATAAGAAGCTTCTGTTGGAATCAGCCCCCTACACCTTGCTAGGCAATGCACTATACAATAAGGGCAAAGATGAAGTGTTGCGAAGATGTGTTGCAGGAGATGAGATCAGTATTGTTCTTAAGGCTTGTCATGACAAGCCATGTGGAGGACACTTTGTAGGAGAATGGCTCTGCTCGCAGGATACTGGTGGCCGACCCTCCACAAGGATGCCTATGACTAATGCAAGAGATGTGATGCTTGTGACAAGCCATGTGGAGGACACTTTGTAGGAGAATGGCTCTGCTCGCAGGATACTGGTGGCCGACCCTCCACAAGGATGCCTATGACTAATGCAAGAGATGTGATGCTTGTTAATGAATGGGGAAACCCACCAAAATAAGTGCCATGCCATTGCAGCCTATTCTTCCCCTAAAGCCATTCGAGAAGTGGGGCATCAACTTCGTGGGCCACCCGATCGACCCTCCCACCAAAAGGAAGTAGAACTAATACATCCTAGTATGCACTAACTATATCACCAAGTGGTGTGAAGCTAAAGCTTTGAAGTGGGATGATGGCAATAATGTAGCTTTGTTCATGTATGAAAAGTTCATCACCCATTTTGGCAGTTCCCTAGAGCTAGTAAGTGACAGAGGTACTCATTTTCTTAACAAGATCATGGAAGACTTGACAGAGTTGTACAAGATCTGCCATCGGAAGTCCACTTCCTATTATCCTAGAGCCAATGACCAAGTCGAAGTCACCAATCGTATCCTCTACTCGATCCTCACATAGACAATTGCTACACATTGTCGCGATTGAGATGATCGACTTACAGAGGCCCTTTGAGCATACAGAACCTCTTACAAGGTTACTACAAGATAGACCCCTTTCGAGTTGGTGTGTGGCACAAAAGTCATCTTCGCTGTTGAGCTGGAGTTGCCCTCTTTGTGAGTGGCAGTCAAAGAACGCCTCATAGATTATGAGTCTCTTCAGTGCTGCGTATTACATTTGGAATGTTTGGATGAGATTCGAAGGATGGCCCTACAGTGCATGGAAACCACTCAAGCGCGATGCAAGGCCTATCATGATAGCTTCATCAACCACAAGGAGTTCAAAGAACGTGATCTCGTCCTGGCCTACAATTCCCGATTTGGCAAGTTTCTAGGCAAGCTCCGACAACGCTCGATGGACCCTTACAAGATACTTGCTTTCTACTGCCCTTCATTCCAATGCCCGGATCTTCTTATATTAATTTTCACGTCTCATTTTTCGGGGGTGATTTTTTGGTTTTTCCCATATGAGCAGATCTTATCTTCGTCAAAACTCTGTTCTGCCATAATAGGCCTGACCGACATGACTTTTCACACATTTTTCCTTTTTCTCACTCTTCATTTCTTTAAACGGATTGTCCAATGTTAATTTTTGTATGCACTTTCGAGTCTGATTTTCGTGTTTTTCCCATGTGAATGCCTTGAATTATTCTCGAACACCCAATTGCTCTTTTTTGCTATCTTCCCCTCAACCTTTGGCACATTTTTCCTTCTTATAGCATTCCATTCTGGCGCACGGTTTGGGTTTTATGAAATTTTCCGTTCATTTGTGCCTGTCGTGCCTCTCATGTCACGCGTGACCACCCATTTTTTTGACTTTTAATCGTGATGTCATGTCTGTTGCGTCATCCTGCACCACGCTGCCATCCCGGTCCTTGTTGCTTCCCATCATTGTAAATTTTTTGAC
The DNA here is from genome assembly GCF_053477565.2 of Lygodium microphyllum. Classification (NCBI taxonomy): domain Eukaryota; kingdom Viridiplantae; phylum Streptophyta; class Polypodiopsida; order Schizaeales; family Lygodiaceae; genus Lygodium; species Lygodium microphyllum. The sequence continues at coordinate 95,736,013 of NC_141159.1, read as the reverse complement.
CCTCGACCCTCCCCTTCTCTCCCCCCTCTCTCTCTCTCTTTCTTTCTTTCTCTCTCCCCGACTCCCTCTCCCTACGTACCTTCTCCCTCCCTCCCATTTCTTCCTCCCCTCTCCTCTATCCTCCACCACTCCCTAGGCCCCCCCCCTTCCCACCCACCAAAAAACACAAACCAACAACACAAAGATGCACACACCCCCCCCTATACACCCTCCCCTCAACCCCTGTCGCGTACCGCCATGTTCCTACACCAGTCCCGCCAGCGGGTCTTTCCACGTGGTTTTGTGCGTGTTGGCGTTCGCGTGTTTTGCACGTAAGCGACTGTTCGCGCCACAAAAGCGTGTTTGTGTTTGTGTTCGCATTTGTGAGCTGCAAAGCAGCTATTCACATGTGAGGACGTACGTCTGGACTTGTCTGTGTGGTGGTGCGTGCCCATCCGTTCACATGCAGTCGAGTACCCAAATTTTCATTTAAAAACTATCAAAAATCCTTTAAAACACATAAAAATCAGAAAAAATAATAATAATAATTCATAAAAATTACAAAAATAGTTGAAATTTACGTTGACCAACTAGAAAATTTTTGGATTATTTTCCAAAGCTGAAATTTCAAATTCTAATTGCAAAAAATTCAAAAACTTCAAAATTCATTTAAAATCCATTAAATTTTATTTAAAATAATTAAAAAATAAAAAATATTAAAAAATTCAAAAAATCTCATCCACCTTTTTCTTTAATTTTGATTTTTTTTAAAAGCTAAGCATACTTTACAAAATGGTCAAATTTTTATTTTTGGGCAAAATTCTTGAAAAAACTATGTTAAATGCCAAACATAAACGAAAAAATGTTGAAAAAATCTAGACACCTTGCTGAAATTTGTTGGTTCAGTTTTCACTCATGTTGGATGCTTGAAACATTATACTTAAAATTCAAAATCTTTTTTATATGTCTGACCTAACACATTTTGAAAAAAAAAATCCAACCTCCAAAATGCTTTTAAATTGGATTCACACCTAAGCATTTCAACCTGGGGGATTTCTTAATTAAAAACAACAAAACAAAATTTTTTTAAAAAAGTCAATACACAACCGAAATACTAACCCCAACCAAATCAAATACACCCATCCTAATCTTGTCAGTAAAAGTATTGTCTTGCCAAAAATCTAACCAAACACTACATGTTTCTTGATTATTATTTTTAATGAGGTGTTGGTTTAGTTTTTTATGAGCTTACCATATTCAAATCTTTTTTAGCTATTGGCTTTTCTCTTTTGAGACTCATTTGCACTGTGGGATTGATATGTACGTATTCAGTATCCTTGCACACACACATACACATACACACACACACACACACACACTCTCTCTCTCTCTCTCTCTCTCTCTCTCTCTCTCTCTCTCTCTCTCTCTCTCTCTGGTAATTATTTTTCCCTTCTTGTTTATTTTTTCCGCTACCCAAAATTCACCTACTAATTCCTAAAATGAATCCTAATCACCACCATGACATGCGCATCCGTGCTCAACACACCTTCTTTTTAATTAGATAAAACTCAACTAGTCGTTCACTTTCCACGTGCTACATGCGCTTCAAAGGCACCTTAATTTTAAATAAAATGAACCAACCGTCATAAAAATGCATGCATTGAAAAAGAAGAGCGCTTCAGACACATTACATTCTTAATTCATGAATCTACATTTAGAGACCTCGGTCTGGGTATCGAAGTCCGAGATTCATTAAAAGAACCGTTCCACCTTAATAAATTGTAAATAAATATTTGAAAATGAATCACTATTTTCTTTTCTAAGGTTTACAACCTAATAAAATTTCACCCATTTTTAATAATTTATTAAAACAAACCCTTCACTAAATTAATTCTCCTCACTGCACTTTTTTTCCATTTTTCAATAAACACGCTTCGCAAGATGGGCACGTGTAGTCTTTAGAATGGTCTTTCTTGTCACTGATGGTCAATGATATTCTGGTTATGTTGTGTGTGGTTATTGATTTGGTTGATTTATATGATTAAGGATATGGTCTAAATTTATTTTTCATTTTATTTGCCTAATACGGGGTCTCAAGTGCATGTCTATTGCATATCACCAAGCTTTCGATCGCATTAATTGTCTCTCTAGAGGTCATGTCAAAATTTTTTAAGGATGTGCCTTGCTTGGGGATAGTCGGTCGAGTCTCGTTTCAAAACCTTGGTTGATATCTTATCTTTGGTCTTTTCTACTTGTTTTGCAGGCATCCCTTTTTTTTGTGAGCTATGTTGTGTGTTCACTATGTCTGAATGGCACCTCGTATGCCTCCTCCTATTTAGTATGTCCCATTGATCAGTAGGGATTATTCTTCCCTACTAACTTTTGAGCCTATTGTGAAAGCTAGTCTTGTATCTTTTGTGGCTTCTCCTCTCCCTCTAATTTCAGACAATCCAGCCCTTTGTGATGAGTTTCTTGCATCATACAGTAAGAAATCGGGCTTGGTTCGTGGTACTTCCATGGTCCTAACACCTAGAGGGTTAGGGAAGGCTTTGTCCCTTCCCTACAAAGAGGAACCCTTTGTCACAACCAAACAATTATTCTCAAATGAAGAGATCCTCAAGCTGTTACATAAGCAGACTAAAGAGATCCTTGATGTCAAGAAGGTGATTAACACTTCAGGAGTGTCTTTCTCAATGATCACTAATCCTCTCTGGAAGCTAGTCTGTCAATTTCTCCAGGATAGGTTCATGCCTGCCAAGACACCATCTTACTACTTGTCCCACAGCTTCCAAGATAGTTTTAAGAGGGGTTGCCATTGACCGGGAGTTCATGATAATGCTGATAGCAAAGCAACTCAAATAGGAGTTTAAGAAATGCTCACAGATCTTTGTCTTGTACTTGAAGAAGGAAATTTTAGATTAACCCCTCAATATATCTAAGGATTCAGTCTTGCATACTTTCCTTGAGGAGTATGGTGACTCATTTGAGATACCTATAGCCCTTCCCCCTAAGATGCAAGTGGACCACCCACTTGATTTAGAGCCCCATTCTAAGCCAGTGTGAACAAGTCACCTTATAGACTCTTTGAGTGTGAACATGAAGAGATTGCAAAGAAAGTCAAGGAGTTAGTTGAGATGGGTTTTATTGAATCAAGTTATTCTCCTTATGCGTCTCCCATCCTATTAGTAAAGAAGAAAGATGGCTCTTTTGGCATGTGCATTGATTACAAAGACAAACAAAATAATGATGAAGAATTAGTATCCCATCCCATGGGTTGATAACTTGTTGGATGAATTGAAAGGGGCATGCTTCTTCACTAAGATTGATTTGCACTCTAGCTACCATTAGATCTGCATGAGGGAGGTGTGATGAGATCAAAACAACTTTCAAGACTGATCGTGGACTTTATCATTTTCTAGTGATACCTTTTGGGTTGACTAACACCCGCACCACATTTCAAAGCCTTGCGAATAAAATTATTCACTCCTTTCTATTTAAATTTGTGCCCATTTTCTTTTATGACATTCTCATTTACAACAAGTCACGGGAGGAGCACTTGGCAATGTTAGAAGGGTGTTTGATATCTTGTGAGTGAGAGAATTAACTCTTTGCTAAGAAAAGTAAGTGTATCTTTATGCAGACATCTCTAGAGTACTTGGGACACATTGTTAGCAAAAATGGCATATAGAGACTGACCCCAAGAAGGTGCAATGTATTAAGGACTAGCCTACTCCATCCACTACTACTTCATTATGTGGTTTCCTTGATCTATTGTTATTTTATAGATGCTTCATTAAGCATCATGCCACCATTGCAACACCTTTGATTGACCGATTAAAAAAGGGACCATTCTTTTGGGATGCTACTACTAATCACAGCTTTAAGTAGTTGAAGAAAATGCTTACTTTAGTCCCCATCCTCATATGCCCTAATTTCTCCAAGGAGTTTACAAATCAATGTGATGTGAGTGGTAGAGTATTGGTGCAAGAGCATGGTGTGATTTCTTTAGAGAGCCATAAGCTTGATGACAAGGAGATGCAAATGAATGTGTATGACTAGGAGATGTTGGCCATCCTCTATGCTTTTAAGAAATGGAACCACAACTTATATGTAGTCATTTTAGAGTAAAGAGGGACCATAGAGTCCTTCAGTACTTCTTCACTCGGTCTATTTTGACTCCTAAGCAAAGGAGATGGGTGGCAACCTTACAAAACTATAATTTTGACATCTCTCACACTTGGGATAAATATAAAATCTTGCTAATTCTCTCTCTTGGATGTGGGCATGCAGAGTATCCTCCATTTTAGAATTGCATACTCATTGGATTGAGGATCTTCAAGTAGCTTATTTTTTGGATGAGGAGTTCAATCAAATATTCCTGATATGGCTAGAAACTCCCAATATCAACTTAAACATGGCCTTATTTGGTCATATGGCAAGATTGTCATCCCCTACACTTTTCCCTTCACACAAAAGATCATGGAAGAGATGCATTCTTCCCCCATTTCTAGTCACTTGGGTGTTTTCAAAACATATGATAGGATTTCCAAGACTTTCATTAGAAAGGCTTATGGAGGGATGTCAAGGATTTTGTGACCAAATGTGTTCCATGCCAACAAAACATTAACAACACGCTTAGACGCTCTGGCCTCTCAGTCCCTATAAATTCTTGAAGGGAAATGGACACATATCACCATGGACTTCATTATGGGCCTCCTCTCCTTACAAAGAAAAGATGGAATTGTATATTCTTGGTAGTTGATCGCCTCACCAAGGATGCCCACTTTGTCCCCACTAAGGCCCAATACACTGGCTCTTAGGCGGCCACTCATTTTTTGGAGTATGTCTTCAAGTTTCATGGATTATTGCAAGTCATAATGCACAATCAGGATACCAAGTTTATGAGCAACTTTTGTCATGCAATATTCACATCTATGGGCACCAAGCTTGCTCCATCCACTACATACCACCCCCAAATAGATAGCGAGACCGAAAGCACAAATAAATGGCTTGAGACATACCTACCATACTTTTTCCATGATGTATAACATAGTTGGGATACACGGTTCCACTTGGCTGAATTTTCATATAACAACTCCATCCACTCTAGCATTGGGTTTTCCCCTTTTGAGGCACTATACATGTATAAGGTCCCCCTTCCTATAGTTTTATTCAATGATAAGATCAACTCTCTGAGTAAAGCTGAGTTGGATCCTATAAAGGCCTTGCTTAAGCAATGTAAAGTGAATCTTCAAAAGTTAAAAACCCACAATAAGCTCTATGCTAATGAGAAAATAAGGCACTTAGAATTCCAAGAGGGATAGCTAGTCCTCTTGAAAGTGCCTATGTTTGATTACTCCACTCTCAAAGGAGGAAATACTAACAAGTTGGCCTACCATTTTTATGGCTCCTACTATCGGATCCTCAAGAGAGTTAGTGACTTGGCTTATCAATTAGAGCTTTCCCCTACTACCAAGATTCACAATGTGTTTCATGTCAACCAGTTGAAGCCCTTGATTGGCACCTCAATGGACTATGTAGAAGAGCTTTCCCCCATAGACAAAGAAGGTATCATTGAGTACATCCTTGAGACGATCATTGGGAAACAAGATAAACACTTAAGATTTTGATCTATTCAGGAATACCTCATCAAATGGCAAGGCCTACCCCTAGAAGAAGCCTCCTCATACCCAGCCACTATTGTCAATGATTTTCCTCATCTCTAAAATGTCTAACAGGTTAAAGACTAGCAAGTTATGTCCCCTTTTGATCACACCCTGCCTATAGACTACACACTATTTTAGAATATTTTCATACCTACCCAAATAACAGCCATGTGCTTCCTACGTGGGCTTAAAATAACTTCATAAGCTCCGTTTTGACATGTGGCACGCTCCATTTAGAATAGCCTACCAAAAGTTATGGCAGGTTTACCTCAATTAGCTCTATAGTGGATAGCATGCTATCCATAGTCTTCACCCACCCATTTTCATTGTAATGTGAACAAGAGTAGTACTCTATACCCCACTCCTTAGCCCCTCTATCAAGTACCTCTAGTTGTCTTATATTTTTAAGGGCAAAAACTTTCAGGCTAGGGATGGATTGTAACAAGCGAGATACACAAAACTATGGGTTAGACACCTAGTCACATTGATTGGGGTATATAAGGTGTAGGAGACCTTGTTTAAGGCAGCTAGTTATTATCAAGAACATACTCTTTACCTTCATCTCTAGTTTCAATGGCTTCCTCCTTCTCTCTCTCCTCTTTCCTATCTTTCTCTCTCCTCTTCTAGTCTTTCTTCTTGTTCTTCCTTCTCTCTTTCTCTCTCTTTATCTCATTCTCCTCTCTCCTTTAGCTTCATTCATTGCATTCCACTAGTAGGTTAAGACTACCTTGTAATGCATAGCAATGCATATCATGCCGTTGCATTAGGCTCTCACATTCATATGTGCACAAACTCTTGTAGTTGCATGTAGCTCATGTTGCATTTACAATAAAAGCATGTAAATAGTGCACTTTTTGCAATATTTATACACTTACACCTAAATCATACACTACGATTGGCCCACCATATGCTACGGCCATCACAACTAACATGGATTTATCTTGCAAATATTGGCTACACATGCATACACATTGTAGGAGAGGTAGCATCCTTACTTATTACTGAACATCTTTCAGTGCACCCATGCAATCCCTTAGGATACTTCCCTAGTGTGTAGGTGTGCAACACTCAAGGCACACATACACTAGAGTAGCACAATAGTCCATTGCATATGCCTTGTGCATTAATGCACCAACCCCTCCTCTTGCATATTTCGTATATAGACACACAATGTCACACATATAGGAAACTCTTTAGTGCAATATCATCACACATGGGTCTAGAACCTAGCTTACACAATCTAGCATTTGTATTGCACACACATATGCTAACCCATGTACCTACACTTTTGTCTTGCATCTCAAATCTATACATATATAGTTCTAGGGTATATGGGTCACATGGCATCATTGCACATGTAGATGTTGTGTTGATGGATTTTAAGATGCAAACACTAATAAAAAAATGTAAGAATATTGTTAAGAAACACTAATCTAGAGCCAGATTGGATATGATGGATGCAAGTCATAAACACAATACATGATTGGAATGAGAGATTATAACTCAAGTGAATTAGGTTTCAAGATTGATTAGGTTGGATTCATAAAAACAATCTTTGAGTTGACACAAAAGAAAAGTATTATGTATTTTTTGAAACGAGAGCCAAGTATATGTTTTTATAGCCTTTGGGTAGTTCCACTTTCCTCACAATGCTTATGGGATTCTGAGCCTTTCACGTTCCTCACTATGCTTATGGGATTCTGAGCCTTTCACCTAGAGCATACATCATATGTTCTATCTTCCAATACCCCCCCTCAAATGATGAGTTCTTACACTTGCTGGTTTTTTCCTCGCCTACATGAATACATGGCCTAGGAGACTAGCTCCTAGTAGGTAGCCTAGTCAAGTTAAAGCTTGAAAATGTACATCTTTGGCAAGGGTTTTTACAAAGCAACATCCACTATGGAAAACAAAGATCCACTATGGGAGATACAATGGAAAATTCTTCAGAACAATCTATCTAAGTTGTTGTCAGTATAGTAGAAGCATCTTCTTCATTCATGAACTAATTTTGATGGTTTCCATTTTACACTCATTTTTTTGTGCTCTTTTGTGGTGGAAACATTCACTAGCTATGTGGTCACTCTTACCACAATAATGACATGTGATCCGATCTTTGTTGTCAATGTTGAATCCTTAGCCTCTGCCTTTTTCTTCGTAAGCTCCTTTGGTGTACAAGATATTGTCTCTAGGTATTGAGACAACTCCCTTTGCATCCTTGTTTTTATGTTTACTTTCTCCATCCAGTAGAGAGTGCTCTAAGTCCTTAAGTGAGATATTTGAAACATTACTTAAGGTAGATACAAGGTTCTCATATGGCTCTTGATTTACCCTTGCTAACAACACTGATATGGCTTCATCTTCATCAATGTTCTTCTTTAGAGTGGCAAGTTGAGTTTCTAGGATCTTAAGCTTATTAATGTGCATGGTCATAGAAGAACTATCTTTTATATTTATTTTGTAGAATTCCATGAGTAGTCTTACCTTGGAGTTTTTAGCATGTGTCCCAAAGATTTTGTCAAGTTTATCCCATGCAGCTTTGGCATTCTTGTGGCAAAGATATGATACAAACACATTATCAATCAATCCTAAGTAATGATGCCTAGAACCTTGTTGTTCATTCTCTTCCATTCTTTTGTCTTTGGTTAGAGACTTTGTCAAAGCTTCCACCTTCTATATCTTCTTTTCCACCATCTACATCTCTTGCATCATCTTCAAATAGATCCCATAGATATTTGCGCATGAGATGATACATGGTCTTCTATTTCCATGCATGGAATTCTTCACAATTAAATTTGGCTATTTTCTCAAGACCCATCATTTTCACATAAGGAGGTCTTACCGCGAGTTTATGGTACACTTAAGCAATGTATATCCTTTTACAACAAAATCAAGAGTACAAAGGCTTAGTCAATGGAGCATTTTGCACACAATATCTTTTCACAAGAATGTGAATCGCTTTTGGAATCAAGACTAATTACATCCAATTTTCTAGGAGAAAAAGATTTGAACTAGCAATGTGAACAAGGTTTTGAGTGTGAGGGAGAGGGTGTGAATGGGGTTTAAGCTAGATTGGATTGAGAAATTAGTAAATGTGAAGGAGGTTTGAATGAAAGGCTCCATTAAATAAGGCTTTACCTTAGCTTAGGCAAAGAAAAGCTTTTAAATCTTTTTGTGAGCTGAAAGGCGTGAACTTGGCAGTGCAAATTTCTGCATCTTTTGGTATGAATGCATTGTACTCGATCTATGTAGGGACGTTCTCTTGGTAGAAGACAATGTATTTGTGGAGGCTACACAAGCTTCTCAAACTCTCTTTCTTTCTCTCTATCTCAATGTGATAGAAACAAAAGCACAACCCTTACTTAGCACTTCCAATGTGAGCTTCGAACCAAGCTTCTTGACTAAAATAGAAATCATCACATGTAGCTACACACTTGCACAAAATTAAAATCATGAAAATGTGTAGTATTTTCTCATGATAGTCAACATATGACCAAAACCCTCCCAAAACCTAAGACTTCTAACTTTCTTTTTCTACTCTAATTCCCATCAAGAATAGGAACCCTTGTTCTAGCAAGAGTATTGGATGATTTCTAGAGATCATGAATCCTTCTCAACACACTATGAAATCAAACCTCTCCATAATGACCCTAAATTCATAAAGAAAAATGACCATGCTACAAATCAACTAGTAGGTACTGTGGAAAGTGAGAGGATTGAGTGCTCCATTACTACCATAGCTAAACCGATGCATTGACATAGAACAAGGAACCCTTGCTTCTTTCAATGCCCAAAACTTGGAAAGAGAACACATGTTTAGAAATCCTAAAATTCTTCTCCAACTCCACAAATAGACAACCCAACTACAATGCAAAATGTGAAATCTATGTGATCAATTTAGGGACACAATACAATTCGAAGTTACCATGGAATCATCATAAATCACCCATACCACTGCCTTATAAGCCTAAAGCATGTCAAAATCACTACCAATTTGACCTTGATACTACCCTAGGCCATGGCCCACTCTAAATAATCCTCTGTGCATTGAATGCACATCCACTCCTATGCATCGTAATTGTTCTAAATTTAGGGATCCAATAGCAATGCTCAGGTACATGTTTGGCATGCTATCTCCACTTTCATGGAAAAGACTATCACAATTGACTTCAAAGATGATGAGCTAATCCCACATGCCTACCCTAGTATCAAGTTAGTTGCAAGCTGAGAGCGCATCATTGAAGCTCTCAAAGGAGCCAATTATAATGTACTCAATAATACTTGGACTTACATAGGACAACTTGAGCTTGTGCCTACTACTGATGCTGCAATCAATCCTTACAAAGGATCACCATACTCTCTCTTAGGTAAATGCAAAATTATAATGGCGCTCTAAATTGAGAGTTTGTTGACTATGTTCTATGTTCTTCCCAATAAAGAGGATGTAGGAAAGGAAATTCTACTTAGAATACCTTTCAAGCATACAACTAAGTGCAATCTGATATATGAAGAACATTGAATATAGTTGATACTACTTGGTGTCAAGATAATCGTGACCTTTGGCAAAAGAAACCTTGTCAATTTTCTTAAGAAGACCAAGAAACCTACTATTGAGCCAACACAAAACTCAAGTAGAGAGAGTCATGTGGTTCTTAGAGAACTAATAAAGGCACAAGACTCAAAGAAAATACCCATCCATGTGAAGTTCCCTAGCTCTACTGAGAGAATCCAAGTATTTAAAAGCTCCCATACACTTCCTAATATTTCTAAGAAAGGACCTTTGTGAAAAAATAGGTGAAGATCTTGGGGATACCACTACAAATGCAAATGAATAATTAGTAGGATGTCTTGCTGGAGTTGCATGGTCAAGTGTATTATCCAAGAAATCAATGGATTTGATTACCCAAACCCCCTACATCAGCACCTACATCAATCAACACCTAGATCTCAACCAATGCAATGAAACATAGGAGAAGACCCAAGCAAAGCTTTAGGTCTAGAACAAAAACTCTAAGATAAATTGAGCCAGCTACGATAGAAACCAAGAAGCTAAACCTTAACTGTCAAACAAAGGAGACTCAGCTCAACATAACTAAAGTGTGGCCACTTGATGATGTTGTTGCCCAATCTAATGTGAGATTGATAATAGCTAACAAGCCTTCAACTTTAAAAAAGTGAGAAAGGTGCCATTCACATTGTGCTGCTTTAGTTGAGAAGAAATGCTCAAAGAAGGAGAAGTTAGAGCCATGTAGGAAAGACAAGTAGCCATCATAGGTAGTGACTAGCCCTCTTAGGAGTCCAAAATCTCCAAAATCATCTTCAACCAAGCAGAAACAACAAGCCTAATAGCAATAGCCTTGTGAAAGTGCTCAATCTACATAAATAAACCCACAAAAGCTAGCCAAGGACACTGCCATACCCAACCAAGATAAGGATTTGACCAAGCAATCAAACTCGATTGACAAAAGTACCTAGTCCTCTAACTCAATCGCTACTACCTCAAAATGGGGATCTCCATAGTCATAGCCTTTACCACATCAATAGTGGCAAAATTCATAGAGGAATAAGTCCTTCTCAGTCCACTCTCAAGAGTGGTGTTTGAAAAAACTTATTAGAACATCCAAAGCACTTAAAGCCTAGGCACAAGAAGAAAACTATTGAGGAGATGGCTAAAGAGATAGCACAATAAATTAATGAGCTAGAAATAAAGTGTTTAGTCTAGCTAGATAATAAATTGACATTACTCATGCATCTGTATCTTTACATCAACATTGTGAAACTAATAAAAGAGCACATAAAGCTCTTAGAAAATCCATTGATGTGAGGCAAGCATTAACACATTTTCTCCCATTATGTGGCCGTTTCCAAATAAGTTATGAAAGGTATGCCAAAATCCATAGCTAAAGAGTTGCATTTAATGCCATCTTTTTGCATTTCCCTTCATGAGATGAACAAAGGAAAACTAGAGGCAATATAGAAGAAAGGGGAAGGAAGGACAAGGTAGCTTTGAGTATAAATGGCATGCTAATGACAATCTAATAGCTAAAATTAACCATTGAATAATGACAATGACTAAGCAAATGAAAGGTTTTTGGACCTACATGCATGACCCCACATATGTCACCCCTATATCCCTATGAGTGCTATCAACTATCCATGGTGTTGGGTTTTCAACCATTGTCCAACAACATCTCTTGTATGATAAACTCATTGTAGAATAATATCTTCATGTGGGTAGCAAGCTAGGAATAGGAAGCATGGTACTAGATGTCAAGGCATATGCATTTACCTTACCTAAGACTCAACAATTTTGGATGGCTATTGTTCACTTTAATACGATCTTGACTTCTTCATGTGGTTTAATCCACAACTGTGTGATACAAAAACCTAATATATCTTCCATTTTTTCCCTAGCACAACCCACTTGTTCATCTAAGGATTCAAAGCAAAGTGAACTTCCCATGATCTTCCCTCACAATGCTAGAGAAGAAAAGAACAATAAGCCTGAACATATTTTCCAAGAGCCTATACCTCCTAAAGGAACCCTTAATAGAGACTCTAAAGGGGAGAAACCATAGTCCTTAAAGGCACATTCACAAGGGACCATTGATACACATGAATCCCTTAAGCTCAAGAGTCCTTTTGAAAAAGTCCAAGATCTAAAACAATAGTTTCCCTAAACTACGATCGATACCAAATCCATTGACTCAATAATTAATATTTCATCACAAGATGTGGAAACACAATAAGTGCACTTCCGAACTATGACTAACCCCACCAACTCCACCAAGGAGCATACTCCTAATGCCTTGGAAAAGAATGATACTTGTAGAAAAACAAAAAGCCCAAGTGAGTCCACAACTCTCAACTACTCAACTTGACCAAAGCCTCTAGCTTAGTTGAAACTTAACTTGTAATTGAGAGAATTAAACTTTATTGTAGCAAGAATTTCCCAAAATGAAAATCAAATAATGACTACCTACCTTAATGAATTGAGTGATAAAATCATGTTCCTTTCTTGAGTGTATGCCCACAAAGGACTCCTTCTTGAGAAATTTGAGGAATTCTTAGGATGTCGGCTATCATGGGAAGAGCAAGAACACCTCAATGAGTAATATAATGACCACATAGATAGCCTTCTAAGACTTATCCCTAATGATGAAGCTGAGAAATGCCATTTGGTTCCTGCATTCCATAATGCATTGTGCCCCCAAACCATTGAGAAAGCATTAGCACTATAATAGAAAGGAGAGGGTGGATGCTCATTGAAGCAAGTATGATATGCTATGAGAGCCAATGACTGAAATGGAAAGGAAGCTCATGACCATTTCAAAGCAAAGATGAGCCATATGGAAATTCCAAATTGACCCAATGTATGAATCTTTGACTTACCTTCAAGTACTTGCCATTGTACAAGGAGTCATGGTAAGCTGGACCACTCTTAGACCTTCCCTTCTTGACAAAAGCCTCACAAAATAAGAGCTCCATTCTATGAATAGATTAATTCAAGGAGGTGTGATACTAAATGTTGTAGCATATCTCTATTTGCACAATTACCATAACTTCTTAACACATATGTTACACTCCAATACAATTGTGACTTCTATTAATGGATGATATCTTAGCAAAATAACCTTGTACCATAATCCACAAACCTTGTATATTCTAATTTTATAAATAATCAATATATATATACATACACACACACACACACACACACACACACACATCCAAGCACATCACACTATTAGTATACTTGCAATGCTAGGAAGCATCACTATATTTTTTGTGCAAGAAGAGAGCAAGTGGAAGCAACTAATTGTTAACAACATGAACTAGTAAGTGATGTCAGACAACCATTCTCAAAATTTGTTTAATTCTTATTGAACATGACTACATGTGCTCTCAATTTTTGTCAAATGAATGTAGACAAATAGTGGCAAATGATATACTCGAGGCAGCAACAAACGAGTAGCAAGTCAACAAGCTATGGAAGACCTCATGGACACTAAAATTTTTGAAGATATGGACATTTAAGATTCTCAACAAAATCCAAGGGAATGCAAGAAAGAAATCAAAGAACAAGGAAAGGAGTCAATGTCTTTGAGAAAACCTCACATGCTACCTCAAGCTCTTTACCATTCCAACATGAAGTGCAAGGGCTACCAAGATGTTGAATCATCCCTAAAACTTTGAAATCTTCATCAACTTCAACAATAGATTCTTCTCATGATATCAAATCAAGGCTTAAGGTTCAAATGCCTCTTGCCAAAAGCTGAGAAAGTCCAAGAGGAAGCACAAGGACTATACACCCTCAAAGGGTGCTCAAAAACCTAGAATCAAAACCCTCTAATGCACCAATTGCAATAATCTGTGTCACCTTGTTGCCAAATACAATCGTCTTAATCAATGGTCCTATGGCATTCTCTATATAGCTATCCACAATACAGAGGCATACCAATTGTAGTGCTCATAGTTAGATGAGGCATTACGCTAGGATTTGGCAAGGTGTATGAATGCAACATGCCAATGGAAATACCCTAAGACCATCTACTACTGTAGGTCTAATAGTGGCTTACACACAACAATACTATCCATCTCCCAGTATGGATGGACGAGAATGAGAAAGAAATTAGGGAGGTAGCAAAGGATATTATAGCCCCAAAATACACAATGTTTCTTTTGTATGGAGAAAGAAAACTCGAGATCAAAGTTTCTCAAAGCCTAGAAAAATGATGCTCAGAAGCTGTAGAGTTAGGATTAGACTCCCTCACTATCTACCAAAATAGTGGACATCAAAGAGCTTTCTCAGTCAAAAGCTAATGTCGTTACTTGATTAGGCAAAAGCTCAAAAATCTAGTACAAGTACCCACAAAAATCATATGGTTTAGATGAGAGAAAGTTTTCCAGCAGGTGACTACATGGGTGGCAAAGGAACTGGCAATGTTGAGAGATCTGCAGCCACTTTATGTACTAGATTCAAGACCAATAAGTGCGGAAGGGACCATAGGACCATTGGAAACATTGTAGATACTTCATGGGTCCAAAATCAACACCTTCCAAATTAAAGCTGGCCATTGGAGTGATGCAATATTTACACGAGAAATTTTTCCACTAGGTGACTACATGGGTGGCAAAGGAACTGGCAATGCTAAGAGATCTGCAACAGCCACTTTATGTACTAGATTCAAGACCAATAAGTGCGGAAGGGACCATAGGACCATTGGAAACATCAAAGAGACTTGAGTCAATTCTGGGTCCAAAATCATCACCTTCCAAATCAAAGGTGGCCATCGTCCATGATGCAATATTTATAGGAACCTCTGGTCTAGCACTACTTGTTGCTAGGCTGGAAGGGAAATAACCTACTTCAATAGCAAAGACATTCTCCTCTTCAAAAATGGTTTCAACCAAACCAAACACATGAAATATGTGGCACCTAGTCTCCATTCCTATCCCCTTAGGAGGCCTACTCAAAGGGAGATCCCATAACATATAGGCATAGTGCCTCGTAACACAAAAATAAGGAAGCTCACCTTGGCTGATTGCCGCGGCTTCACTGCGACTCTCCTACACCTCGGGGATTGGCCCCAAGATGCGTCCCTCCAACGTATAAAAAATAACATGATGGGACCTAAAACGGGCCGGCACTGGCTCATGCACTAGCCGGGCCTCTATCATGCGCTCAACAACCCCACGGCCTCGCGGCCAAGAGCGTGGATGACACATACATCATCTTCCTAAACATATTGTGTTTGTATCACGTCTCGTAGTCCAACTCTAACCCAATTAACACTCCTCAGAGGGAGTCCCAGCACATTGCCAAATAGCACGAAGTACAAACATAGGAGGTCCTCCCATGAACTGATTCCCGCTACCTCACTGCGACTCTCCTACACCTTGGGGATTGGCCCCTCGATGTGTCGCTAAATATATATAACACTTCATCGCACATATTTCCACTCAAGGTACCAATTGATCGTATCCAGGAATGTACCATTTTCCTCACTTTACTTCCCCCTTAGACCCAACGCCTAGCCTACAGCTCGGACAACCTTACTCACTCAATGTTGGTCACGTTCCTCTAGAAAGCAATTGCCATGCATCCAGGAGATCTTTTCTGATACCTTTTAAATTTCTTTATGATTCATGCAAATTGTAAATATCCATGTGCTCAAACAAAGAAAAATCAGCATGGTGCACATGTGAACATTTCTTTCAATGATTTTGACTATCGCTCGTATGTGATGTTGCATGAACCTAGCACCGAGAAACCCTCGTGCTACTAGGTTCTTAATTTCTAATTATCGACCAACCTAAATGGTATGCATAAAAACCAGCAAGCTTTTCATCATTTCATTCAGCATTTGAACACCTTTTATACACTCTACCCCCTCACCCATTTAGGTTGTGCATGGTGCATAGGTTTAGGGTTCATTTTCCACATTTTTATTGTATAAAAACAATAAAAACTCACTAAACATAAAGGTAGGGCTGAACTGAGGCTAAACCTCATACTTCGGACCCCCCATACATCCACAAACATGGTTCTTATTTTTCCTTAATTTTTGGCACTCAAAATCCATTTTCCCCTTATTTTTTCCCATTTTTCCTATTTTTCTTGTATTTTTCCGCAATATTAAATGAGTGAAAATACAAAATGAGTTGTGGGCTATGGCCCTTAGGTTCATTTGTAGCAAAAACACAAATTTAGTTGATGTGTCTTATTGTATTTTCCATTTTATATCAAAAAACACCCAATTTTCCCATATTTCACGTGTTTTACGGGTTTTACACCATTAATTTCATTCACAACACCTATGATTTTCTAATTTTCTGAGCATAAACTGATCAAACTCATAGACAAGCATCCGTCATCCATTCTTCTTCTTCTTCTTCACCACATGAATCTGCCCTTAGAAGAGAGAGAGGGAGGAGAGAGAAATACTGAAATCAGAGATCTTCATAGAGACCGCCATTGGAGGAGCGAAGCACGGCGAAATGATCGGCATCCAAGGGGGATTCAAGCCCCATGAGATCAATTGGCATGGTTACTCACAGGAAAGAGATGGCCTCTCCATCAACATGGCGTGAAAATCGGCGCCCTCCTGCTCACGCCCTCCTCCACGTTTTTTCCTCTTTCATGCATGAAAAGTTTCATGCTACATTTAAATTTTGGGCTCCCAAGGGTCACTTGCCCATTTTGGCCAAATTTTGTCCACCTCTTCATATCTTGACCGGTTTCTTGGCCATTTTCCCGTCCGGACTCCGAATTGAGCTCTGAAAAATCCTGGGCATCCGGCTTGGCATCCCGCATTGGCCAGTAACTCTTGTCAACCCACACAACAGTCTGAAAATTTATGAAAAATCAACAAGTGTCGCTCGTGCGCCTTTAAAGCACTTTGGCGCTCGTCCTAGATCGAGCCGCCGCCTTCGACGTTGAATATTTTTCCCTTGATATTCGTAATTTTTAGCTATTTTTAAGCAGTTCTCCGCATCAAAATTCTGCTCTCATTAGCGACCACGGGATAGGGCGACTCAGCCTGTCGAATCCCACAATAAATCTGCACAAAACAACCAAAGGAAGCATCAAGCTGATACAAAACAAATATGCAATAAAACTCAGCACAATGCTCTCCCTACCCCCTGACAGAACCAAGGCATGACATCCACAAGGAGTAGGCCTAGCATAAGTTGATAGAAGGTCCGAAGCTAGTCACTAACTGACTACTCCAACACGGCCAAAGTAAAAAGAACTGTCAAAGAGGTTGCCCTAAGTGGTGCTCTGAACTACCTACCTAACTAAGGACAACACAACTAGGAGTTCCTACTAGGCGAGGACTCCTATAGCCTGATCAAGAAGTATTTTCTTGTAGCACATTTCTGCTTTTAGGGTTTTTATTTTCCATACTCGTGCATGTAAAAAGGAGGAAGCTGAGCGTAGTGACCTAAGGAGAACAGGGCATCGGCCTCAGGTCCTGTCTCGGTACCCAAGAACCTACCAAGCCCTCGCAAGGTGACACTTAATCTTTTCTGACGCTCACTTTTATTTTCGCTCCAACCTTCCTTAGTTTCTTCTTTTCCAGCAAGATGCCACCCCTAGGAAGACAAGGTATCGGCCCCGAGTCTGACTCATCCCTAGGAACCTACCAGGCCTTTGCTAGGTGATGATCAACTGCTTATAAATTTTCCTTTCTTTTCTTTTCTTTGCTAGGGGTTAGAACCCCTTTTTACACACCTTTGTATATTTTTATTTTCTTTAAGATATTCAGGGTTTCTTTTCCTCTTATCATCTTTATTTCCTTTTTTCGGCAAGCTTCTCTAACTGCCTCACAACTAGGAAGAACTCCTAGAACGGCTGCCTAGCAGGCTAGCAGAACAGGGTCACTAGAACTCCCTTTTAAAATAGGTCTTTCGGTGTCGGGCAATGTCTTTACAGGAGGCAACAACTATTCAAACCTCCCTCAGACATACTTAACCTAAACCTGGGACTTCATGCCTTGGGACTCCAGTCCCCAATAAGAAACGAAAAAACCCTTAACAAGTACACAAACACATATAGCACAAAAACCACAGTACTCATAAAGGATAGATATCACCTAGATAGGGCCACAAGAAGCTTCCGCGCAACAAAAGGCTCCTTCCAAGCTCTTCTTCAAACCTATCTAGCACAGTACTCAAACAAGAAACCATTAACCACACCAGCACTAAACAGACAATGGGCCCTCTTGGCCTAATGAAATTCGCTACAAAACTTAATCGGCCCTCTTGGTCTAACGGAATAAAGCATTCAAAACCTCGCAACACTGGCCCTCTTGGTCTAACGAGATCAAACAGAATAGCACCTTCACATCCCTCCCTAGAAGAATCCAGATATACAATAATAAGCTCCTTTCCAAGGAGGAAAAACAGGCTCGTAGCCCTAAACTAAATGCATAAGGTTATGACCCATCCCTCCTGCATAGATAGCAAGAGGTGTACGCATAACATGTTGTCTAATGAACCTATGGGTTCAAGATAATAACGGTAGATTGGTCTCAACTTTCTTTGCATCACCCATATCAACCATCGTCTGCCATATATTGCATGTTTCGATAACATTCCCCACAAGCGATCGGGTCCTGTTTCATCATTGATCACAATATCCAAACAAGGACCACAATTAAAGAAGAGGTCTTCCTCATATGCAAGATTTGCCAAAGAATCTGCAAACTGATTCCAGTAACGTGCAATCAGTTGAAAAGACACTCTCTCAAACTCTTCAAGTAGGGTCACAACAGTCCGATGATACATACAAAGAATGGGATTCCGCACTGTGTATGTCCCATCTAGTTGATCCAGGATCAACTGGGAATCCCCTTTTACTAACAACCGACTAATACCACCTTGTTTGGCAATATGCAGTCCCATAATCAAGGCTTTATACTCCGCCATATTGTTAGTGAATCCTACCCCGAGATAAGCAGCTAACTTCATCGTCACTCTACGTCGGGGATCTCGAATTACTACTCCAACACTCCCTTTTTTATTAGGGCTCCTGGACGCTCCGTCAAAATATAATGTATACGTGCATAATGGGTTTACATAGCTGGCCATCACAAACTCCTCTATTCATAATTGTGGTAATCAAAGTTTAGCATGTTGAGAGGATGAACTGACGGCTCCATCCCACCTTCTTCATTGAACTCAATAGGGATACTTGTCAACAGTCGTAAGCAGTGATGGCAGAAGACTTTAATCTCCCACACAAAGGTTCCGTCTTCTTGCTCAATCACTTTGTATCCTTTGCTCCACCAGATAAGTTTCCCCTGATGGTATCTTTGCTCTAGATATGGATGCTCCAAATAAGGGATTAACAACCCATCCACCAGCTTTTAGCTCTTCTGTAGGTCTCAAATCATTCCTAGCATGGACCTGCAATGCATTTCTCTATATTAGCATACTTAGAAATAATAAGGTTTAATCTTATTAAGATTAACCTTATTCTTAAACTCTACTCCCTGTAAATCAGCTAATAGGGCTGTAGACCTATTTTTCCCTAACCTGACAATCTTGTAGGGCCCATCCCATTTAGGTTCCAATTTCCCTGGGAACATCTCCCTACGCACATCGTAATATAAAACCAGTTGTCCTTTCTTAAAGGTATACTTCTTCGCTTTTAGGTCATGCAATTGTTTCATGCGACGTTTAGCCACCTCTTGATGTAATAGGCTTTGCAACTTAATTTCATCTAGGTGTGCTAAGGTCATAAATCACTCTAATAGGGCATCCTCATTGCCCAAAGAATGGTTTATTGCAAATCTAATGGTCGGCAACTCAATTTCTATGGGTAAAACGCACTCTTCGCCATAAACTAGTTTGAAGGGCGTGTGACCAGTACCGCGCTTGAACGTGGTATTATATGCCCATACTGCCACATATAGCTTCTTGTCCCAGTCTCGTTTCTTTTCAAAGACTATCTTGGACAAGATACCCACAAGCTGTTTATTAGTACTTTCAACTTGTCCATTTGCTTGCGGATTATAAGGAGTCATTTTATTGTGCTTGATTTGCCAAGCCTCAGTCAAGCTTTTGATCACCTTATTCAGGAAATGGGTTCCATGGTCCGACACCAATTCTTTCGGGGGACCAAAACAGCATATTATCTGCTCTAAAAGGAAACTAGTAGTTTCTTTAGCATCATCTTTCCTTGTTGCACGTGCTTCTGACCACTTTGTGAAGTAGTCAGTTGCTACAATAATATACCTCTTTTGCGCAGTCAACGACGGAGTAATAGGACCCACAAAGTCTATTCTCCACTTCTCAAATGAAAGTATCGCCATAATAGGGGTGAGTGGTCTTTTCCTATTCTCTCGACTATCATGTCCTTGACAAATATCGCATCTCTTAACATACGCAAACGCATCCTGGAAGATGGCAGGTCACCAGTAACTTGCTCTTAAAGCCTTTTTTGCTGTAAGCCGTCCAGCAAAATGACCTTCGCAAGCGAAATCATGGCACTCTTCCAAAATGAATGGCACCTCGTCAGGCATCACACATCGGCGATAGATGTCATCAACCCCTTGCCGATATAATGTACCTACAATCAAGGCAAACTTTAATGCCTGCTGCTTAATTTTCCTTCTCTCAGCTTTAGATAGTTCGGATCCAGCCTCTCCTGTCGATAAATAATGTGTTATTGCAGCATATCAGGAGGGAATAGAGGCCGTATCTATCTTAACTAACGACTCCATGTCACTACCTTCAGCCACAGATTCTTTCGGCTCCCCAAAGTCCACAAAACATTCCACAATGCCTTGTAACCTTGGTGGCTTACTCCTGATTTCATAATCAAACTCCTGCAAAGTGATTAACCACTTCGCTAGACAATCAGGCGGCTGCAGCTTATTCATCAATAATCAAAGCCCCTCTGCCTTCGTATAAAGCACAAATTTCTCATAGAGGATATAGTGCCCGAATTTCTTGGTCCCAAAGACCATCGCAAGACACAACTTCTCCATGTAGGTATAATTGATCTCTGAAATGCCCAATTTTCGACTAGCAAAGGCTATCGGATGATACCACTTTTTCTCCCAAATTTGGGCTAAACAGCAGCTGATACTATGCATGGTGGCTGCTAAAAATATATAGAACACCTTGCCTCTTTTAGGTGCTTTTAAAACGGGAGCTTTGACTAGCTCCTGCTTCACATCCTCGAAAGCTACCTTACAAGGGTCGCTCCATTCAAATGAACAGCTAAAGGATAATAGATTTTAAGCGGCAACGTTCTTTCTGCCAAGGCATTTATGAATCTACGGTAATAACCAACCGAAGACAGAAAGCTATGAACTTCTTTTGGAGTGCGTGGTGGACCCATGGCAACTATGACTTTGACCTTCTCGGGATCTGTCGCAATTCCTACCGAACTGACCACATGGCCCAGCAATAGCCCATAAGGTACACCAAAAACACACTTTCGTGGGTTTAGAGCAATACAAAATTGTCTGCAGCGCTTAAAACATTTTCTTAAAATGATCAACTGCCTTTCTCTCACGGTGGCAGCCCCTAAGTCATCAATAAACACCTTCAACTCTTCAGGGGATATGTCACCGAACGTCTTATTTGCTGTTCGTTGCCACGAACCAGGTGCATTACATAAACCAAAGGCCATACATGGTACGCAAAAGTATCAAAGACAGTAATAAAAGTTGTTTTCAACTTGTCCTCTTCTGTAATTGCCATTTGGTTATATCCT
Organism: Lygodium microphyllum; assembly: GCF_053477565.2. NCBI lineage: Eukaryota > Viridiplantae > Streptophyta > Polypodiopsida > Schizaeales > Lygodiaceae > Lygodium > Lygodium microphyllum. The sequence goes on along the minus strand of NC_141159.1, from coordinate 95,714,134 downwards.
GCAAAGCAATCCATAAATGAATATATCTCTCTACCCGCTAATTGATCCAAAATCTGGTCAATGAATGGCAACGGGTAGTAATCCTTAACCGTCTGCTTATTCAGCTCTCTAAAATCTACACATAATCAGATTTGATTATTTTTCTTCTTTCTGATCACAACTGGTGAACACCATTCCGTGTGTTGCACAGGAAAAATCAAACCCGCTCTCCGAAGCTTCTGTAACTCTTCAAACAGCCTGTCCCTTAGTTCGAAAGGCATACGCCTTACTTTTTGTCGTACAGTGCGGCTTCCTTCCTTCAACGGAATTGTATGAACGGCAAAACTAGGAGGAATGCCTCTAAGTTCATCATAACTCCAGGCGAAAATATCGCGGAACTCTTGGATCAGAGAGACGTACTCCTCGCATTCTTGAACACTGAGTATGGATCCTAATTTGATTGGTCGCGACTCATTAGGCGTACCAAGGTCTAGCTCGATAACATATGCATCTCTTATACGATCTTGGGCCTCTATCGGCTCGTTCAGAGTGATTTAATAGATATCCTCTGTAGTGGATTCCTCTTTGGACTCATTACTCGATGATGTCTCACTGGTAGATAAATCCTCTAATGTCTCCAATTCTGTGGAAGATAGAGGAGCTCTCTCACTCTCAGGATAGGTATCAATCACCACGCGCTGAGCACCTCTGTCAAATATCAGTCGACCGGCAGGTATATCCACTTGGCAGTCCGCTTGCAAGATCCAAGGTCGTCCAAGTAATACTTGGTAACTTGGACGCCCTGCAAAACGAATCACCCTAAAATCCAACAAGCATTCTACATTTGCAACAGTGACATGGACCTTAGTAATGCAGCCTTCCGCCTATCTAAAACTATCATCCGCCATTCTGAGAATTGTGGAGGTATCTTTCTGGATCGCAAGACCCAACCTTTCCATCAGTTCAGAACTCATAATGTTAATAGATAATCCCGTGTTGACAATGGCATAATCTACTAATATCCCATCGACATAGGCTACAACCCTTGGGCAATGCTTCTCAGCATACTCGAACCAGTCATTACCAACTCGCGCAATACCCAAAGGTTCTACGATATACCCGGTACGCAAGATATTTCTAAATTCCTTGCGTACTCCTGGGGAAAGCTTAATAAGGTGTAAAAGGATCACATTTGGCTTGACTTCGCAAAGAGAGCTCGCCAAATCGAATTCATGATAGTTCGGTAGAGTTCGCTTTTCACGCCAAACCATCCGCTCTTTAGGTCGCTGAATCGGCTTTATTGCTTCTTTTTTAACTTTCACCTTCTTCCTCGGTGGTTCCTTATCCTTCTTAACATCGGCTTTACTCTCCACGGGCTTCAGAGGTCCCCCTTCCATGGCAGGATCCAAAACTTGCGTTCCTTTATCACCCTGTTTAGGGTTTCCATCGAACAGGCTTATCCTTGTCGGCCTCTCTACCCTTTTGACCTCTTGTAAGGACAGCTCGCAGATTAGAGGTTTCAGCGTCATTAACACGCACAGCCTTAATCAAACTAACCCCACTACCACTAGGCAACTCCTCCACTGTAGTCTTTGGTCGTTGGAGTATTTGTTTAGGTCTGTCTTCTCGCTGGGAATCATTTCCTTGCGCATGATGATTAACAGGCCCTGGTTGCCGACTACCTCGCTGGAGGAAACTAATCTTACTCCAACAAGTGGCTGCTAAATGGCCGGATTTTCCACAGATGTCACACTTGACATTTTGGCAGTTTCGTGGATAATGTTGCCCACCACACCATTTGCAGCTAAACCTCAAAGGTGCACCCTCATCTGGGTATCTACTTCCTATCAAATTTTGTTGTTTTTTAAGAAAGTTGACATCAACAGCTATTTGTCGATACTGCTTCGTAATCATGTCGGTATAATGCTTCATCATGTCCTTAACCTCGCCAAGAACATTGGAAGCACTCGACTCGTAGCCTTGATCATTACTCTGTCATTCCATCGGCCTAACAATTCAATTAGGCACTGGTTGTTGAACCACACGCATGGTATTAGGATTAACTGCCTGGCCTCCACCATTTGGAGCCATTTGACTACCCGTCGGCATCGACATGCTAGGGGGAGCTGGTAATAAAGGCACATTCTGCATCATGTTCCCTCTCCCATTAGGATTAGCCATCGCTATCCCTTGGCTACCACTGCCATTGGCTATCGCCATATTATTTCCCAATTCTAGACCCATATTCGAATTGCCTCGAGAGGCATAGGCTGCTTGTAGTCGGGATTCCACTTCTTGTGCTCGTGTAATGGCACTATCTATATCCCCCAAAGGGACATTACTCAACTGCAACTGGATATTAAAGTCCAAACCATGCAGAAAATATTGCAATTGGGCAGCTGCGAGGATAGGAATAGAGCTGTCCAACTTACAGAAAACCTCTTTTAGTTCCTTCACATAAGCACGAATATCCTCGTGTGGTTCTTAGCGGGTCACGTTAAGTACACGCAACCAATATTTCCCACCCCTTTCAGGGGCAAACTCCCTTCGAAAAGCTCCATAAAATGAATCAATATTCAATATGGTTCTAGCTTCTAAACCATGATGCCATATGGCAGCTCTTCCTTTAAGAGTCATGTTGAAGAACATCATTAAATGTCCTTCTTCTTGGATGCGACAGTTAAACATCATCTTTTGAAGCTCCCTGATGTGGAGTTCCGCATCTTCCTCAACTAGCCCATTAAAAATGGGTAGTGGGTAACCTAGAGCCGGCAAATCCGTCGTTCCTGTAGGAATTGCAATGGGCTACGCCATGACAGAAATTGGATTTGCACTAGAAATAGGGGATGGTGAGGTTACACCTCCTGCACTTGATGTAGACTGCCTTCTACAAGAAAGGGGAGCACTAGAGCTTCCACCTTCTCCTAACTTACTGCTTGTGGCACCAAGACCACTAGATCCACTCCCTCGTAAGGGTTGAGCACCGCTATGCTTAGGGGAATACCTCCTAAAATTTCAACACTCGCCTAGCTCTTTCGTCTCTCTCTTGCTTTTGGATTTCGGCTAGACGATGCTTATCGATGAATAACGGGTCAAACTCAGTATCCTTTGGCATAAACTACTAACTGGTCCCTAGACAACCAGGATTCGAGGTCCGCCACTTTTAAGTGGCTCTTGGCAGACACACCACTGATGGGATCTAAAACGGGCCGGCACTGGCTCATGCACTAGCCGGGCCTCTATCATGCGCTCAACAACCCCACGGCCTCGCGGCCAGGAGCGTGGATAACACATACATCATCTTCCTAAACATCTTGCGTTTGTATCACGTCTCGTAGTCCAACTCTAACCCAATTAACACTCCTCAGAGGGAGTCCCAGCACATTGCTAAATAGCACGAAGTACAAACATAGGTCCTCCCACGGCTGACTGCCGCTACCTCACTGCGACTCTCCTACACCTTGGGGATTGGCCCCTCGATGCATCGCTAAACATATATAACACTTCATCGCACATATTTCCACTCAAGGTACCAATCGATCGTATCCAGGAATGTACCGTTTTCCTCACTTTACTTCCCCCTTAGACCCAATGCCTAGCCTACAGCTCGGACAACCTTACTCACTCAACGTTGGTCACGTTCCTCTAGAAAGCAATTGCCATGCATCCAGGAGATATTGTCTGATACCTTTTAAATTTCTTTATGATTCATGCAAATTGTGAATGTCCATGTGCTCAAACAAAGAAAAATCAGCATGGTGCATATGTGGAGAACATTTCTTTCAATGATTTTGACTATCGCTCGTATGTGACGTTGCATGAACCTAGCACCGAGAAACCCTCGTGCTACTAGGTTCTTAATTTCTAATTATCGACCAACCTAAATGGTATGCATAAAAACCAGCAAGCTTTTCATCATTTCATTCAGCATTTAAACACCTTTTATACACTCTACCCCCTCACCCGTTTAGGTTATGCACAGTGCATAGGTTTAGGGTTCATTTTCCACATTTTTATTATATAAAAACAATAAAAACTCACTAAAACATAAAGGTAGGGCTGAACTAAGGCTAAACCTCATACTTCAGACCCCCCATACATCCACAAACATGGTTCTTATTTTTCCTTAATTTTTGGCACTCAAAATCCATTTTTCCCTTACTTTTTTCTATTTTCTCTATTTTTCTTGTATTTTTTCGCAATATTAAATGAGTGAAAATACAAAATGAGTTGTGGGCTATGGCCCTTAGGTTCATTTGTAGCAAAAACACAAATTTAGTTGATGTGTCTTATTGTATTTTCCATTTTATATCAAAAAACTCCCAATTTTCCCATATTTCACGTGTTTTACGGGTTTTACACCATTAATTTCATTCACAACACTTATGATTTTCTGATTTTCTGAGCATTAACTGATCAAACTCATAGCAAACAGCATCATAATGCATAATCATCCCATGGGAACAAATACTCATGAAGCAAATTGCATAAAACATCAATTTCCTTTGTAAAAATGAGATTACCATTCTTTGCGGGTTGCAAGTTTTTATTTGTCATATCTCGGGACTGATTTCCAGCCACCATTAATGCTCATGACAGTCCAAAATTAGCAATCTTCATTCCTCTTGAACCACGGAGCAATCCGGTCTTCATTGGACAAGCATCCGTCATCCATTCTTCTTCTTCTTCTTCACCACATGAATCTACCCTTAAAAGAGAGAGAGGGAGGAGAGAGAAAGACTAAAATCAGAGATCTTCATAGAGACCACCATTGGAGGAGCAAAGCACGGCAAAATGATCGGCATCCAGGGGGGATTCAAGCCCCATGATCAATTGGCATGGTTGCTCACAGGCAAGAGATGGCCTCTCCATCAACATGGTGGGAAAATCGGCGCCCTCCTACTCACGCCCTCCTCCACGTTTTTTCCTCTTTCATGCATGAAAAGTTTCATGCTACATTTAAATTTTGGGCTCCCAAGGGTCACTTGCCCATTTTGGCCAAATTTTGTCCACCTCTTCATATCTTGACCGGTTTCTTGGCCATTTCCCCGTCCGGACTCCGAATTGAGCTCTGAAAAATCCTGGGCATCCGGCTTGGCATCCCGCATTGGCCAGTAACTCTTGTCAACCCACACGATGGTCTGAAAAATTATGAAAAATCAACAAGTGTCGCTCGTGCGCCTTTAAAGCACTTTGCCGCTTAAAATCGTCCTAGATCAAGCCGCCGCCTTCGACGTTGAATATTTTTCCCTTGATATTCGTAATTTTTAGCTATTTTTAAGCACTTCTCCGCATCAAAATTCTGCTCTCATAACACATAAACTCCACTCTTTTCTCGTTTTGTACAATCCAGGAATATATAGACCCTCACCAAATAGTCCCAAGGAAACCGTTCAATTGACCTACAGCAAAGGCTCCTTTCCACTCCACGTTTAAGTCATATCCTAAGAAGACAATTGCTATGCAATCCAGGATTGATACCATGTCATGCATCATGCATAGTGCATATGATCCTAGTGCACAAACAATTTTCATCAAATCAGTACTTTGTGATGTGGAAAAAATAGCCCTTTCATGATCTTCACTAAACGTATGCTTCGATATATGGAGACTAGCACCGATTTCTCATGCTACTAGCCTCTTAAACTAAAATATTGCAATTCTAAATGCAATGCTCAATCAAATATTTCAAAGATTCAAAACCCTCTCAGCCCTCTCAATCTCTTAACATCACCCTTTCCCTCTAATGTTTAGATTATGTTGTGCTGCATAGGTGTAGGATTTTATTTTGTAGGTATTTTTCGCATAAAATAGAAAAACCATGAACTATGATACATAAACAAAGCCAAAATAAATCCAAAATTCATGCCTCAGCTTTGTTATACAACCACAATCACGAATCATAATTTTTTAGATTTTTATAACACGAAAATCCTATTTGTTTTCTCATTTTTAGCTATTTTTCTCTATTTATTTGTGCATAAAATAGATTATTTTTTTATTTATGATTAGTGACTGATTATGATAGCTAAAAGATATTTTGTCTCAGAATTTTATCCCATGTGCATCTCTTTTCCCCACCTGAAACCCATAAAACCTTCATTTTTACACTAAAAATGTACTTTTCAGGCTATAATTTAATTATTATGACTATTTGTTATTATTCATCTGCATTTATTTTATACACATCCCTCAATTATAATGCAAAAAATATCCAAACAAATTTTTTTTCCATATGAATTTCATTTCAACCATCAAACATAAAAAAGAAGCAACTTTCATTTGTAAAAATGGCGCATACTGCTTACTTGCATGTTGTGGGTTTTTTTATTATTTTTCCAGGTTGCCAATGGACCGATCAGCAAAAACTGTTCAATGTAAACATCTCCCTCAGCCTCCTCTTGATCTTGGAGCAATCGGACAAGCATCTGTTATCGCATTCTCTTCTTGATTCTTGCTATGTGAAGCACCATTTGGAGGAGAGAGAAAGATTGAAACTGGTTCTTCATGTCTAGGTAACCATTGGATGCGCAAAGGCCGATGATGGAGAGCATGAGAAGCAAGAAGATCAGTGATGCAATTGGTTTATGGGGTTACATTGAGGCTCCATAGCGCCCCCCCCCCCCCCCCCTCCTTCTCTCAAAAAAAAAAGTCACCATGGCATTCATTTTTCCTACCCGCACTGAAAAAAAATGCCCCCCTCCCCCCCCCCCCCCCTTCACACAAAAATTTTGGGGGGGTGGCCCTAAGAGTCACACCTCCTCCAATCCATTAAGCCCCTTAAGTCCTTTTTTTACTTAAGTCCCTTTTGGGCTTTGGACCTTTGGCACCCCCTTTTGATTGTCCGGTATCGAAATCGTGATCTGAAAAATCTGGCACGTCTGTCTCGAAGTCCCCCACTATCAGGCATCTCCTAAAGTCTCATCCGAAAATCAAAAAAATTATGCAAATTCCCCAACCGTCGCTTGGTGGGTCTTTAAAGCACTTTAGGGACTTGCCACTTAAAATCGTACCAATTGCAGTTGCCACCTTCGAGGAAGTCTATTTTTTCTTTGAAATTTGAATTTTTTGGCTATTTTTAAGCACTTCTCGAAGTGAAAAATCACCACTCATTGGCGACCACTGGATAGGGCAACTCAACCCGTCGAATCCCACAAACAGATCTGCACATAAACACAACCACAAAGAGCATCAAGCTGATACAAAATAGATACACAACAAAACACATCATAGCTCTCACCCTACCCCCTAACAAAACTAAGGTAGGAAATCCACGAGGAGTAGGCCTTGCATAATCTGACAGAAAGCTGAAAGCTAGTCACTAACTAGCTACTCCAACATAGCCAAGCCAAAAAGAACTATCAAAGAGGTCATCCTAAGTGGTGGTCTGAACTACCTACCTAACTAAGGACAACTCAACAAGGAGCTCCTAACTGGTGGTCTGAACTATCTACCTAACTAAGGAAAACTCAACAAGGAGCTCCTACAAGGCGAGGACTCCTGTTGCCTAATCAAAAAGTAGTATCGTTTTTTGGCACATCTTTCTTTAGGTTTCCATACTTGGGCGTGTAAAAAGGAGGGAACTGAGCGTAATGACCCAAGGAGAACAAGGCATCGGTCTCAGGTCCTGTCTTGGTACCCAAGAACCTGCCAAGCCCTCATGAGGCGACACTTAATCCTTTTCTAACACTCACTTTCATTTTCAATCCAACCTTCGCTTGGTTTTATTTTCAGCTAGATGCCACCCCTATGAAGACAAGGCATCGGCACCGAGTCTTGTCTCATCCCCATAAACCTACTAGGTTTTTGCAAGGCGATAAACAACTGCTCAAAGATGTTGCATTCATTTCTATTTTTGTAGGGGGTTAGAACCCCCTTTTACACACCTTTGTATATTTATATATTTTATTTTATATATTTAGGGTTTTTTTCTTTTTGTTATTTTTAGTAGGCTTCTCTAACTGCCCCACACTAACAGGACCTCCTAGAATAGCCGCCTAGGAGGTTAGTAGAACAGAGTCACTAGAACTCTCGTCTAAAATAGGTCTTTCAGTGCAGGACAATGCCGGTATAGGAGGCATTGACTACTTAGACCTCCCCCATACATACAAAACCTAAACTTGGGACTTCATGCCTTGATTGCCACCCAACAAACAAAAAGAAAGCACCCTTACATACACATGTATCATTATTTTCTTAAGGGAATGAAACCACCTAGAATGGCCACAAGAAGCTCTTCCACAGCCAAGCCTCCCTCCAACGACTTCTTCAACCTGTATGATCCAATCACTAAAACAGTAAACCATTAAATGTACCTGCACCAAATAGACATAGGGCCCTCTTGGCCTAAAGAAATAGCACATTTCACTGCAAACTAACTGGCCCTCTTGGCCTAAAGAAATCAAACATTAAAACCTTAAGCAACTAGCCCTCTTGGCCTAAAGAAAACAAACATTAAAACCTTAAGCAACTGGCTCTCTTGGCCTAAAGAAATCAAGCAAACCAGCTCATATAGATCCCTCCTTGGAAGAAGGTAGATATACAAAAGTATGCTCTATTCCAAGGGAAAAATAGGACTCTCAGCCCTAAACTAAATGCATCAAGTTGTGACCCATATCTCTTGCATATATAGCAAGAGGCGTATCCATAACATGTCGTCTGATCAACCCGTTGTCGAAGGATTTGTGAAAGCTATGTCGCAACTTCAGAAGTCCTTGATAAATTTCAGGATTGAAGTTCAACAAATATGCGAAGAGGACGGGCATTTCCAGCATACGCATTCCACATTATTGTTCAATGCCTTATCTTTGTTGGTGTCTTTTAGAGAAGAGAAGATCCCATTCTTTGTATTCAAATAGCCAGTTCTTTTAACTTGACTTTGCTTAACTAGTCAATCTGAGATTGTCCTTACAAGAAGCACAAAAACCGTGTCTAGTTTAACAGCAACTTGAATGTGCGGAACCAGAAGCTTATTGTATTCAGTTAAAGTCTAGAAAAGCCTCAACATTCCATGTTGTCCATAATCAATAACTGCTAGTATTCAAATGGTAAACCTTGGTGAAACCCATGGAGTTTATCTACAATACACAGTCTTGTCAACCTCTACAATTAAGAAGACCTTTGCACTTTCCATACATGTGAATAAAGGTGTTGCTGATGGCAATGTCGTGCTCAAATCCACTGGAGAGGACAGCAGAATGAACTTCCTTTCCCTCGTCTAAGCAATCGACACAACATCCATAAATCCAGCAGGATAGTACTTGTCCGTGTGAACCTTTCCATCAACTGAGATGAGCCGTTGCATTACAATCACATTCACCTCACGGTAGGTGAGAGCATATTTAAGCTGGTTCCTGAGGAGTACCACAAGCGGCATGCATTCCTTTGTCTTGTGAGGCGGAACAGATGGTTATGGAGAAAAGGCACCACCGAGCTTGTCGAGCATCCAATGCTTGGGTGCATTGAGTCTCTTCAACAGAGGCAGGAGGTAGTGTCATTGGACTTGCATTGGGAGAGGACTGCAGCACTTAGCGTGGTCCGGCGTTGTAGACGCACCATTTGACACAAAGTAGGGAGTGCACCCACTTTAGATCTCCGTCGTATATGTTGAACAATCCACTGCTGCTGCCGTTGTCTAAGTCTGCGCCTCTGTCTCTGTGGCGTAGAAAGAAAGGAAGCAGAACGCGGAGGAAACGGAGAAGCAAAACAGGAAGAAACACGCATCCCTTCAAAATAACCAGCCAACAAGATCAACACGGTTCCAGGAGTAATGCTAAGCCTGAGCTTTGTCTTCTTGATGGAACGCTTGTTCCGGAGAGGCTTCGGCACATCATCGGCAGGGTAGAACTTGGGAGGCTTCTCAGCGGAGGGCGGTACGAAGAGAGAGATGAATACACTAGAGAGAGAAGATGATTGATTAATAGTTACTCCATTGTCCACTGCAATTGTCGGCCAGTTTTGAATTTTGTCGAGACCGAGCTCCACTTTCTTTTTCCAATTTCTCGACGGCTGAGAAATGCTGGTCGTAGTTATCCTGCTACGCCTTTTGTATGGATTGTGGATGAAATTGTGATCTCTGGTCAGAAGCGGCTAAAGAGAAAGTAATTTTCTCTATGAATGAGTATGGCGGCTGATATGGTTGCATCAGACGAGAAATTGCAGCAAGCAACACTGGACTTTGTTGCCGTCAGAAAGTTTGATAGTTGTGGTCGCCAAGTGTTCCGATGATGCTGTATCTGAAGACGTAATCAAAGTCTCCGAGCTCTATCGCCATCGGTTTGTCGAACTTCCTCATCCTCCTTGTCTCCTTCTTCGCTCTCGCGCTTCCTCTCATTCTCAACGCCCGACTAGTTGTAACATAGGTCATGAGAATAATGCTCCCTTTCGTGGAAGCGATGATGCTGTTTTTGCCACGACATACAAAAAGCTGGCGTTGGAATTAGCTAATTCTGGCCATTCTTGGACCAGTTTGACACAGCAGCTATATTCAACTCTCGCCTCTGCAGACCAAGCTATTTGTGCCGTGAATGTGAACCTTAGATTTCTTTCTGAGAAAGTAGCTAGTCTGAAGCTGACATTACAGCGAGGTAATGATGTGATAAACGAGCTCCGAAAAGCTGCTCTACACTTAGGACGGAAGGGTGCCTCCTTTCCGAGATTCCCTGCGCGTCGACTCCCCTTTTTCTCCTCAAAATTCTACATTGTATTATCTTCCTTCTCTCCCTCCGAAAACACCTTTCAAAAATTAAAGCTTCTCTTTTTCCCCCTTCAAAAGCACGACTCCTCTCATGAGCTTGAATATGCCTCCACTAAATCTGAAACACTAGAACCCCCAAAAACATGTCCCAACAACTCACAAGGTCAAATGTCCATTCCTAGTTCCAATCTGTAAATTTGTGTGATTCCTTGGCTCATCACTATTCTCCCCTGTAATTTCCTCCAAAGATCTTCCCTTTTGTTTCAGGGACAAGAAAAGTGAAAAAGAAACCCTGCTCATTGTAATATTTGCTATTCACAACAATAAGATTGATTGTGTACAGATTTGAGAAAATGTACTCCTCTTACATCCCTGAAAGCAACCCTTCCATACGCTGAAAATAAATGTAATCACAACAACTAAATATGTACAAAGTGCCAAATCCCATGCACAACTTTTGGGTGGTTTACACACCTCAAATGCGCAGCAATACGACATCCACCCCCTCTAATCCTGCGCATCCTCCGGATGGGCCAACTACCCATGATCATTATCATCAAGATCCACAAACAAATCAATCTCTTCGTTATGCATTGCCGGTAGATCAACAAGATTTTCAGCCATATCATCTGTCTCTTCCATTGGAGTTTCTTGTCGTTGCTCTTCTCTTGAAAATTCTTCCAATGCATAATCCTCATCATCTCTCTTCTTGAAAATCTTGATTCTTTTTCCAGCAATAGGCACTCTAAGCACTGTCCCATCCAATTTAGTCGGCTCATATGTTGCATTATCAAAGACATGTCTGACTATGTACGGCCCAAACCATCTTTTCACCATCTTCCAAAAAATCTGCAATAACTTCCTCATTTTCCGCATGGTTCTAGTGTGGCTCTCATCCCAATAAAATTTCTGCCCCTTTCGAAACAGCTGATACAAACAATCTGCAATGTGTGCAAAATGAGGTATCCAAATCATATAAAACACACAAGCACCAATGAATCTCTGTATCTCTGAAGTGGTAGAACAATACTCCATAATCTTGCCTATAAAATCCACCTTCTTATCCACAGTCTTGTACTTCGTGTCAACCCTGGCTTCATTATGCTCTTCTGCATTACATAAACCTTGCTGTAAATCAGCAATTCTGCACTCCAATGGCTGAATATTCTCAGCCCTCTGCTCTATGGACTGCATAGAAACAGCCCCATACTCTGAATGCTGAAATATTTCAGCAGTAAACTCTGTTGGCTGAAAATTTTCAGCCCTCTGTCTCTCTGAAAGCTGATCATAACCAGCTGGAAACTCTGTTTGCTGAATTTCTTCAGCACTCAATACTCTTTGCTGAGTTACCTCAGCCTCTGACTCAATCTGTGACACAAAATCTGCAATTTCATGAAACATGTCCAGGGATTGCACTAATACATTACCATGACAATTCAGCATATCAGTTTTCAGCATATCTCCCATCTCTGTCATCGTGTCTGCACAAATCACACTGTCATACATACCATCTATGTGCTCATCATCCTCCAAAATTCCTGCATTTTTCAAATTTTTCTCCTTCCTGCATATATACTGCCTGGCAGCTCTAGACAATCTAGAAGTCTTCTGATAGATCATTGAACTGTTTGCTGAAATCCCAACATAACCGGAGGAGAAAACACCGCTGCCAGGAGGCGAGAACTCCAATCTCCTCTCCTCTGTACCACCGTCGTCTCGCGAAACGGCGGTACCTAATGAAAACCCGAATCCCTCACAGTGGGTAAGGGTGCATCTCTGAGGGTATCCCTGTTTCTAACATGATTCACACATACAGTCATGAACTAAACTGCTCTCATACCATCCTTACTGCGAATCCGTGCATAAGCAGATCCATCATCCATGACCTTTGTCTCCATGCGCATCTCTGTAATGAATGGCTGTCCAAGAATTATGGGATACGAGCATGAATCCTGCACAAAGAAATGAAAATCCTCCTCTACATCACCAATAGAAACCCTGACACTAGGGCAAGCAGCATATAAATCACCTGCAGTGTTATTGGCGGCTCTCATACGCCACCCATGCTCTACATCCATAGGCCATCTGTTACTCTCATAAACTCCACGTACAATGAGATTAATCTCTGAACCATGATCAACCAATGCAACATAAGGCACTTGTTTCTCTCCAACTTTTACCATCGTCTCTGTATTTGCCCTAGCCCAATGGCTCCGCGAAAAGTGACTACGCGGTATCAAAACAGGCTCATCAATTTCAGCATAATGCATAGGCTGAACCCTCTTCTCTACCTGCGGCAAAACAGAAGCACTATCAACCATAACCTCATCATCATCATCGTCCAACTCTCCAATCAAAACTCCCTGTGCATCAGTGGTAGACAATGCATGTCTTTTCCTCTTCAGAACCTCCTGAAACTGATCCTGAAACTCTCTTTTTGAGATGCCCAAAATCTCGGAAATAGTGAAAGTCACCTCACTGCCAAGTATCTTATCATTAAAGATTTTCTTCATGTCTGTAGATGTCTCAATATCGGACATCAATCTGAATCCTGGCTGCTTTCTCTCTCTAGGCTCTTGCCTCTTTTCTCTCTTTTGAGCATCCTCCATCTGTCGATCTGGCCCTGGTCTTGAAGACGGTCCTGCAGTAGGTGGAGTAACAAACTCACCCCCTCTAGTCTTCTTAGCTGCACTTGGATTTTCTTCATCCCTCTTACGCTTCTCCTCAACAAATACATCTGCACCATGAGATTTAGCCAAATAAGCATAAATAGAATACCTGTCAACAGGCGAGTCCCATCCTGTCTCTGATCTGATGCTAGAGCCTGCGCTAGTCAAAACAGTTTGCTGAATTTTCCCCTTGTTTGCAGTCTCCAAAGCATAAGTCCATAGTGCGGACTGAGTCTCCGATCCCTTCTCAATCTGTACTCCATATGCAGAAGCATCACCTCTAGCCGTCACATAAGAAGTACGCGCAGCCATGTCCTCCACTAACTTCTTCATTCCACCTTTACCAAAGTTGGTAGCAAGTGGAGCTCCTGTCTCAGTCAACCAAATCTTACCATCTTGCCCCCAATATACCAAATTCTGCCTCCTTGCATCCTGAAAAGAGTCACAATCCCTGCAATGCTGATGCTCCGTACTATCACACCAAATACATCTCCGATCTCTCCTAGGAGCACTAGGAGCACTCCTAGGTGCAATAGGAGCACTAGAAGAAGTAGCAGGCGCAGTCGAAGCAAACTGCTCCTTCAACTTACCCACCAACTCCGCTTTGACTGACTCAAGTGTCAAATCTGTGATACCTTTGATTATGTCATCAAGAGAAGTAGGCACCGATGGAACAGATGGGTTTGGAGCAGAAGGTGTAGGCATCGGTCGTGGAATAGGAGGAATAGGTGGAGTAGAAACAGTAGGCACTGGCATAGGCCAAGAAACTGGCTGAGGAGGAGAAGAAATAACAGGGATAGAAGTAGGCATAGGAGCTGATGATGATGTAGGTGTCATGGAACCATTCTGTAAACGAGTCTTCCATATCCTCCTCTTGGTCAATGTCGAAACTGCATCCTGAGCATCCTGCCAATCAGTTTTAAGACCCATAGGCTTCGTACGATCTTCAAGAAGCTCACCCAATTCTTCTTGAAGAGCAGGATCTGCAGCTTGCAAGAAAAGTTCAACTTTTTCAACATCCAATGCTCTTTGTTCAATAGCATCAAGCTGACTATACCTTTCTTCGAATTCTCGAATCAACTCCGAAGCAGCAAGACCCTTGTTTGGCATGTAGACCCACTCTCGGAATGACCGCCGAGTAGCCATACCAAAGTCCTCAAGGAAGTATTCTTCTTTTAGTGCCTTCTTAAAATCTTGCCAATGTGTATTTTGAATAAATAAATCAGTCACCTTTGTCCTCAAAGCAGGTGTGACAAGTCGAAGGAAGTACTTACTCATAAGTCCAGCAGGAACTCCAAAGAACCCCATCTTGATCTCATATGTCTTCAAATATGCTGAAACATTACGCCCGTCAAATAGCTTCTTCTCACTCTCAACTGCTTCAATAGCCTTAGTCGCGCTGTTTGCATTCTCCTGCTCCGAATAGAGTTGCCTTTGCTGAGACAACTGCTGTTGATGCAATTGTTGTTGCTGCTGCATATACATTTGTGTTTGCTGATTTTGGAGCTGCATATACATGGACATATTCTGCAAAATCTGTTTTAGATCCTCCGTTGAAGTACTTGACGCAGCAGCCATAGATGGAGCTGAAGTAGACGCAGCAGGAGTTGAAGAAGAAGCTGAAATAGAGGCTGAAGTGTCTCCCATCCTGAAATTTCTGGGACGCTTTCACGTCGGGTTCACCAAAGATGTCGAAGGATTTGTGAAAGCTATGTCGCAACTTCAGAAGTCCTTGATAAATCTCAGGATTGAAGTTCAACAAATATGCGAAGAGGACGGGCATTTCCAGCATACGCATTCCACATTATTGTTCAATGCCTTATCTTTGTTGGTGTCTTTTAGAGAAGAGAAGATCCCATTCTTTGTATTCAAATAGCCAGTTCTTTTAACTTGACTTTGCTTAACTAGTCAATCTGAGATTGTCCTTACAAGAAGCACAAAAACCGTGTCTAGTTTAACAGCAACTTGAATGTGCGGAACCAGAAGCTTATTGTATTCAGTTAAAGTCTAGAAAAGCCTCAACATTCCATGCTGTCCATAATCAATAACTGCTAGTATTCAAATGGTAAACCTTGGTGAAACCCATGGAGTTTATCTACAATACACAGTCTTGTCAACCTCTACAATTAAGAAGACCTTTGCACTTTCCATACATGTGAATAAAGGTGTTGCTGATGGCAATGTCGTGCTCAAATCCACTGGAGAGGACAGCAGAATGAACTTCCTTTCCCTCGTCTAAGCAATCGACACAACATCCATAAATCCAGCAGGATAGTACTTGTCCGTGTGAACCTTTCCATCAACTGAGATGAGCCGTTGCATTACAATCACATTCACCTCACGGTAGGTGAGAGCATATTTAAGCTGGTTCCTGAGGAGTACCACAAGCGGCATGCATTCCTTTGTCTTGTGAGGCGGAACAGATGGTTATGGAGAAAAGGCACCACCGAGCTTGTCGAGCATCCAATGCTTGGGTGCATTGAGTCTCTTCAACAGAGGCAGGAGGTAGTGTCATTGGACTTGCATTGGGAGAGGACTGCAGCACTTAGCGTGGTCCGGCGTTGTAGACGCACCATTTGACACAAAGTAGGGAGTGCACCCACTTTAGATCTCCGTCGTATATGTTGAACAATCCACTGTTGCTGCCGTTGTCTAAGTCTGCGCCTCTGTCTCTGTGGCGTAGAAAGAAAGGAAGCAGAACGCGGAGGAAACGGAGAAGCAAAACAGGAAGAAACACGCATCCCTTCAAAATAACCAGCCAACAAGATCAACACGGTTCCAGGAGTAATGCTAAGCCTGAGCTTTGTCTTCTTGATGGAACGCTTGTTCCGGAGAGGCTTCGGCACATCATCGGCAGGGTAGAACTTGGGAGGCTTCTCAGCGGAGGGCGGTACGAAGAGAGAGATGAATACACTAGAGAGAGAAGATGATTGATTAATAGTTACTCCATTGTCCACTGCAATTGTCGGCCAGTTTTGAATTTTGTCGAGACCGAGCTCCACTTTCTTTTTCCAATTGCTCGACGGCTGAGAAATGCTGGCCGTAGTTATCCTGCTACGCCTTTTGTATGGATTGTGGATGAAATTGTGATCTCTGGTCAGAAGCGGCTAAAGAGAAAGTAATTTTCTCTATGAATGAGTATGGCGGCTGATATGGTTGCATCAGACGAGAAATTGCAGCAAGCAACACTGGACTTTGTTGCCGTCAGAAAGTTTGATAGTTGTGGTCGCCAAGTGTTCCGATGATGCTGTATCTGAAGACGTAATCAAAGTCTCCGAGCTCTATCGCCATCGGTTTGTCGAACTTCCTCATCCTCCTTGTCTCCTTCTTCGCTCTCGCGCTTCCTCTCATTCTCAACGCCCGACTAGTTGTAACATAGGTCATGAGAATAATGCTCCCTTTCGTGGAAGCGATGATGCTGTTTTTGCCACGACATACAAAAAGCTGGCGTTGGAATTAGCTAATTCTGGCCATTCTTGGACCAGTTTGACACAGCAGCTATATTCAGCTCTCGCCTCTGCAGACCAAGCTATTTGTGCCGTGAATGTGAACCTTAGATTTCTTTCTGAGAAAGTAGCTAGTCTGAAGCTGACATTACAGCGAGGTAATGATGTGATAAACGAGCTCCGAAAAGCTGCTCTACACTTAGGACGGAAGGGTGCCTCCTTTCCGAGATTCCCTGCGCGTCGACTCCCCTTTTTCTCCTCAAAATTCTACATTGTATTATCTTCCTTCTCTCCCTCCAAAAACACCTTTCAAAAATTAAAGCTTCTCTTTTTCCCCCTTCAAAAGCACGACTCCTCTCATGAGCTTGAATATGCCTCCACTAAATCTGAAACACTAGAACCCCCAAAAACATGTCCCAACAACTCACAAGGTCAAATGTCCATTCCTAGTTCCAATCTGTAAATTTGTGTGATTCCTTGGCTCATCACTATTCTCCCCTGTAATTTCCTCCAAAGATCTTCCCTTTTGTTTCAGGGACAAGAAAAGTGAAAAAGAAACCCTGCTCATTGTAATATTTGCTATTCACAACAATAAGATTGATTGTGTACAGATTTGAGAAAATGTACTCCTCTTACATCCCTGAAAGCAACCCTTCCATACGCTGAAAATAAATGTAATCACAACAACTAAATATGTACAAAGTGCCAAATCCCATGCACAACTTTTGGGTGGTTTACACACCTCAAATGCGCAGCAATACGACATCCACCCCCTCTAATCCTGCGCATCCTCCGGATGGGCCAACTACCCATGATCATTATCATCAAGATCCACAAACAAATCAATCTCTTCGTTATGCATTGCCGGTAGATCAACAAGATTTTCAGCCATATCATCTGTCTCTTCCATTGGAGTTTCTTGTCGTTGCTCTTCTCTTGAAAATTCTTCCAATGCATAATCCTCATCATCTCTCTTCTTGAAAATCTTGATTCTTTTTCCAGCAATAGGCACTCTAAGCACTGTCCCATCCAATTTAGTCGGCTCATATGTTGCATTATCAAAGACATGTCTGACTATGTACGGCCCAAACCATCTTTTCACCATCTTCCAAAAAATCTGCAATAACTTCCTCATTTTCCGCATGGTTCTAGTGTGGCTCTCATCCCAATAAAATTTCTGCCCCTTTCGAAACAGCTGATACAAACAATCTGCAATGTGTGCAAAATGAGGTATCCAAATCATATAAAACACACAAGCACCAATGAATCTCTGTATCTCTGAAGTGGTAGAACAATACTCCATAATCTTGCCTATAAAATCCACCTTCTTATCCACAGTCTTGTACTTCGTGTCAACCCTGGCTTCATTATGCTCTTCTGCATTACATAAACCTTGCTGTAAATCAGCAATTCTGCACTCCAATGGCTGAATATTCTCAGCCCTCTGCTCTATGGACTGCATAGAAACAGCCCCAAACTCTGAATGCTGAAATATTTCAGCAGTAAACTCTGTTGGCTGAAAATTTTCAGCCCTCTGTCTCTCTGAAAGCTGATCATAACCAGCTGGAAACTCTGTTTGCTGAATTTCTTCAGCACTCAATACTCTTTGCTGAGTTACCTCAGCCTCTGACTCAATCTGTGACACAAAATCTGCAATTTCATGAAACATGTCCAGGGATTGCACTAATACATTACCATGACAATTCAGCATATCAGTTTTCAGCATATCTCCCATCTCTGTCATCGTGTCTGCACAAATCACACTGTCATACATACCATCTATGTGCTCATCATCCTCCAAAATTCCTGCATTTTTCAAATTTTTCTCCTTCCTGCATATATACTGCCTGGCAGCTCTAGACAATCTAGAAGTCTTCTGATAGATCATTGAACTGTTTGCTGAAATCCCAACATAACCGGAGGAGAAAACACCGCTGCCAGGAGGCGAGAACTCCAATCTCCTCTCCTCTGTACCACCGTCGTCTCGCGAAACGGCGGTACCTAATGAAAACCCGAATCCCTCACAGTGGGTAAGGGTGCATCTCTGAGGGTATCCCTGTTTCTAACATGATTCACACATACAGTCATGAACTGAACTGCTCTCATACCATCCTTACTGCGAATCCGTGCATAAGCAGATCCATCATCCATGACCTTTGTCTCCATGCGCATCTCTGTAATGAATGGCTGTCCAAGAATTATGGGATACGAGCATGAATCCTGCACAAAGAAATGAAAATCCTCCTCTACATCACCAATAGAAACCCTGACACTAGGGCAAGTAGCATATAAATCACCTGCAGTGTTATTGGCGGCTCTCATACGCCACCCATGCTCTACATCCATAGGCCATCTGTTACTCTCATAAACTCCACGTACAATGAGATTAATCTCTGAACCATGATCAACCAATGCAACATAAGGCACTTGTTTCTCTCCAACTTTTACCATCGTCTCTGTAGTTGCCCTAGCCCAATGGCTCCGCGAAAAGTGACTACGCGGTATCAAAACAGGCTCATCAATTTCAGCATAATGCATAGGCTGAACCCTCTTCTCTACCTGCGGCAAAACAGAAGCACTATCAACCATAACCTCATCATCATCATCGTCCAACTCTCCAATCAAAACTCCCTGTGCATCAGTGGTAGACAATGCATGTCTTTTCCTCTTCAGAACCTCCTGAAACTGATCCTGAAACTCTCTTTTTGAGATGCCCAAAATCTCGGAAATAGTGAAAGTCACCTCACTGCCAAGTATCTTATCATTAAAGATTTTCTTCATGTCTGTAGATGTCTCAATATCGGACATCAATCTGAATCCTGGCTGCTTTCTCTCTCTAGGCTCTTGCCTCTTTTCTCTCTTTTGAGCATCCTCCATCTGTCGATCTGGCCCTGGTCTTGAAGACGGTCCTGCAGTAGGTGGAGTAACAAACTCACCCCCTCTAGTCTTCTTAGCTGCACTTGGATTTTCTTCATCCCTCTTACGCTTCTCCTCAACAAATACATCTGCACCATGAGATTTAGCCAAATAAGCATAAATAGAATACCTGTCAACAGGCGAGTCCCATCCTGTCTCTGATCTGATGCTAGAGCCTGCGCTAGTCAAAACAGTTTGCTGAATTTTCCCCTTGTTTGCAGTCTCCAAAGCATAAGTCCATAGTGCGGACTGAGTCTCCGATCCCTTCTCAATCTGTACTCCATATGCAGAAGCATCACCTCTAGCCGTCACATAAGAAGTACGCGCAGCCATGTCCTCCACTAACTTCTTCATTCCACCTTTACCAAAGTTGGTAGCAAGTGGAGCTCCTGTCTCAGTCAACCAAATCTTACCATCTTGCCCCCAATATACCAAATTCTGCCTCCTTGCATCCTGAAAAGAGTCACAATCCCTGCAATGCTGATGCTCCGTACTATCACACCAAATACATCTCCGATCTCTCCTAGGAGCACTAGGAGCACTCCTAGGTGCAATAGGAGCACTAGAAGAAGTAGCAGGCGCAGTCGAAGCAAACTGCTCCTTCAACTTACCCACCAACTCCGCTTTGACTGACTCAAGTGTCAAATCTGTGATACCTTTGATTATGTCATCAAGAGAAGTAGGCACCGATGGAACAGATGGGTTTGGAGCAGAAGGTGTAGGCATCGGTCGTGGAATAGGAGGAATAGGTGGAGTAGAAACAGTAGGCACTGGCATAGGCCAAGAAACTGGCTGAGGAGGAGAAGAAATAACAGGGATAGAAGTAGGCATAGGAGCTGATGATGATGTAGGTGTCATGGAACCATTCTGTAAACGAGTCTTCCATATCCTCCTCTTGGTCAATGTCGAAACTGCATCCTGAGCATCCTGCCAATCAGTTTTAAGACCCATAGGCTTCGTACGATCTTCAAGAAGCTCACCCAATTCTTCTTGAAGAGCAGGATCTGCAGCTTGCAAGAAAAGTTCAACTTTTTCAACATCCAATGCTCTTTGTTCAATAGCATCAAGCTGACTATACCTTTCTTCGAATTCTCGAATCAACTCCGAAGCAGCAAGACCCTTGTTTGGCATGTAGACCCACTCTCGGAATGACCGCCGAGTAGCCATACCAAAGTCCTCAAGGAAGTATTCTTCTTTTAGTGCCTTCTTAAAATCTTGCCAATGTGTATTTTGAATAAATAAATCAGTCACCTTTGTCCTCAAAGCAGGTGTGACAAGTCGAAGGAAGTACTTACTCATAAGTCCAGCAGGAACTCCAAAGAACCCCATCTTGATCTCATATGTCTTCAAATATGCTGAAACATTACGCCCGTCAAATAGCTTCTTCTCACTCTCAACTGCTTCAATAGCCTTAGTCGCGCTGTTTGCATTCTCCTGCTCCGAATAGAGTTGCCTTTGCTGAGACAACTGCTGTTGATGCAATTGTTGTTGCTGCTGCATATACATTTGTGTTTGCTGATTTTGGAGCTGCATATACATGGACATATTCTGCAAAATCTGTTTTAGATCCTCCGTTGAAGTACTTGACGCAGCAGCCATAGATGGAGCTGAAGTAGACGCAGCAGGAGTTGAAGAAGAAGCTGAAATAGAGGCTGAAGTGTCTCCCATCCTGAAATTTCTGGGACGCTTTCACGTCGGGTTCACCAAAGATGTCGAAGGATTTGTGAAAGCTATGTCGCAACTTCAGAAGTCCTTGATAAATCTCAGGATTGAAGTTCAACAAATATGCGAAGAGGACGGGCATTTCCAGCATACGCATTCCACATTATTGTTCAATGCCTTATCTTTGTTGGTGTCTTTTAGAGAAGAGAAGATCCCATTCTTTGTATTCAAATAGCCAGTTCTTTTAACTTGACTTTGCTTAACTAGTCAATCTGAGATTGTCCTTACAAGAAGCACAAAAACCGTGTCTAGTTTAACAGCAACTTGAATGTGCGGAACCAGAAGCTTATTGTATTCAGTTAAAGTCTAGAAAAGCCTCAACATTCCATGCTGTCCATAATCAATAACTGCTAGTATTCAAATGGTAAACCTTGGTGAAACCCATGGAGTTTATCTACAATACACAGTCTTGTCAACCTCTACAATTAAGAAGACCTTTGCACTTTCCATACATGTGAATAAAGGTGTTGCTGATGGCAATGTCGTGCTCAAATCCACTGGAGAGGACAGCAGAATGAACTTCCTTTCCCTCGTCTAAGCAATCGACACAACATCCATAAATCCAGCAGGATAGTACTTGTCCGTGTGAACCTTTCCATCAACTGAGATGAGCCGTTGCATTACAATCACATTCACCTCACGGTAGGTGAGAGCATATTTAAGCTGGTTCCTGAGGAGTACCACAAGCGGCATGCATTCCTTTGTCTTGTGAGGCGGAACAGATGGTTATGGAGAAAAGGCACCACCGAGCTTGTCGAGCATCCAATGCTTGGGTGCATTGAGTCTCTTCAACAGAGGCAGGAGGTAGTGTCATTGGACTTGCATTGGGAGAGGACTGCAGCACTTAGCGTGGTCCGGCGTTGTAGACGCACCATTTGACACAAAGTAGGGAGTGCACCCACTTTAGATCTCCGTCGTATATGTTGAACAATCCACTGTTGCTGCCGTTGTCTAAGTCTGCGCCTCTGTCTCTGTGGCGTAGAAAGAAAGGAAGCAGAACGCGGAGGAAACGGAGAAGCAAAACAGGAAGAAACACGCATCCCTTCAAAATAACCAGCCAACAAGATCAACACGGTTCCAGGAGTAATGCTAAGCCTGAGCTTTGTCTTCTTGATGGAACGCTTGTTCCGGAGAGGCTTCGGCACATCATCGGCAGGGTAGAACTTGGGAGGCTTCTCAGCGGAGGGCGGTACGAAGAGAGAGATGAATACACTAGAGAGAGAAGATGATTGATTAATAGTTACTCCATTGTCCACTGCAATTGTCGGCCAGTTTTGAATTTTGTCGAGACCGAGCTCCACTTTCTTTTTCCAATTGCTCGACGGCTGAGAAATGCTGGCCGTAGTTATCCTGCTACGCCTTTTGTATGGATTGTGGATGAAATTGTGATCTCTGGTCAGAAGCGGCTAAAGAGAAAGTAATTTTCTCTATGAATGAGTATGGCGGCTGATATGGTTGCATCAGACGAGAAATTGCAGCAAGCAACACTGGACTTTGTTGCCGTCAGAAAGTTTGATAGTTGTGGTCGCCAAGTGTTCCGATGATGCTGTATCTGAAGACGTAATCAAAGTCTCCGAGCTCTATCGCCATCGGTTTGTCGAACTTCCTCATCCTCCTTGTCTCCTTCTTCGCTCTCGCGCTTCCTCTCATTCTCAACGCCCGACTAGTTGTAACATAGGTCATGAGAATAATGCTCCCTTTCGTGGAAGCGATGATGCTGTTTTTGCCACGACATACAAAAAGCTGGCGTTGGAATTAGCTAATTCTGGCCATTCTTGGACCAGTTTGACACAGCAGCTATATTCAGCTCTCGCCTCTGCAGACCAAGCTATTTGTGCCGTGAATGTGAACCTTAGATTTCTTTCTGAGAAAGTAGCTAGTCTGAAGCTGACATTACAGCGAGGTAATGATGTGATAAACGAGCTCCGAAAAGCTGCTCTACACTTAGGACGGAAGGGTGCCTCCTTTCCGAGATTCCCTGCGCGTCGACTCCCCTTTTTCTCCTCAAAATTCTACATTGTATTATCTTCCTTCTCTCCCTCCAAAAACACCTTTCAAAAATTAAAGCTTCTCTTTTTCCCCCTTCAAAAGCACGACTCCTCTCATGAGCTTGAATATGCCTCCACTAAATCTGAAACACTAGAACCCCCAAAAACATGTCCCAACAACTCACAAGGTCAAATGTCCATTCCTAGTTCCAATCTGTAAATTTGTGTGATTCCTTGGCTCATCACTATTCTCCCCTGTAATTTCCTCCAAAGATCTTCCCTTTTGTTTCAGGGACAAGAAAAGTGAAAAAGAAACCCTGCTCATTGTAATATTTGCTATTCACAACAATAAGATTGATTGTGTACAGATTTGAGAAAATGTACTCCTCTTACATCCCTGAAAGCAACCCTTCCATACGCTGAAAATAAATGTAATCACAACAACTAAATATGTACAAAGTGCCAAATCCCATGCACAACTTTTGGGTGGTTTACACACCTCAAATGCGCAGCAATACGACACCGTGGGTCCAAGATAATAGTGGTAGATGGTCTTGGCTACTCTTCGCATTACCCAAATCAACCATCGCCTATCATATAATGCGTGGTCTGATAACATTCCCCACAAACAACCAGGTCCTATCTCATTATCAATAACAACATCCGGACTAGGACCACAGTTGAAGAAGAGGTCCTCCTCATAAGCAAAATTGGCTAATGAATCCACAAACTAATTCCAATAATGTGGGATCAGTTGAAGAGAGACGCTCTCAAATTCAGCAAGTAGGGTTATAGTAGTTCAATGATACATATGAAGGATGGGATTTCGAACTATGTATGTCTCATTGAGTTGATTTAAGATCAACTGGGAATCCCCTCTTACTAACAATTACCGAATGCCACCTTTCTTGACAATGTTCAGTCTCATAATCAAGGCTTTATTCTATGCCATGTTGTTAGTGAATCCTACCTTGAGATAAGCAGCTAATTTCATTGTAATTCTACGTCACGGATCTCAAGCAACTACTCCAACACTCCCTTTTTTATTAGGGCCCCAGGATGCTCCATCAAAGTATAGCGTGTACGTCCACAATGGGTTTACACAACCAGCCATCAAGAACTCCCCTATTCGTAATGATGATAATCAAAATTTAACATATTTAGAGGGTGAACTGACAGCTCCATCCCACCTTCTTTATTAAACACAATAGGGATGCTTGTCAAGATTTGTAAACAGTGATGGCAAAAAACTTTAATCTCCCACACAAAGGTACCGTCTTCTTGCTCATTCACTTTGTATCCTTTGCTCCACTAGATAAGCTTCCCCTGATGATATCTTTGCTCTAGATATGGGTGCTCCAAATAAAGGATTAACTGCCCCATCAACCAATTTAAGCTCTCCTGCAGGTCTCAAATCAACCCTAACATGGACTTGCAATGCATTTAGCGTATTAGCATACTAAAAAATAATAAGGTTTAATCTTATTAAGATTAACCTTATTTTTAAATTCCTCTCCCTGTAGATCAGCTAGTAAAGTCATGGACTTATTTTTACCTATCCTAACTACATTGTAAGGGCCATCCCATCTAGGTTCCATCTTTCATGGAAATAGCTCCCTACGCGCATCGTAGTATAGAACTAGCTATCCTTTCTTAAAGGTATATTTCTTTGCTTTCAGATCATGCAGTGACTTCATTCGATGCTTAGTCACTTCTTGATGTAACAAACTCTGCAATTTGAGCTCATCCAAGTGGGCTACAGTCGTAAAAAACTCAAATAGGGCATCTTTCTCACCCAAAGAATGATTGATTGTGAATCTTATAGTCGGCAACTCAATTTCCAAGGGCAAGACGCACTCCTCCCCATAAACTAGTTTGAACGGGGTATGGCTAGTGGCTCGTTTAAACGTCGTGTTATACACCCACACCGCCACATATTGTATCCCAATCCTGTTTCTTTTTGGAGAATATTTTGGATAGGATACCCATAAGCTGCTTATTGGTACTTTCAACTTGTCCATTGGCTTGCGAATTATAGGGAGTCATATTGTTATGCTTAATTTTCCATGCTTTAATCAGGCTTTTAATTATCTTGTTCAAAAAAATGGTAAATAATCTGCTAAAATAGACGACGGGGTAATAGGACCCACAAACTTGATGCCCACTTCTCAAATGGAAGAATAGCCATAATAGGCGTAAGTAGTCACTTCTTATTCTCTCAATTGTCATGTCTTTGACATGTATCTCATCTCTTGACATACTCAAATGAATCCTGGAAGATGGACGGCCACCAATATCTAGCTCTTAAAGCCTTCTGTGCCATCAACTACCCAACAAAGTGCCCTCCACAAGCGGAGTCATGGCACTCCTCCAAGATAAATGGAACCTCGTCAGGCATCACACATCGGCGATAGATATCATCAACACCTTGCCGATATAGTGTTCATGCGATCAAGGAAAATTTCAATGCCTGCTGTTTAATTTTCCTCTTCTCGAATTTGGATAAAGTAGCTCCAGTCTCTCCCGTAGATAAATAGTGTGTTATAGCAGCATACCAGGAGGGAATAGATGCCGTGTCAATTTATGTTTCCATATCACTTCCTTCAACCAAGACCTCTTTTGGCTCTTTGAAATCCACAAGACATTCTACAATCCCCTGTAGCTTTGGTGGCTTGCTTTTGATCTCGTAATCAAACTCCTGCAAAGTGATTAACCACTTTGCTAAATTATCCGATGGTTGTAACTTGTTCATCAATAATGGAAGCCCTTTCGCCTTCATATAAAAAACCGCATTCTCATAAAGAATGTAATGCTTGAACTTTTTGGTCGTAAATACCACCACAAGGCATAACTTCTCCATGTAGGTATAGTTAATTTCCAATATGCCCAACTTCCGACTAGCAAAGGCTATCGGATGGTACCACTTTTCCTCCCAAATTTGGGATAAGCAGCAACAACTGATACTATACATAGTGGCTGCTAAAAATATATAAAATATTTTGCCCTTTTACGTGCTTTTAAAGCAGGTGCTTTGGCAAGCTCCTGCTTCACATCGTCAAAAGATACTTTGGAAGCATCACTCCATGCAAAATGACAATTAAAGGACAATAGGCTTGTTAGTGGCAACATTCTTTCTGCCAGGGCATTTATAAACCTTCGATAATACCCTACCAATGACAAAAAACTATGCACTTTCTTTGGAGTGCGTGGTGGACTCATGGCGACTATGACCTTGATCTTTTCAAGGTTAGTCGCAATCCCTACTAAACTAATCACATGGCCTAACATAGCCCATAAGGCAATCCAAAGATGCACTTCTGTGGGTTGAGAGCTATGCAAAATTTTCTGCAACGCTCATAACACTTCCGCAAAATAATCAATTGCCTTTCTCTTATGGTGGCTGCCCCCAGGTCATCAATGACTACTTTCAACTCCTCTGGGGAGATGTCACCAAAGGTCTTTTTGGTTGTTCTTTGCCACAAACCAAGTGCATTACATAAACCAAATGCCATCACATGGTATGCGAAGGTATCGAAGATAGTAATAAATGTCATTTTCAGCTTGTCTTGCTCAATAATCGCCATTTGGTTATACCCTGCAAATCAATCCATGAACAAATATATTTCCCTACCCGCTAGTTGATCCAAAATTTGGTTAATAAAGGGCAACGGGTAGTATTCTTTAACAGTCTATTTATTCAACTCTCTAAAGTCTACACAAAGCTGGATTTGATTATTCTTCTTCTTTCTAATCACAACTAGCGAACACCATTCAGTATGCTGAACAAGGAAGATCAAACCCACTTTCCGCAACTTCTGCAGCTCCTCAAACAACCTGTCCCTTAATTCAAAAGGCATATGCCTTACTTTCTGACGTACAAGGTGGATACCTTCCTTTACAAGAATAGTATGCACAGTTAGACTGGGGGGAATGCCCCTAAGTTCATCATAGCTCCAAGCGAAGATGTCACAAAACTCCTGAATCAGGGACATATAAGCCTCTCTCTCTTCCGAACTGAGCATGGAACCTAATTTAATTGGCCGCGAATCATTAGGCATGCCAAGGTCAAACTCAATAACGTCCAAGTCTCTTATTCGAACTTGAGGCACTATCGGCTCATTCAATGTTATCTAATAAATGTCCTTTGTAGTGGACCCTTCTTTAGATCCATTGCTCGATGATGTCTCACTACCAAATGGGTCTTCTACTATTTCTAGTTTAGTAGAGGATAAAGGAGCTAAAGGAGCTCTCTCACTCTGAGGAGAATCAGGGTAAGCATTCACTATTACACGATTGGCATCTCTGCCTAGAATCACTCGACCACTGGGTATATTGACTTGACAATCTATCCATAAAATCCATGGCCTGCCTAGCAAAACTCGATAGCTAGGACGTCCTGCAAACCTTATCACCCTAAAGTCCAGATAGCATTCCACACTTGCAATGGTAACGTGGACTTTAGTGATGCAACCTTCCGGTTGTCTTAAACTATCATCAGCCATCCTAAGAAGTGTGGAGCTCTCCTTTTGAATCTCTAGACCTAGCCTCTCCATCAAGTCTGAACTCATGATATTGAGGGAGGATCCAATATCCACAATAGTATGCTCCACTAATATTCCATCCAGGTATGTTGGAACCCTAGGGCAATGCTTTTTAGCATGATCGAACCAATGTTCTCCCACTCGTGCTATACCCAAAGGTTCTACAATATACCCAATACATATGATTTTCTTGAATTTCTTGCATACTCCTAAAGAAATTTTAATCAATTGCAAGAGATTCACGTCTAGTTTAACTTTGCAAAGAGAAATTTCTAGATCAAAATCGTGGTAGTTAGCCAAAGTTCTCTTCTCATGCCAAACCATTCTCTCCTTTGGTCTTTGGACCGGCTTTGGTGCCTCTTTTTTAACTTTTGCCTTATTTCTTAGAAATCCTTTATCCTTCTCGGGATCAACTTTACTATCAAAAGGCCTTAAAGGTCCACCTTCCATATCAGGATTTAGAACTTACTTTCCCCTAGCATCTTGCTTAGGCTTTCCCTTGATAGGTTTTACAGTTCCTTTGTCACCCTCTCTAGTCTTTTGACCTCTTGTTACGGCTCGTAGATCAGAAGTTTCGGCATCATTGACATGTACGACCTCAATAAGGCTAACTCCACTACCATGAGGCAACTCCTCTAAATTAGCCTTTCCTCATTGCAATATTTGTCTTGGTCTCTCATCTTGTTGTAGATTATTCCCTTGTGCGCGATGGTTAACTGGACCTGGCAGTTTACTCCCTTGTTGGAGAGAACTAATCTTACTCCAATAGGTAGCAGCTAAGTGGCCAAACTTCCCGCAAATATCACATTTGACATTTGGACAATTCTTAGGGAAATGTTGGCCACCACACCACTTACAGCTGAATCTTGAGGGGGCACCCTCTTCAAGGTGTCGATTCCCTATCAAATTCTGCTGATTCTTAAGAAAATTGACATCCACAGCTATTTGTCTATATTGTTTAGAAATCATATTGATGTAGTGCTTCATCATGTCCTTAACTTCGCCAAGGACATTAGAGGCACTTGACTCATAGCCGCGATCATCTGTCTGTCGTCCCATTAGCCTAACTACTTGATTAGGAATTGGCCACTGAACTACTGGGACAACATTAGGATTTGTTCTTTGTTGGCCCCCACTATGTAGTGAGGCCACTGGCTAGCAATAGGCATAGTCAATACTGGGAGGGGCTGGTAACATAGGCAAATTTGACATAATACTTTCTCTTCCATTCACATTCGGCATGGGGTCCCCTTGACTCCCGTTGGTCAATGCCAAATTATTACCACTCTAATTATCCTTGTTGCATAATCCACTTGCAATCACGACTCTACTCCTTCTGCTTGGGTGATAGTAGTGTCAATGTCGGCCAAAAATAGACAAATATTATTGGATATTTATCTATCGATATCTTACACTATTGTCCTTTATTGTGTAGATAGAAATTGAATATGCAAATAACTTTCTTGGAAGAGCCAAGGGCTCAAGGCCATTGAAGAAGACCTTGGTCATTATATTTGAAGCTTACATATTCAAATAGTTGCAATTTATCATCATAGGTTGCCAATCTCTCCAACCTTGCTGATGATGGCCTTGAAAGTTATCTCCAAGGTGATTGGGTCCCAAGTTTTCAATAGAGGTTGGATAAGATAATTTTGGTGGAGAAGGAAGAATTTGTATGAGTTTTTGGCTTTATGCTTGGATATAGTTGATCTATGGAAGGATATTTTGGAGTTCTTGGCTCTTATTTTCTCTCCCATATAGGAGATGCCAAGAATTTGAAGCTCCTTCTAGGCTATAGGAAACAAGAGTTCTTAAAAGGTAGAGGTCTCATTGAGTGGGATAAAACAAAAGATTCCTCTAGAGGACCTAGTGAATTGCTTGAAACTCGAGACTTTTCTACAACAAATTCAGACCAAAAGATATCAAGGGTTTCTTGAAACCTATCTTTTTCCATCCCTTTGTCTAGTTTGTAACCATTCTAGAAACCTTTGCTTTGCACAATAGTTTAAATATCCCTCTTTTCTTCTTTGTGTGATAGTTTGTATAGTCCTTGTCAAAAATGTTGTATTACATGATGTGATTGTACCTTTGAGCTTCAATTTGTGTCAAATTTGTGTGTAGAACCATTGGAAGACCTCTTCTAAATAGTTTTCTTTATATCTTCCACTTCTATCTTGTGTGCCTTGTTGAGAATCAGAGTTTGCAGCAGTAGAATGTGTGCACAAGAGGGAGAGAAGAGCTCAAAGTACAAGAATGAAATCTTGCTTACTAAGTTGCTTAGAGTACAACTTGGGTACACTCTCTCACAAGTGATAGTGATCCATAGGCTGTTTATATAGCCCTTTGCCGGCTAGGGTTAGGGTTTCCCCTGCCCTTAGGGCTATTCACACCCATCTGCCCTTATACTCCCTTGCTTACAGTGGGTTTCTATGCCCATTTTCTAACAGCCCCCCTCAATGCCAGGGTGGCATTGGATTACAAGACATGTTTTGGGAATACAATTGCCATCCTTAGACTTTTTAAGATCTCGTTCAATAACAACATTACCACCATGTAGACCAATTGTAGATAAGACTTTTTACATCTTTGTTATAGCATCTATTCTAGTTGATAAGGGATTCATCTTCCATGCAAATCCTATATAAAGATGAACAAGCTTTTCAATTATTCTGCAAAGCGCATGAAGTGTATAGATAGAGCATTCACTAAAGAAATATCTAGAACTGGCTTAAACTATGGATCCTTGTTGTGGCTAGAGGGAGCTCTATAACTCCAATTGCTTTAATTCAACTCTATGCCTAGGGACATACAATACAAGCAAGGAGATCTAGAGTTAGCTCCCTTTGATACATTTTACATACATCTAGTTTCTTTAAGTCACCAGCTATGTGCCACTCAATCTTATAGTCTCCAAATCCTTCAACAAATAGCTCTTGTCTTACTTGTCTCTTAATAACATTAGGTATTGTTGTTCGATGAAAAACCCAATACAATATATCAAAATCCTCTATATCTACTTTGAATGCTCCTAGCCACCACATGCTATGTTTCGATTGAACACTAAAGGACATTGAGTGATTACAGTGATCAGATGAAAGTGCTCAAGATAATAGAGACTCTCTCTAGTTTTGTGCATTTCAGAATCTTGCTTTCATTAAGTTTAACCACAAATCTAGCCAGCCCTTGTGCCTCTTCTAGTGACAAGTCATAGAATCAAATCATTAAATAATATAGGGTAGGCAAGTCAATGAAAATATTATTAAATTCATTGAATATAAATTTCTTTTTCTTTCCCTTGAAGCTAGCCTTGATATAGAAAGGCTCACTGAGGATCTCAATTACCTTGTTATTCACTCTTTGTGTTTGATAGTTATAACCATAGATGGCCTTGGAAGCATGCAATTGCATACATGTCATTGCTTTTTATTTGATTATAAAAGTTGGAAATTTTGTATATAAGCATCTCAACTGATACCAATACTATTTAGTATCTTCTGCACTAACTTAGTAACCAAAGAATGATCCTTTATAAATGACTCCAAGCATTGTTTATTTGCCTTTTAAAATTTCTTCTTCTCCAAAATATATTTTGAAAGTACTGAAAGAAGAATATGATAATAAAATTAAGATGCTTTTAAATAATATTTTTCACTTGCATTCGATTAAAGAAGAGACTTGAACAAAATAAATATCATAAATCAATACAATTAATTATAAACAAAGTCATATTTAATATTTTTAAAGTGAAAAAAATGTGCCTTGTTGCTTGGATTCTTTTACTACAACCACCTCCTCGTCATCTTGAGACTCTCAATATTTTTAAGAGCCTTTTGTCTATTTCGAAGGCCTAAAATAGTTTACTTTCGTTTTTCATAAGATTTGATATGTTTCTCCAATGAATAAATGTGCTATTGATAGCCCTCTAGATTTTGCAATAACTCGTTGTTATGTTTTGATAAAAGATCATTCTTCAATCTACAGACATCCTTTTTTGCAACCAAGTTAAGTGTATAACTTACAAACTCATTATAACCATCACCAATGAAGTTTATCAATGAAGAGCTATGAGAGAAAGGTAACGTGCTATTTTTGCTAGGATTTAAAGGATATCGCCAACCTAAGATCAAGAATGTGATTAGAAGATTGGATTGAAAAACTATTCAAATTAGAAAGAAGATGGAAAACAAAGAATAAACTAGTAAGGATAGGAAAGAAAGAAGAGAGTGAGAATGGAGGAAAGTAATCAAACATTTAAAAAAATTCAAATTGAATATTAATTTTATCTTTAATGAGGATGAGTAAGATATTCATTATGAAAATCTTTGTCACCTTTATGGTAGCCTAGATTCCTAGGTTTGATGTGACCACGAGAATATGACGACAATGGCTTATTAATAAATTTTTATATATTTACTTATCAAAATATAAAAGTTTTTAAAATCTAAAAAATGTTTTTATTGTCTAAAATGTTTAATCTCTCTAGAATTTCTTAGAGGGCATTTTTGAGACATTAAAACTCCCCTAATATTATAATGGCATGGCCCTTAATAATTATCATTATATTGTTGCTTGGTTCCTATTATAGACAGTGGTATGGTGCATGGAGAAGAGTGTGGCCCTCATTATTCCTTATAGCCACATGTGCTCATGTGGCAAACATACATTGGCCACATTCAAATCCCCCACTCTCCATGCATTTACTCCCCTCCAAAGCATCATCTTTCTTTTCATTTTGATTTCTATTCTCACACTTTGTGCTCTCCATAAATTGTCCTCTTGTGTTCTCTTTGTCATTGCTCATCTCTTACCAATGAAAACCATGCTTATCTCTATCCTTTGCCTTGACAAAATCACACCTTTGCTCCAAGGATTTGCCAGATCATGAAAGCACCACTCGCATCTCAATACCTTCCTTGCAATGCCATGGGAGAGCGCACTAGTGCACCATGAGGTTGAGTTAATTTTGTTATAGCTGTGGTAGCATAGCCCTCAAATTGAAATGGGAAGCCATACATGTGGCCTCACCCCTTAGGGTGTACATGAGCACCTTCACCTCCCTACAAATGGTGCATTAGAATCCCTCTCTTCTCCTCAGCCACCACAAGAGTGAAGCCATCTTTGGCCCTATCATCAAGAATGAATATCACCTCAGTAGTATTGCGAGCTAAGTCAAAGCATGAGGTACTTAAGTCTTTATTAAAAGATATATATTTGTAAGTCAAGGCATTCAACATCTTGCATAGTGAAGGGGAGCTACAAGCTCTACCCTGAGACCTATGGACCGCTTTTATTGATCAAGCGTTTCAAGCCGAGTGGCCATGGCTACCTCTCACATAGCCGACGCGCCATGCCTACCTTACGATTGTAGTGAGCTTACCTTGATGCTTGATCGAGTACCCTCCTCTCTCTTACACACCGCTAGCTCCACGATCCTTGTGGCAAGCTCAAGCAACCTCAATCCCTCTCCCATGAGCTCCATCCTCCATAGCCACATGCGAGACAAGGAAAGAGAAGAGAAGAGAAGAAGATGGAGAGAGGAGATGGAGAGCTTATTCTCCACGATCCCTCACTCTCACACACTCACTCCCTCACCCTCTCACACTCCCTCACTCCTTTTCTCAAGCACAAGCAAGAAGGCAAGAAACAAGAGAAGAAGAAGAAGAAGATTTAGCCACATACAAGAATGAGCTTCTCATTCACTTTTGAACTTTATATACATGCCCTCCCTTCTTTGGGTGGTCATCCCCTTTTTTACATGGCCGGCAATTGGCCTAAGCCCATTTCTCATTTCCCACCATTCTAATTTATCCTATTCCCAACTAATGCATACAATTTGCACAGGAGCGAGCCTGGCACTCTTTTACAAGGATTCGGGAGCGCTTCCACATTAAATGGTGTGCTTTTTACTCTTTTGCTTTCTCGGGGCA
This sequence comes from Lygodium microphyllum, assembly GCF_053477565.2. Taxonomy (NCBI): domain Eukaryota; kingdom Viridiplantae; phylum Streptophyta; class Polypodiopsida; order Schizaeales; family Lygodiaceae; genus Lygodium; species Lygodium microphyllum. The sequence goes on along the minus strand of NC_141159.1, from coordinate 95,680,250 downwards.
ACACTGAAACTTTCTGGGGGTCGTGCCCGAACATTTAAATTTTTTAGGGTTTGGTTACCGGTCAAGGCGCCTTTTCCCTCTTTTATCCTGTGCCTTTTTTGCTATTTCCTTTTTTTCATTTTCCCGCTCCTCTGCTCCATTTTCGCGCTCCTCTTGTTGCGGCGAACATGGTAAACATTACCCTCCTCCTAGCCAAGTGCCAGTCCCATGGCATTGCGGTGGGAAGTAGTGGGATAGTTGGGTCTGCTGCTAAGCGGAACTGGTGGGTAGATGACACTGATTCAAAGGTGAGGGTGTGAATGAGAGGTGATGGAGTTTAATGACAATGACCAGGAGAGATTCCAGCATGCTTTAGGCTTCAAGAAGATGCTCGGCATTTCTCACACAGTTGTGGCTTCTATTCCGGCTGATAGGGATTCCAGTTGGCTAGTGAAAAATATGTAGCCGGTCATCCCTTGAGCATCAAAAACGCTTGATCAATAAGCAATCCCTTAAGAGGATGGTGTTGGAGGGATTTATCCTGGAGAAGCCCCCCCGAACGTTGCCTTGACAAAGATATGCTTTGTCTTTGCATTGAAGATCTGTGTCTTTTATTTGAAGATCTTTGTCTGTGATTTCAAGATCTTCAGTGCTGCATTGAAGATCTTCAACCTTGCATTGAAAATCTTCAGACTTGTGGAATCAATAAGCGATCCATAGATCTTGAGGCGTTAGGCATGCATCTTTGGAAGATGAGGTTCCAAAATCTATGCCAATGGGGGTAGATCTATTACTGAGTACTTCTTTTGCTTCACTTGGTTCAGTCATGGTAGCCATTAGCAGGCAAATGGTTGGCGACATGAAGCATGTTGGTCCATCCAATCCAATGCAGAAAAGCTCCTGAAACAGCAGTAATGGTGTCATATCCGACACATGGAAAAAGTTTTGGTCATTAAAGGATGCCGTGGATGATCTTCTTTAGCTGAGTAGCCAGTTCTTGAAACACGAACATAACCTGCAAGAAAAGTTGTGCACTCCCTAAGGGGTGTGTCTGCCTCACCGTGTAGTACATGGTGCCCGTGGCAGTGGAGCTGGGAGATGGGTCTTAACCTTGGGCAAGCCCTTGGTAATGTCCCACACTTGAGGACCCAGTTTGTGTGTCGTTGGAGGTGTGGTGCAAATCTTAGGGTGACAGGTCTGAAAGTCCTGCCCTTGATGTGCCCTAAGTGTGAAGTGGGGAAGGGGCTAGGGAGAATCCTAGATGTAGTGACTGTGGTGCACAACAAATCGAAGGGACGTTGCAAGCTCATCATGTGAAGTCTTCTCTCTCTTATCTTTGCTTAGTAGTAGATTCATCCCTTGGCTTTGCTATTCTTTGTTGTTGTCTCTTCTTTCCAGTTCACCTTTTCTTTGTTGCCTTGTGGCTTTTTTTTTTTAAAGAGGTTATACATAGATGCATGTGATACAAGGGCATGATGGGAGTTTAATCCTTGTCATTTGAATGGTGGGTAAGGGATGGTGGAGGGAGAGGGGCTTTGTTAAGGAATCTGTGTCTCAGCATGTAGCCCTTGAGATTGAGGTGGGTCTTGAGAGTGGTGGTGGAAAGGAAAGGGTAGTTGCACTGTGTGAATTTACTATCGCTCATATCCTCAAGCAGTGCAATACAGAAGGATGGCAAAAGAGTAGCACGCATCATGAGGCAAGTCATGGTGCTACTATCTATGGCATTGGGGTCAAAGTAAAGGGGTGGAAGGTGGCTTTTTTAAGGTGCAGGCTCTTGGTAGATTAGGACCCTAATTAGTCTAAGATAATTACAAGTTGTTATGAAGGTGGGGCTAGGACACAATGTGAACTCACTAAGGAATCTGTCTATGGAACTGTACAAATTAGGGAGGGTAAATACAAGGGCATCTTTATAGGAGGTGCTATTGGCATTATAGATGATAGGAAAGTCAAACTTGTCGTGGATGGACGGATTAAAATCCACGCATACCCTTCGAGGATACTGCATGAAGGTGGGGTCGTTTCTCTCAGAAGGAAGGGTGTTACAAAACGCCATCCAAGCATTAAGGTTGACATAAAAAATGCATCTTCTCCAGGTGGGTTGGCAATTGTAGCCCTGCACCGATCTAGGCACTTGGAAGACTTTATCATGCCAAAATTCACGGTCCTCGGTTCCCCAAGAAGTTGGGTTGGCCTCTTGCTCCGCTAGCCACTTGTCCTTGAGCCTTGCACCCATAGCGATTACATTGTTTACAACTTCAATGGGCATTACTTTATTTATTTTAGTGGGAAGCTCGAAGCTCAAGTCGAAGGGGTTGCAGGCACATTCTTGTTGTTCCCAAATGATTAGCTCTGCATAGAATCCAGCGGGGAGGTCCTCAGGGCGCGGTGGGAGAGGAGCAGGTTGCCTTGGGACAGGTCTAATGTTCAGCTTCTTCCTTGCCTTCTCCACCATTTCTCTTCTGTGCTTAGCCAGGGCTGCTTCCCTCTTAGCGGTGGATGTGTCAGTGGGTTGCACTTCATCTTGTCATGGAGGAGAGGGTGGTGGGACGTAGTCCTCCTCTTGAGGTCCCAGATCAAACTCTTCTGTGAAACCTTCTCTTCTGTGAAACCAAGTTCGTTAATTTCTTGCACCGTCAGGCCTACCTGTGTAAGGTATTTTCTTTGCTCCTCCCAGATCAAACTCTGGTCCACCCCCTTCTTCTTGCACTTCTTCTTGCACCTTCTCTTCTGTGAAACCAAGTTCGTCAATTTCTTGCACCGTCAGGCCTACCTGTGTAAGGTATTTTCTTTGCTCCTCCAAGCTCTGCGCGACGACAAACCTCCTAGTTGCAGTGGTACATGCAGGTCTGCTGTTAGGGCTCTGCGTGCAATGGCCAGCTTCTTCTGCAGCTAATCATTGGCCTTGTTTTCTTCTATATTGGTGGAGTGAAGCAGTGTGTTGAGGAAAGGGTGCTGTTGGGCCATCATAGAGAGTTGGGTAGCCTTTGCCTGATTTTCAACCAACACTCTATCTCCTTCTGCTTTGGCCAATCAGCGTGCCAGGTCTCGTACCCTCCTTTCGTTGTGGTCAGCCCATTCCTTCGCTCTCTTCTCCATATCTTCCAGGCTCTCCTCCTGATAGAGGGTCATAGCTATGAGTCGTTGCTCTTGGTCTTCGAGCTCGCAATGTAGGCGGGACTGCTCCTTGTGTTCATTGGCGATCTGCGCACTAAGCTGATCCAGCTTCACCTGCATTCTTTGCACCTGCTCTTCTCTTAGCTTGTCTAGCTCTGCAATCTCATGTTTGATCTTCTCAAGCTAGTTTTGTGCCTCCTGGTTGATTGCAGTGAGCTGATCGTTCTTGCGCCGCAAGTGAGCAGTGGTCTCCCTCTCTTCGTTGAGGCGATCCATTAGGATTTTTCTTCTTCCCTCCCAGGCAGCATCATGTTCCTTAAGGGTTTTTCCTTCTTCTGCATCTCTATTGCTGGCTTCCTCCTTTAGCACAGCAATCTCCTTTTGGTACTCTGCTATCTATTTAGTTTTCTCCAGTAGGAGAGTGGCTCTTGTTTCTCACTCTGTTGCCAACTCTTCCATGGCAGTTCTCTTTCCTTCCTTGCATTTTCTAGCTGCGAGAGCAGCTCTTTAACATACTCATCGTACTGGCCTGCTGGAGGTGGGGGATGGGACATGGTGGTGGCGATGGTAGTAGCTTCTGTTTTCTGTCTTTTAAGCTCTGGGCTTGGCTCCACATCAGCTGTGGCTGCCCTCCTCACTCCTGACACTGGGGTGGCTATGCCAGCTTCTCTTGCCAATTCCCTTTCCACCAGGAACTGCAGCCATGTGACCACATTGCTCTCATCGACCTTTGGCAAAGTTCCTGGGGCGGGGATGGTTATTACGGAAGTAGCAAGGCTAGTTGGCACAAAACTAGTAGGGACAGGAGTGATGGCCTCCTTGCCCTTTCCCTTTAACCGATGGTAGGATGGAATCTGGCACATTCAAGCTCGTGTCCGGGTTCTCATCCTCCTGGGGTGGGGTTTGCTTTCTTTGTCATTGATGTTGGTCCACAGATAGGCAAATTGTCTTCTTGTTCCTTCTTCCTCAAGGCTTCTTCCTCCTCCTCAGCCCTTCTTTTCCTCTCCTCTTCTGCCTTTCTAGACTCCTCTTCCACTCTCTGTGCATCCTCTTTTTCTTTCCTTTTCCTCTCTGTTTCCTGGGCTCTTGATACTCTTTGCACTTTTTGCAGTTCTTCTTTCTCTTTCTTCCTCCTTTCTTCTTCCCTTTGCTATTGGAAGCGCTTAGTGCATTGCTATCTTTGCTGCTGCTAGCGCTGTTCTTCTTGCTTTTCTTCTTCATCACTACTCTCGTCAGTTTCTGTTTCCTCGTCAGAGCCAGAGGATTCTTCGTTGTGTGGTGAGGGTGGCGGTCTCTCCTGCTCCTCCTTTACTGCTTCTTCAATTAGGGCAGTTAGTACACCTCCATATCCAATGAATGATGCTTTGGAGGTGGCCTTCTTCCTGTCTTTTGCTACTGGGGATTCACCTCCAGCAGGTTGGCTTCCCAGATCAAGCGCTACGGCAGCCTTCTCGATTGTGTGTCTTACATAATCATTCCAGTCGATCTCTTCTGGTGCATTGGCGGCGAGGCTTTTGAGCACAAGCACATTTATTCTGCCCATATAGGGTGTGTATCGATGGCTGGAGAAGAGGGTGTGCATGACTTTAGCACGCATGCGGATTTCGTCATCAGGGATGTCCTGGATATTGACTCCGTCGTTGGACCGCACCTGGCCCCTGTCCATTTTTAGCATGGCAAAGACATCCCTTTTTGGTCTCTTTACGGCCCTTGATTCCAGGCCCAGTGCCTTTTCTACTAGTTCCTTGCTTAAGGGTACCCTGACTTACCTAGCAGCATTCCCCCTTCCCATAGTCACCGTGGCACTCTTGGAGGCAGATTCAAAAGTTCGTAAGAACTCAACACACCTTGCATGATCCACATTTTGCTCCGCCTTCTCCACATACTTGGTCATATTGCACTTTTCTATGGCCTGCTTAGCTGCTTTTTCCATTTCCACGACCCTGGATAGGTTGTGGACAGTTCGGAAATTCAGCCGTCCGTAAGCTTGAATTTCCAGATTCAGCATATATTTTTGCTTTTCTCCTTCCATGAAGGGAAGCTTATGAGCGCGATCTTGATGAGCCATCTTGGGTTCCTGCCCAGCAAAAATACTTTTCATTAATCACAAGTGGAAAAGGAAAACATGGCTAAATGAAGCTATGCATGAAAATACGCAAAACAGGAATGCAAAGAACTTGAAAAATGTTACTAACTATTTTATTTTATTTAGTTTTTTAAATCACTAAGTTTAACCTTTCAAAAATTATTTATGCTTTCCTCCCCCTCAGAAAGAAGAAAATCCTTCCTAGGATTGAATGAAGTAGTGAGGATATCAAAGGTGATTGTGATGGGATGTTCTGGCCAACAGCCACTCATAAAATGCAGGGTTGTACTCAAGTTGAGCGTGATGATCGAGTTCACAGGGTTGTACAAAAACTTGGGAAATATAGGTCAAGACATCGTGAAAAATATTTCCGGTATTAAGGCGGCTTGCAATGTGCAGTTCTTCTTCCGTAAGGAATTGGTCAATGTAAGGATGGTGGGCTAGGACCCGGTCATCTAAGTGTTGGTTCTGGGTAATGGCCAAAACTCTAAATGAAAGAGGTGCCACATAAGTAGGATTGTACTCAATGGTCTTGATTGCCCTCCTTTTTTTAGCATTTGTCATGATACGACAGCCTTTCTTTTCCCATTGGGTCCGCAAAGTGAACCACTGCTGTAAGAACGAGGAAGTTGAGCTTGCAAGTTGTGTGAGCTCATGTAATTCTTGTTCGGGAGCAGAACAAGGAGGCTTACAGTCTGAGGTGATTAGTCGCCTGAGAACAGCTTACTCCTTTGAGATTTCTTCATTTGCTATTAGTTCAGCAGCAATCTTGGGGAATTTGGCAGTCGTAAACTCGTATTCCTCCCAAGTGCATAGTAATGCAGGAACATCGGAAGCAAGTGGGCCATCAAGAAGACCTAGGTCCAACCACTCATAACTCTTAGCAAATGTGGTGAAAGTGTGGTCTAACACCTTAATGCAGGTCACAAGGTCATCTCCCGAAGTTTCAGCAAGGTCTTTAGGCAAGGAAAGGAAAGATCGTACCACATAGGAAGGCCTAAGACCTACTGGTGGTGATGGTGCAATTGAGCTGGACAGCAATGCCTCCATTGCTGGTGTCACGGGTGTGGCTTTGCACTCCGAAGCACTTTGAAGTGCTATAGGAAGCTCTGGTGGCATGGAAGTTGTGCTGGGTTCTGAGTGCACAGTCACGGAAGTATTCAACTCTTTTGAGTGAGGTAAGCTTGAGGCTTTTAGCGATTGCTTTGGTCGATAAATTAGCTGGGACTTATTAGTCACAGCTGGTAGTGGTTTGCTAACTACGGCCTAGGCGCTATGTTTGCAAGCCTCTCTCATTGGAGTGAGGTTGCTTGGAGATGAGCCTTTAGACTTGCCATTCTTAGGCACCCAAATCTAGGGGTTGCCTTTATAATAGCCTTGCACTCGCAAGAGATCTTTGGGGATCCATCGCGGCGTGGTTGTGTGCCTATGTTGATAGCGTCCAAATTGCTGCTTAGGCCGCGATGACTGATTGTTTTGGCGTTTAGAAGCACGTTTGGGTGGTCTACCCGGAGGTGGTCTTTGCCACTTTGGTACCCATATAAGCTTAGACTCCTTCGCCTTGTGAGCACTCTTGGTGGGTTTGGGTCTAGGGTCTAGACCTTGGTGTGAGACCTTAGTGTCCTTCTTCTATGTAGACTTGAGCGTAAGTGCGGTCGTAGTGATTTCTACCGGTGGCTTCACAATGTTGAAAGGGTTAGAATAGCCCTTGGTGAAAGTCGTCACTATGTGAGAGCGGAATTTTGGTGCCGAGAAGTGCTTAAAAATAGCTAAAAATTATGAATATCAAGGAAAAAATATTCAACGTCAAAGGCGGCGGCTCGATCTAGGACGATTTTAAGCGCCAAAGTGCTTTAAAGGCGCCCGAGCAACGCTTGTTGATTTTTCATAATTTTACAGACTGTCCTACGGGTTGACAAGAGTTACCGGGCAATGCGGGATGCCAAGCCGGATGCCCAGGATTTTTCAGAGCTCAATTCAGAGTCCGGACGGGGAAATGGCCACAAAATGGTCAAGATATGAAAAGGTGGACACTTGGGAGGCCAAATTAGGCATGTCTTTTGAGTTTGGACCCCCCTCTAAAATTTTATGCACCTTATGAAGCAAAAAACGTGGAGAGAGAATGAAGAGGGATGAAAAAACTGGAGGAAGATGGCGCCCGAAATTTGTGCTTCTTGGATGGAGGAGGCATCATGGCTGTTGCAAACAACCCCCCCAATTGATCATGGGGCTTGAATCCCCTCTGTCTGTGGACTCTATCACCCTGATTTGCTCCTCCAATGGCGATCTCTATGAAGATCTCTGATTTCAATCTTTCTCTCCCCTCCCTCTCTCTCCCCTAAAGGCAGATTCATGTGGTGAAGAAAAAGAAGAGGAATGAATGAGGGATGCTTGTCCAATGAAGACCGGATTGCTCCATAGTGTAAGAGGATTGAAGATTGATGATTGTGGACTATCATGAGCATTAATGGTGGCTGGAAATCAATCCCGAGATATGGCAAATAAAAACCCGCAACCCGCAAAGAATGGTAATCTCATTTTTACAAAGGAAAATGGTGTTTTTATGCAATTTGCTTTATGAATTCTTGTTCTTATGAGATGATTACGCATTAGAATGTTGTTTGCAATGTCTTTCAACTGTTTATGCTCAGAAAATCAGAAAATCACAAGTGTTTGTGGATGAAATTAGTAGTGAAAAACCCGTAAATATGCAAAATATGGGAAAATTTGGTGTTTTTGAGAAATCAATGGGAAATATCATAAGACACACCAACTAAACTTGTCTTTTTGCTGCAAATGAACCTAAGGGCCATAGCCCATAACCCATTTTGAATTTTCAGTCCTTAAATAGTGGAAAAAATAAGAGGAAAATAGAGAAAATATGGAAAAATAGGGAAAATTTGGATTTTGAGTGCCGAAAATTAAGGAAAAATAAGAACCATGTTTGTGGATGTATGGGGGGTTTGAAGTATGAGGTTTAGCCTCAGTTCAGCCCTACCTTTTTGTTATAGTGAGTTTTTATGGCTTTTTATGCAATACAAATGTGGAAAATGAACCCTAAACCTATGCAATATGCACAACCTAAACGGGTGAGGGGGTGGAGTGTATGAAAAGTGTGTAAATGTTGAAGGAAATGATGAAAAGCTTGCTGGTTTTTTATGCATACCATATAGATTGGATGATATTTAAAGATTAAGGACCTAGTAGCACGAGGGTTTCTCAGTGCTAGGTTCATGCAACGCTGCATATGAGTGATAGAGAAATCCATTGAAAGGAATGTTTTCCACATGTGCACCAATGCTAATTTTATTAATTGTTCGAGCATGTGGACATTCACAATTTGCATGAAGCATGAAATTTAAAAATATCAGACAATACCTCTTAGATGCATAGCAATTACTTTTTAGAGGAATATGACCAATGTTGAGTGAGTAAGGTTGTCCAAGCTGTAGGCTAGGCGTTGGGTCTAAGGGGAAAGAAAGGGAGGAAGCATGGTATATCTCCTAGAAATACGCGAATCATAAAAGAGAGAAGTTAGTGTGCGATAATGTCTTATATATGTTTAGCGACGCATCGAGGGGCCAATCCCCAAGGTGTAGGAGAGTCGCAGTGAGGTAGTGGCATTGAGCCATTGGAGGACCTCCTATGTTTGTGCTTCGTGCTATTTGGCAATGTGCTGGGACTCCCTCTAAGGAGTGCTGATTGGGTTAGAGTTGGACTACAAGATGTGATACAAATGCAAGATGTTTAGGAAGATGATGTATGTGTCATCCACGCTCCTGGCCGCGAGGCCGTGAGGTTGTTGAGTGCATGATAGAGGTCCGGCTAGTGCATGAGCCAGTGCCGGCCCGTTTTAGGTCCCATCAGTGGTGCGTCTGCCGGGAGCTACCTATAAGTGGCGGTTTTCGAATCTAGGATTTCAAGGGACACTAAATTACCCATAAAATGGGGTTTGTTCAAGGATGGGAAAAGTTGGCTTTCCCTATACAAAACTTACTAATGGACTTAGTTAGTTATGTAGAGTATGAGTCCTTTGTAGAAGATAATTTATGTGATGAAAAGAATAACCCATTAGTGGTTACCCCATCCTCTAGTACGATGGCATGGGCCGAGGTTCGCCTTGGTGTGGTCTCTACCCATGAGAAATCAGGTTTAACCATCCATCAACCTAGAGGGCATGAAACAAGCATGTTGGAAACTATGGTAGTTGTGGCATCAACAAGTCATCATACTAAAGCCATAATGCCATGGGAGAGTGTGGATATACGATGGAATATGCTTGTGGTTGAAACATCCCGTGTAATGGGCCACCATGATGACATAGTAGGCATCACAAGGATGGTAGAAGCCCTAGCTGTCAAGGGAAAACCGTTGCTTAAAAGGCATGGTTCCCAAGTTTTAAGAAGTGGTAATGATAAATCTGCTTTAGATAAGGACCAAAAGCTCTTATATAAAACCATTATGGACTTTCCTTTTAAAGGGAAAGGTATGGAAGACCCTCTAAGAGGGGATCAAAATGACATGACGTTGAAACTTATAGGGCTCCCTAGACCACTCAGTGAGTTGCCAGAAAGGGATGTCAATGAGGATATTAACCCCCCTACATCGGAAAGGGCAGGGATGGAAGAGGTTAAAGATCCTAAGAGGCTGGACCCAGATCATGATGAATATGAAGATTTTGATGACCCGGTGTTGATCCCAAAAGGGAGGACTAAATGTCCTCCTCTTTATAGGGATCTCCTAGTGTTTTATGAGTTGCCAAATGAGGATCCGATGATTCATTTAAGAGAATATGACCTAACTTGCATTGCAAGTGGGTTCGACGATATACATCGGATGCTTGTATTCCCAAGTACCCTAAAGGGAGAGGCAAGGAAATGGTACTAGAGCCTCCCAAGAGGATCAATCAGATCATTTGAGGAGTCTTGTGATAGATTTCTAGATGAGTATGGAAAACAGCTCCCTATGATTCAAGTCTTAGGACAGGTTATGCAGTTTAGACATGAGTCTTATCCTTCTGTTAAAGAGTATGCTAGAGCCTTTGATAGTATTCTTAGGCTTTGGCCAAGAAGAGCCAGTGCACTACCAGATGATGTGAGATGTGAGCTCTTTCTGAATGGCCTAGAGATTAATACACAAATCCAAGTGGGATTGTGGAATCCTAAGTCATTAAGGGAAGAAAAAATGCGTCATCGATTATGAGGGTCATATTCAGAGATGTTGAGAAAACTTTTGGAGTTTTCCCCGTTTAGTACAAGTGCATCCTAGCTTCCAATCATTTCTGCAAGAAGACAGCTCACTTGGTGATACCAAGGTAGCCTATGAGGGGAACCTTGGTGGCCAAAATCTCAAAGCAGAAAATGGCAATCCTATGAGTAGTAATGACATGCCTCTCAGTGAACAGGTTCCAAGCCATGTAAGTCCCATTAGGGCTTGCAACACTTCCACGAGAGATAGTTGTGATGGAAATATGGATCGCACCAATGGGCCTATGAGTGTTGATAAGAATTTTGTGTGTGGTTCTAATTTTGTTGCTAGTAAGGCTCTTGAGAGACCTTTGGTGTTGGAATCATGCTTCCGAGTGGATGTTGTTCCCTCTAGTGAAAGCATGGTTCTTATGGAAGAAAATTTGCAATATGGACGTAAACAGGTAAAGACATCTTTTGTAAAGAGGATGAAAAATGCTAAAAATCCACCTGCGCTTCACAAAGGTCATAAGGATGTGAGGCCATTTGGCCATAGGGATAAGTTTGCATTGAGTTCGTTAGACCAGTGCAGCAAATTGAGGGAATGCATGAATATTAAGGGAAATGTGAGATGGGTTTGGAGACCCAAAATCTCCAAAAATATGGCAAGAGTGTCGGATGTAAGGCCAAGGATCCCATCTAGATATATTCTATTGAACCCCCAACAGGATAAGACTAGATATACATTTGACAATATACACTGCCTTGGGATACACCCATGTGATGTGCCTAGGCTTGAAGCTCTACCTAGTTTGGATCGTAGCACTGATTTATGTGAAAACCCAAATAGCGGAGGTTCGAATGAGTACAAAGCTATGATTCTTTCTCCCAAAAGAGCCACTCAGCCGCTTGAACGACCAGTTTATTCGGATTACAATAAATGTGGGACATGCGAGCCCACTAAGGTTATTCATTCAGCTCATAGTGCCCAAGAAGGGATCGGTCTTATTGATGAGTTATTTGTGGAAAGGCTTGGACTTGTAGCTCTACAGGAAGAAAACGCTAAGATTTAAAAAAATAAAAATAAAAAAATTTACAAGATCAAGCTTTTAGCTAACTGACATGAGTAGCATGGGGCTAGTTGACCTATGATGTGCTATCCTTGGCACCTTGGATAGTCTGATAGGGTGTGATGTATATGCCAAGAATATCAGCATTACGTGGACTAAAATGACCTATCTAGTTTTAAGCTAGGAAGGCTAGCTGCTTTGGAGATTACGTCCAGATCTTGTTAGGCCAAGAGGGCCTGTTGTCTGTTTAGTGCGGGTGCGGTTAATGGTTTCTTGTTTTAGTTCTGTGCTAGACAGGTTCGAAGAAGAGCTTGGAAGGAGCCTTTTGTTGTGCGGAAGCTTCTCGTGGCCCCATCCAGGTGATATCTCCCCTTTACAAGTACCGTGTTTTACGCTATTTGTGTCTATGTACTTGTAGGGGATTTTCTTTTCTTGTTGGGGACCGGCGTCCAAGGCATGAAGTCCCAGGTTTAGGTTAAGTATGTTTGAGGGAGGTCTAAGTAGTTGTTGCCTCCTGTGAAGACATTGTCAGGCATTGGAAGACCTATTTTAGAAGGGGGTCCTAGTGACCCTGTTCTGCTAGCCTGCTAGGCAGCTGTTCCAAGAATTCTTGTTAGTTGTGAGGCAATTAGAGAAGCCTGCCAGAAGGAAAAATGAGGATAAAGGAAAAGAAACCCTGAATATCCCAAAAGACAATAAATATATACAAAGGTGTGTAAAAAGGGGTTCTAGCCCCTATCAAAGAAAAGAAAAGAAAGGAAAATTTATAAGCAGTTGCTCATCGCCTTGCGAAGGCCTGGTAGGTTCCTAGGGATGAGTCAGACCCGGGGCCGATACCTTGTCTTCCTAGGGGTGGCTTCTTGCTGGAAAAAAAATTAATTAAGGAAGGTTGGAGCGAAAATAAAAGTGAGCGTAAAAAAAGGATTAAGTGTCGCCTTGCAAGGGCTTGGTAGGTTCTTGGGTGCTGAGACAGGTCCTGAGGCCAATACCCTGTTCTCCTTGGGTCACTACGCTCAGCTCCCTCCTTTTTACATGCCCAAGTATGTCAATAAAATAAAAACCCTAAAAGAAGAAATGAAAGAAAATACTTCTTGATCACGCTATAGGAGTCCTCGCCTAGTAGGAGCACCTAGTTTTGTTGTCCTTAGTTGGTAGGTAGTTCAGACCACCACTTAGGGCAACCTCTTTGACAGTTCTTTTTAGTTTGGCTGTGTTGGAGCGGTTGGTTAGTGACTAGCTTCGAATCTTCTATCAGATTATGCTAGGCCTACTCCTTGTGGATGTCATGCCTTGGTTCTGTCAGGGGGTAGGGTGAGCATTGTGATGCGTTTAATATGTATCTATTTTGTATCAACTTGATGCTTCGTTTGATTGTTTATGTGCAGATCTACTATGGGATTCGACGGGCTGAGTCGCTCTATCCCGTGGTCGCCAATGAGAGCAAAATTTTGGTGCCGAGAAGTGCTTAAAAATAGCTAAAATTTATGAATATCAAGGAAAAAATATTCAACGTCAAAGGCGGCAGCTCGATCTAGGACGATTTTAAGCACCAAAGTGCTTTAAAGGCGCCCAAGCGACGCTTGTTGATTTTTCATAATTTTTCAGACTGTCCTGTGGGTTGACAAGAGTTACTAGCCAATGCGGGATACCAAGCCGGATGCCCAAGATTTTTCAGAGCTCAATTCGGAGTCCGGACGAGGAAATGGCCACAAAATGGTCAAGATATGAAAAGGTGGACACTTGGGAGGCCAAATTGGGCATGCCTTTTGAGTTTGGACCCCCCCTCTAAAATTTTATGCACCTTATGAAGCAAAAAACGTGGAGAGAGAATGAAGAGGGATGAAAAAACGTAGAGGAAGATGGCGCCCAAAATTTGCACTTCTTGGATGGAGGAGGCATTGGCTGCTGCAAACAACCCCCCCAATTGATCATGGAGCTTGAATCCCCTCTGTCTGTGGACTCTATCACCCTGCTTTGCTCCTCCAATGGCGATCTCTATGAAGATCTCTGATTTCAATCTTTCTCTCCCCTCCCTCTCTCTCCCCTAAAGGCAGATTCATGTGGTGAAGAAAAAGAAGAGGAATGAATGAGGGATGCTTGTCCAATGAAGACCGGATTGCTCCATAGTGTAAGAGGATTGAAGATTGATGATTGTGGACTGTCATGAGCATTAATGGTGGCTGGAAATCAATCCCGAGATATGGCAAATAAAAACCCGCAACCCGGAAAGAATGGTAATCTCATTTTTACAAAGGAAAATGGTGTTTTTATGCAATTTGCTTTATGAATTCTTGTTCCTATGAGATAATTATGCATTAGAATATTGTTTGCAATGTCTTTCAACTAATTATGCTCAGAAAATCAGAAAATCACAAGTGTTGTGGATGAAATTAGTAGTGAAAAACCCGTAAATATGCAAAATATGGGAAAATTGGGTGTTTTTGAGAAATCAATGGGAAATATCATAAGACACACCAACTAGACTTGTCTTTTTGCTGCAAATGAACCTAAGTGCCACAGCCCATAACCCATTTTGAATTTTACGTCATTAAATAGTGGAAAAAATAAGAGAAAAATAGGAAAAATAGGGAAAAATAGGGAAAAAATGAATTTTGAGCGTCAAAAATTAAGGAAAAATAAGAACCATGTTTGTGGATGTATGGGGGGTCTGAAGTATGAGGTTTAGCCTCAATTCAGCCCTACCTTTTTGTTATAGTGAGTTTTTATGGCTTTTTATGCAATAAAAATATGGAAAATGAACCCTAAACCTATGCAATATGCACAACCTAAACGGGTGAGGGGGTGGAGTGTATGAAAAGTGTGTAAATGTTGAAGGAAATGATGAAAAGCTTGCTGGTTTTTTATGCATACCATATAGATTGGACGATATTTAAAGATTAAGGACCTAGTAGCACGAGGGTTTCTCGGTGCTAGGTTCATGCAACGCTGCATACGAGTGATAGAGAAATCCATTGAAAGGAATGTTTTCCACATGTGCACCAATGCTAATTTTATTAATTGTTCGAGCACGTGGACATTCACAATTTGCATGAAGCATGAAATTTAAAAATATCAGACAATACCTCTTGGATGCATAGCAATTACTTTTTAGAGGAATATGACCAACGTTGAGTGAGTAAGGTTGTCCAAGCTGTAGGCTAGGCGTTGGATCTAAGGGGAAAGAAAGGAAGGAAGCATGGTATATCTCCTAGAAATACGCAATCATAAAAGAGAGAAGTTTGTGTGCGATAATGTCTTATATATGTTTAGCGACACATCGAGGGGCCAATCCCCAAGGTGTAGGAGAGTCGTAGTGAGGTAGTGGCATTCAGCCCCATTGGAGGACCTCCTATGTTTGTGCTTTCTGCTGTTTGGCAATGTGCTGGGACTCCCTCTAAGGAGTGCTGATTGGGTTAGAGTTGGACTACAAGACGTGATACAAATGCAAGATGTTTAGGAAGATGATGTATGTGTCATCCACGCTCCTGGCCGCGAGGCCGTGGGGTTGTTGAGTGCATGATAGAGGTCCGGCTAGTGCATGAGCCAGTGCCGGCCCATTTTAGGTCCCATCAGTGGTGCGCCTGCCGGGAGCTGCCTATAAATGGCGGTTTTCGAATCTAGGGTTTCAAGGGACCCTAAATTACCCATAAAATGGGGTTTGTTCAAGGATGGAAAAAGTTGGCTTTCCCTATACAAAACTTACTAATGGACTTAGTTAGTTATGTAGAGTATGAGTCCTTTGCAGAAGATAATTTATGTGATGAAAAGAGTAGCCCATTAGTGGTTACCCCATCCTCTAGTACGATGGCATGGGCCGAGGTTCGCCTTGGTGTGGTCTCTACCCATGAGAAATCAGGTTTAACCATCCATCAACCTAGAGGGCATGAAACAAGCATGTTGGAAACTATGGTAGTTGTGGCATCAACAAGTCATCATACTAAAGCCATAATGCCATGGGAGAGTGCGGATATACGATGGAATATGCTTGTGGTTGAAACATCCCGTGTAATGGGCCACAATGACGACATAGTAGGCATCACAAGGATGTTAGAAGCCCTAGCTGTCAAGGGAAAACCGTTGCTTAAAAGGCACGATTCCCAAGTTTTAAGAAGTGGTAATGATAAATCTGCTTTAGATAAGGACCAAAAGCTCTTATATAAAACCATTATGGACTTTCCTTTTAAAGGGAAAGGTATGGAAGACCCTCTAAGAGGGGATCAAAATGACATGTTGAAACTTATAGGGCTCCCTAGACCACTCATTGAGTTGCCAAAAAGGGATATCAATGAGGATATTAACCCCCCTACACCGGAAAGGGTAGGGATGGAAGAGGTTAAAGATCCTAAGAGGCTAGACCCAGATCATGATGAATATGAAGATTTTAATGACCCGGTGTTGATCCCAAAAGGGAGGACTAAATGTCCTCCTCTTTAAAGGGATCTCCTAGTGTTTTATGGGTTGCCAAATGAGGATCCGATGATTCATTTAAGAGAATATGACCTAACTTGCATTGCAAGTGGGTTCGACGATATACATCGGATGCTTGTATTCCCAAGTACCCTAAAGGGAGAGGCCCATTGGTGCGATCCATATTTCCATCACAACTATCTCATAGAATTCTTATCAACACTCATAGAATATGGATTGCCTATAGCAAGATGGATGCGATTTAGATTATAATCCACATTACAATTCGTCTGCTTCTTAAAAGTACGACCTAATAGTGACATATTACCGACCCCTTTTGTGTTAGGCAACACGTGAAAGAAAGCTGGTATATGCTCAGACTCGATAGAAATGACCACTTTGCACTTCCCTAAGAGCATGTAAGCATTGCCCCCAAATGGGGTGAGTTTGGCATTGGTGGGCTGCAGTTTAGGTTGACCAATGCGTGTCCAATGGTCATGCATCAACATATTGTAATCGGTACCTTCGTCAATCAAAGCATCAGGCGCGTGCCACTACTTCTTCATCTGGATCTGTTATTTCCATACTAGTAGCCACGCAGATGTTGACAGGGGCTTCCAACATAGGTGGCTCATGCAATAGGTGGGAAGGAGGATAGTATTTTTTTATGCGGCTGCCATTGAAAAAGCTGATTCCTTCGCCTTCGAGCGTCTCTAATTCAACGTTGCCCGTTCGACTAATTGCATGTACTTGAAAAGGTCCCAGTCCATAGAATTTCATTTTCTGTTTGTGACCCTTCACGAGTATAGCAGAACGAGATCCCCTGATCAAAGTCGTGTTGTTTGACATGCTTGTCAAACCACATTTTCCTCCGTGCTTTCTCACAAATCAGCGCATGGGTGGCCAAGAGCCGGGTTTCTGTGAGACGTTCTAGCTCTACCAAGCGATTTGTCCAAGCGTCTCTCCCTCCCAGTGCTCCTGCATTGCTATCCTTAAGTTAGGGACAAAAAACTCTAGGGCAGAATGGCCTCCGTTCCATAAGTTAGCCTAAAGGGCATCTGGCCTATAGCCATTTTATAAGCTATACGATAGGCCCACAAGGCCGCCATTAACTTGTTGTCCTAGTCCCTCCGAGATGTAGATACCACTTTTGTGAGTACATTGACTAGGATTTTATTGGTGGATTTTGCTTGTCCGTTAGCCTGAGGGTAATAGGGCGAGGATTTTCTGTGAATGATTAGAAAAGTAGAGAGCAGATGCAATATCACCTCATTAATGAAGTGTGTGCCCTGATCACTGACTAATTCTATTGGACACCCAAACCGTGAAATGACCTGCTCCCACAAGAACTTTGCAGTGGTTCTAGCGTCATTCTTCCTTGTAGCTCTTGCCTTTGCCCACTTCGTTAGGTAATCAGTTGCCACTATGATGTAGTGAGCTTGAGAGTACTGTGCCGCGGGACTGATAGGTCCAATGAAGTCGATGCCCCATTTTTCAAAGGGTTGTCGGGCTATGATAGGGGTCAACTCCATTTTATCTTTGCGCACGGGCACCTTGGTTCTTTGGCATTTGTCGCAGTGCTTCACAAATTTAGCAGCATCACGGAATAGGGTGGGCCACCATAGTTGGAATTGCAGCACTTTCGGGCTGTTGTATCCTCGCTAAAGTGTCCTCCAGTGATTCTGCCATGTGCTTCTTTCAATGCATTGTGCATCTCCTGCTCACACACGCATCTACGCAACAAACATCTTGTCCTAACCTATAGAGTTGGCCGGCTATCAATTGGTATGGCTAGATTTTCAAAATAAGTCTCCTCAGCCTGGCCTTCTCAATTGGTCTCTCTGGTAATCCATTCTCCAGTACCTGAACTACAGCATCAGCCCAATATGGCATCAGATCTACTTTAAACAATTCTCTCTCACTATACAAGTTAAAGAGATGAGCATCTGGTAAATCGTTAAGTATGCCTTATCCAACGGCTTCTCCTGTGGGTATGCGGGACATATGGTCAGCCATGTAATGCTACATTCCTTTGCATACAAGCACAGAGAAGTCGAATTCCAATAGGAGAAGTAACCATCTAGCTATGCATCCTATAGCGCAAGGCTTGTCCACAAGATAGAGCAAGGCTTGATGGTCAACAAAGAAGACAAAGGGAGTGGCCAACAGATAATGTCTAAATTTCTTTACAGCAAATACCATGGCCAACCCCTCCCTTTCTATGGTGGAATAATTCATCTCGGTCTTTGTGAGCTGCCTGCTAGCAAAACTCACTGGATAGTCTAAGTTATGTTCACCAGGCTGGCATAGCATGGCCCCAATAGCAAACTTAGAGGCGTCTACATGCAGATGAAACGTTATGTTCCAGTCTGGGGCTCGTAAGATTGGTGCAGTGGTAAGAGCCTTCTTCAACCCTTCATATGCGCACTGGCATTCCGCAGTCCACTCGAACACGATCAACAGCTTGTACAATGGCCTAGCAATCAGTGTATAATTTAGTACAAAGTGGCGATAGAATCCAGTATGTCCTAAGAAACACTGAACTCCCTTGTAGTTATTGGGTGGCGGAAGGTTGACAATGACTCTGACTTTTGAAAAGTCTGTGGCGATGCCGTTCTTTGACACCACGTGCCCTAGGATACATCCGTGTTTCACCCAGAACTGGCACTTCAAGGGGTTCAACAAGAGGTTGTATAACCGACACCGTTCAAAGACACCTCTCAATTTCTCTAAGTGTTCGGCCCAACTAGAGTGTACACATAAGTCGTCTACAAACACCTCTAGTTCGTGCCTAAGCATATCTTTGAAGATAGTGCATATTAAGCATTGGAAAGTCGCAGGCGCATTCATCAGCCCAAAGGGCATGACAATGTAGGCGAATACACCCCATTCCGTGGCGAAGGCAGTCTTGTGCCTGTCATCGGGGTGCACTTGCACTTGATTGTAGCCCGAGAAGCCGTCCAGAAAACTGTAGGCCTCTTTACCTGCTACCCTCTCAAGCATGTGCTCGGTGTATGGTAAAGGGTAGTTATCCCTCTTCGTAGCGGCATTAACTTTCTTGTAATTAATGCACACTCGGATTTTTTCATTCTTCTCCATCACGATCCCAATTGGTGATACCCAGTCCATGTGCTCAATCTCATATATGAATCCCGCCTTCATGAGCTTATCAATCTTCTCTTTTACTACTGGGCGTGTTTCGGATTCATGGGGTAAGGTCGTTGCTTTGTTGGCACTGCATCAGGGACCATTGGGATATTATGAGTCACAACCCTAGGGTCAACCCCTTTAAGTTCTTCCAATGTCCAGGCAAATACATCAATATACTCTTGCAAGACTGCAACAAGTTTGGCCTCCTCATCCTCGGTCAAATCATCTGCAATGAATATAGGTCTTGGCTTTTCACCTTCCCCAACCAAGTTGACTTCTTTGACTTTGGCGGGTCCTTCAATCAGTTCACTAGTTTGGCCCTGCCTCTTCGCACCTAGCAGAATCACTACTCTATCACCCTTTTTGAATTTTGTAAACCGTTTGGGTAGATCCTGCAGTTTCCTTTGCCTCTCTACTTCTAAGTCCTTCGCTCACGTCCTGGCCTCCTCCTTTAATCTCCTGCGCCTTAGGTGGACTGGCAAGTCCCCTTTTGTATGTTTGACCTTAGAGGGTTGGGGTATCTCGGGATCACTCTCAATGATGACTTCCGACTCCGAGTTAAACTCACATTCCTCGCTCGAGGAAGGAGTTTCCCCAGGGGGTCATAGTTCAGTAGGTGTATCAGTCTTGAGCACTGGGATTACCCATAGTCGTGCTACTCCGGCTTGCTCGTAATCCACGGCTCCTATGTGTTCTAGCCAGGATCTATCGCATTCCATCCACATGACTCCTTTTTCACTCCAATTCGTCTTTCCCTTCCTGGGTCTCGAGTCTACCTTGATTTGTTCTATCTCTTCCTCACTTTCATCTCCTGTAGAGCGGCAGTCCTCATATTCCTCGTCGTCAGAGTCTTGCTATTCAGACCATTCATCATCGCCTAAGCTTTCCTCTTCACTCTCCTTGTCGTCAGTAACTAAAGCCCAATTGTATAACAAATTCAGATCATGGACTTTGGTCCATTTCCATTCTGGCTTAGTCAACAGATCACGTAGAGGCTTTAGGTTGGCAGTCAAGTTGCCCTTCAGTGTGTCTGTCAGATACTCTATGATTTCTTGAAGCTCTAGCTTATTGCTGGGGATATCAAACGAGACAGGTTTCCTTGGGTTGAGTGAGCTTCCTGCCATCATGTAGAGTGGCACAGTTGGCTCCTCTATTGGCATGGTTGCAGCTTTAGCAGCCTGCCGATATAGTTCTTCCTCATCTGAGAATGGTAGGTCAATGGTTGCCAAGACGTGCATCCAATCCCGGTCATCCTCAGGGTAGGGAATATATTTAGTGAGTGATACACTTTTAGTTTGTGGTTTTGTGGGTGAGACTGGTGTGCTGCTAGAAAAATCATCCATTGGATCTTCTAGTATGGGTTCAGCATCCTTGAGGTGCTCCTGGGCATCCTTGACCCACTCCTTGACTTTGGCTATAGCTTCGAGTTGCCGTTTGGGATGGGGATATTCCCCTACCTTGGCACTCCCTAGCTTAGCTGTCTTCGGGGCTGAGGTCTCTGCCTCTGCATTCGTGACTTTCTTTCCTGTCACTAACGTCGTGGCTTCCTCAGTTTTAAGGGTTATCTTTGCATCTGTTCTCTTTTTCCTTCTCCTTTGGCTTTTCTTTGCTATTGAGGCTACGTCAAGGTTACTTGGTCCAGGCAGGGAGATACGTTGGCAAAGCTAGCTGATGGTTTCCACCTAGGACAATCAGGAAACAAGTGAGTGATCCCACATTCTGTGCATCGGAGATCCGCTTTGTCCTTGTTAGCCTCCTTCTCTGGGCAATGTGATAAAATGTGGCCTGCCAGCATGTGATCGGATCTTGGCTTGGCCCTCCAAAGCCTCTGCCTCTTCCTCTACCTAATGCCATCACCGGCACCGGCCGATAGTCCATCAGGACTAGGTTGCCCTCCTCGTCATAGGATATGTATGGGTTGACATATGTCTCCTCTTCACTAGGCTCTTCCACATAGTGAACTGGAGCATCGGTGGGTGGGTTACAAAAGGCCCTGGTGGTCTTGGTATACTTGTTGGGTTCATCTCTAGCCTAGGTACGGCAGGTCTTGAGTCATTTGGTGCAGGGAGTGCCAATTGGGCTGCCCTCCCAAAGAAATTGGGTGGTCTATTACCTAAGTACAGAGGATTGTACTACTGTGCGTATGGGAATCTCCTCAGCATCCTACAATGCAATGCATCCTGCCCGAATCTACCACAATTTGAGCATGGCCTAGATCTAGGATCGTGATTGCCGCCACAGTATATACATTGTACATGCGATCGCGCAGGCTTCCTTATCAGTTCCTGCAGTCATGCAATCTCCATTCTCATCTCCGCCATCTCCTAGCCTTAGTCCATACTCTTTCCCTTTTCCTGCACACTAGCGGTTGCTTTTTCTCCCGAAATAGTTGATCTCTCTGGATCCCTCTAATTTGCACTCTCTCGGTTGGTAGTCCTCATGCTTCGTTCTCTAAGCTAATCATCTACACGTATTGCCTCTTTGAAAACTCTAGCTAGCACGTCTAATTGCAAGGTAGAGTTACTGGCCAAAGCCTTGTAGAGCTCCTCACTCCAAATTCCGTTCATGAATACTGTAGACACTACCCTCTCAGTAGATCGTTCATTGGCAGGGATCCTTTTGAAGAGGCTACGGACATGAGTGATGTAATCTTTGACGTCTTCCTTCTCCCTTTGGCTGATATTCATCAACTGAACGATGAGGTTGTCAGAATACCCTGCCTCCAAGAATCTCTTGATGAAGAGGCCCTTAAGGCGAGCAAAGTTTGTATGTTTTGCGTCATCGAGGCTAGAATACTAGATTCTCCCCTTATCGCCTAAGCACATGCCAAAATCTTGAGAGCGTTGCACAAGGTCAGTAAGACCGTTTGCTTTGCATACTTGCTCGAACTGCTCCATGAAGCTGTATGGGTCACTGCTAGGCTCATACTTTGCTAGCTGTTTTGCTACGATAGGGATTCTAGCCTTCCCTTTAGCCCCTTGCATGACTCCCAATCCCGAGAGTAGTGCGGTGGCTAGGGATGTAGCACTCTGCTTAACGGATGTATTGTCCATGAGTCTCTTGGCTACAAGTTCACTCAATGTCATGTCAGCCTCTGCTGCCCATTCACTCCCTTCATTCGGTCCAGATTTGGCTGCCCCAGCTAGGTCTAGCACCCTTCTAGCCTCATACATATCTACATCTTGCTGTAGATTTCTAGCCCTTTGCTCGTGGTTGTAGGCAATTATGCCTTCTAGCGCTCTCCTGATTGCTCTTCTCTCTTCTTCGAGGCTTGCTACCACTTCTTCTACAGGTCTGCCTTGGATCACGGTCCTAGTAAGTAAATCGTAATCATGGACTAGTTCCTGTACTAAGACTGGGAATTCTCCTAGGTCTAGCCTGTAATATATCAAATACTGAAATTCACACATGAACCTCCTATTAAGGTTAATGGCAAAATATATATATATATTATCCTCTCGTTGGCGACGGTCGTGCTGGAGGGGGAGAGGGGAAGAGAAGGGCCAGCAAGCTCCTCGCTGGAGCTTGCTCAGCCTTAAGGCCATGCCAATTGACACAAAGGAGAGGGAGGATCCCCCTCCCCTCCCCTATTTAAATAGAGGACGCTGCCGCCAGTGAAAGAGGAGAAAGGGACGGCCTGCTGCTACCAGTTAGAGGGGATGGGGCTACAAGCTAGGCATTTGTTCTTCGACGTGGTGGGTTTTGGAGAGCTTGGCTGTGGCCGGCTCTTCCCACTTTAGTAAACCCTAAACCGGTTAGGAGGGGGAGGAAGAGAGTGGGCTGCCGTGACGGCTGAAGGAGGAGCATAAGTCAAAAAGAAGGGAGGTTGTCGCTCTACTGCCACGTCCCGGGTGCCCAGGAAGGAGCCGCTGCCGTCATTCGCCATTGACAGATGGTCCTATCACCCCCCCCCCCCCCCCGCGTAACCTTTTGGAAGCTTGGAAGCTTCCAAAGGGGGGGCCTTCTTAGCCCCTTTCCCCTGGATTTAAAACCCTCACCCCCCCCCCCCCCCCCCCCCCCCCCCCCCCGTAACCTTTTGGAAGCTTGGAAGCTTCCAAAGGGGGGGCCTTCTTAGTCCCTTTCCCCTGGATTTAAAACCCTCACCCCCCCCGCCCCCCCCCCCCCCCCCCCCCCCCCCCGCTGTGGTTAAAACCTTAAGCCCCCTTTCCCTTGGAACCACACACTCCCCCCCCCTCGGTTTTTAACCCCCTATAAGCCCTTTTCCTTGGGCTTTGTAAGCCCTTTCCCCCCAAAAGAACTAAGACCTTAAAGGTCTTATTACCCCCCGTGTTTTTAATTTTCATTTAGGCCCTTTCTCATTGGCCTCGGAATCATCCCCCTCCCCGTGTTTAAGCTCTATAAGCCCCCTTTTCCCCAATAAGAGTTGGGCGTAGAGGTCTTATTACCCACAGGTATTTAATCCTTCTTGAACCCCTTTCTTTAGGCTTTGGAACCACCCCTTTTTCCAATAGCCTTTAAGGATACTTTTTCCCCCCTTGGAAGTTCCTCCCTTAGGATTCTATAAGCCCATTTTCTCCCCAAGAAAATTTCACCTTAGCCCTTTCCTTTCCCATGAAAAAATAACCCTTGGAGCTCTCCCACTCCTTGTTTCTTTTCCACACCTTTCTATTCCCCATTCGTGCGAGTTTACAAAGGCCATTAAGCCTTTCCCATGGCTTAATGGGTCTTAGTCGTGAAAGATTCTGAAACACCCCTTTCGAATTCCTGACTTCAAGGAGGGAGCCTTCTAAAACTACTTTCGACAGACGGAGCAAGGGAGCAACGGTGGAATTCCAAAGAGGAGTTGTAAAGCTGTTTCCACGTCCGAAAGACTGTAATTGCAATGCCTCCTAAGAAAGTCCAAGGCGCAGCCGCGGGAGGGTCGTCTCCCAGCATCCATGTGGATATCTCACCTCAAACCTAGGTTTTCCTTCCTAATTTTTATTTGATATTGTTGTAATTCAATCATGCAAGGTTAATTATTAGAAATAGGATATATTTTTGTCCTAGTTGTTCACGACGAAGGAACTTAGTCATCAATACTTTTAAATGAAACATGTAAATTAAGAAAGTATAAACGCATTTCTAGCAAATAGCTTATACATTGAAATGAATTATAAGACTAGTTATTATCCATTAAAGTAGTATACTTCGGCTAAGCCTAGAAGTATAAACTGCATCTCGCACTATTAAGCCATATCGCAATGAATTATGATGGAAAGTGCAAAGCATGAAACGATTCTTACGATGCATAAACTCTATGAAATTATCGTTGTCAACTGCATAAATTAGCAAGAAAAAAATTGCTTATTTAGCATGAATTTTGTTCGCAAAGAAAAGGGAAGATTAGTTGAAATTAACCTAACTTATGCATGACCTCAAATCGATAAGTTAGGGTTAAAAAATCAATTTACGCATAGTCAACGAATCATGTGGAAGTAATCTCGAAATTATCTTTTAGAGTTAACCAAATTGGCATAAACCTAAAACACATAAGCCGCGGAGTACTCGTTCGGAATAAGTTAAATTCCAAGAAACGCCTATACCTTAAATACTTGCCCACATTCACTGAATGTAAGGACAATGAAAATGTAATTGGAAAGTGAGCTAGGGTTTGTCCCTAAGAATCTTACAAGATGAAACTTGGAAACCCTAGGTCTAACAACGTCAGCCTAGTAACCTGAAACAAATTGTTTCGTGACTCCATTGTCTCATAGTTCGATGTGACACTCACGCAACAAGTGCGGAGTCATATGATCTTGTGATTGGATCACAAGAGAATGGCCAAATTCTTGCAATGAGGTTGGCGGATCCTTACGCAAATTATCTTGCAAGAGGATGAATTACTTTAGTATCCTTCTTAAGTAAGGAAGATTAATTGGAAACTAAAGACCAACCAATAAACTGAAGTAACCAATGAATGTAAGGTTTGACCAAGTTGGGTTAATAGGGTACGCCTTGACCCAGGATATAGGGGATCTTGCCAAGTTGCAAGTCATCCCGGATCGAGTAATGGATGCATTCGTAAGGAAGGATTCATTCCTTAGCAGTTTGCGACCAAAAACGATCAATGGAAATGTTTGTGCTTGCTACAAATTTTAGAGCACTATTTGGCTTTGTTTGATCAATGAATTAAAAGATAAATGGATATCTATATTTCAGGTTGAAGTCCTGAAGGGAGAGGCAGCTTTAGTTACCCCCAACTGCCCGCTTGACCCTAACCAAGGGGGTTGTTGACCGTGCTGGGAAAGTGGACCGAACTTTCCGCGAGAGGTCTCTCCATTGAGCGCTACTTGGAGCAGGAGGACGCTTGGGTGCCAAGGGGGGCTCTGACTGTAAATCCCTCGCCTTCCGATCCCTGCACAAGAGGTTAACATGACTCGGGATTAGATCTCGAGGCCCGCATACTAGTCTACGAGCGGAAACTTGGATTAGTGATCCCTGTGGATTGCTGGATAGCCTTCGAGTGGATTGTGGATAAGCCTACGGGCTGGACTCTTTGTATTTCAAAGATAAATATGATAACCTATTAATAAGGAACTTGTCTGATATTGTTTTTCTATGTCAAGTGATAAAATTACATGAAGGAACCAGTGCCTAACGGGTTAATTAAAGAAGTTGGTTATTACATGTCCAACTAATGTGTTAGGTAATAAAATAACTAAAACAACCCGAGGAAAGTGCGAAGGATGGGCCATAGGTCTGTCCTACGGATGGGTGGTCTCGGTTGGCTGGGAACTTTTCTCAAATCACGATGGATAGCTAGAAGATTGTCAAAGAACACGAACAACAAGAGCGTTGACATAGAGTTATATTTGAACCCGATTTATGTTGTTTTAGGGGAACGGAATGGGACTATGCCTTATGGCAGAGAGGTTGAGCTTTGCATCCCTCTCGTTTCCCGTTCTCCTTGAACCAAGTGCAGTGTGAATCAGCTTCGGACATGGTGTTTTTGCGTAAAGTAGTTCACTTGGGTCTGATGCTAGTTGTTGCTAGGAAATGACCAATCAGAAAAACTCTAATTCAGGTCGATCCTAAGTGGGAATGGCCGGAATACTTCCGCTACATGGCAGATGCAAAAAGCCCTAGATCGCAAACCCCGTAACATTCCATGGGAGTGCCAGGCGGAGCTTTCTAGATATCCTTTCCGATGGACTACTAAGATGTGTCATGAAAATACAAGTGGACACGTTACAGTTGGTATCAGAGCCAACCAACAACGGAATTGTTTTATGAAATCTTAATAAAAAGCAGTAAAGAAAATGTTGATGTTCCAAACATTTTCTTACCTTCAATGTTGTCTTGCAGAATTATGAAGCGTGGAATAAGTTCTTGGTATTTCGAGTCATGTTTATGACTGCAATGCATTCTCCGAATTATCGACAAAGGGTTGAGATGATGAACATCCTAGAGCAAATCTATAATCCATCACCCTTGTGCATGGAACGAAGATGGACGGGTGCCTCAGGAATCTACTGTATAGCCGCCCACCGGTTTGCTTACCTAAAAACCAACTTAAAGAGGATCAAGTGGTTGGAAGACCTGAAAGTCGTGAAGCTGTTCATTTTTGTGGAAGCTCACGTAAACTCAACTTTACATATTCGAGGTCGGAGGGTTGAGATGAACTCATATGTATATGAGGAAGTAACCCGTGTAATTCCCACCAACAGGATTAAAGTGTTGGGTCACCATGAGAATAATGGATTCCAATGGAAAGGATATCCTGAACTTCCAATGACTTACCGATTCCTGAAGATCCATGACCCAGAACCATACTATTATACAGTTCCTGTAGATAAATGTAATACAACGTTGTTCTCCCCAAACTAAATGTAACAGTTGGCTTATCATCACAAGAAATGTTGTATTCCGAAAGGGCTATGCCCATATAAATACGAATAAGATTTCCTTTTATCAATGTCTGATTGTGCATGAGAATTGATAAAAAGTTAAGTAGCTACATTGCTTATGTAATAGCAGAATTGAAGATGTAATCAATAACGATTATCGTATAATAACGTTAAGAAACCTTTATCCATGCACAACCCCAGGTACAGGTTCCTAGTTCGCCTCCTACATCAAGTACTTCTATAATCCAAGAGAAGAAGTTCCTTCTCAAGTAGAATAAGCCACCCGAGTTTGACGGGAGAGGCAGGTCCATCCAAGGGGACACTGAAATTTGGATTGAATCCATGGAGGATTACTTCAAAGTAGCCGGTACTGCACCCGCCAATCAGGCTATGCTCGCCAAGTTAAAGCTCACCGGCGAAGCCAGGCTTTGGTGGAAGCAATGGTGCACGGATCAAGGGATCGCAAAGGGATCCGTTACCTGGGAGAAGCTGAAGAAAGCCGTGTAAAGAAGATATTTACCACCTGCATATTGCACGCAAAAAATGAATGAGTTCTACGAGCTAAAATAGCTGGGGCTCACACTTGATGCATACTATTCTAAATTTGTCTCACTTCTTAAGTATGCACCGCAGATGGACATGATACAGCAGGTGTCCAAAATTTGTGCAGGTTTAAATCCACCAGTCAATACCCGTCTCGAATCTATGCGTCCATCAGATCTTCAGGACGCACTCATTCAAGCGGCGCCTATAATTCAGGAAGTGCAGTCTAGACCAAGGGGTAACAAGGCTTGGTCTTACAATGACCCGAACAGAGGAGCATTCCGACCTCAAATGAAGAGAGTTCAAGGTCATAATCAGGGACAAAGAAAGAAAGCAAGGACTAACAATGTCAACAACTTTGTTCCTACTCAAAGCAATGGCCGAAACCTTCGTTGTTTCCACTACAATGAACCCAGTCACTTCAAGAGGCAATGTCCCAAGCTTGGTGGAGGACATCGCCAAGCACCTTTCCAAGGAACGGGCCGTGGTCAAGGAGCCGCTACTCGAGGCAAAGGAAGAAACGCTTGCATTGCCAATAGGCAAATGTGCAAAGAAGAAGAAGAAGAAGATCCGACCATGGAAGCAGAATTTGAAAGGGCGATAGTCCATGCCGCTCTACACAAGAAAGGACCGAATCGCCAGTTCTCGGTGATTCAGACACTATCAAACTATCAAGGTAAAAGTTTCAAGACCTTGATTGATTGTGG